>NC_135371.1:141401742-141704772 GCF_049243985.1 Paroedura picta | reverse complement strand
AACTCACAAGAATCTGTGACTCTTCTCTAGCTGCCCTCCAAATTTGGTTAGGTTCAGATTTATGGGGTCCAAGTTATGGCCTCTCCAAGAAGGTGCCCCCAGGATTTTTTTTTTTTTAGGAAATGACCACTTTCCTTGGGGCACCTTCTCTGGGGGGCGGGCATAACTCAGACCCCATAGTTCCAATCCTCACCAAACCTGAGAGGCAGGTAGAACAGAGCCATCCAGTGATCCTCTGTGAGTTTGCTGCCTCGAGCTTGAATAGGATCCATTCTATACACTCCTTAACTATCTAAACCTGGGTCTGCCAAAATGAGTGCCATTAGAGCAAATAAACAAGGGAAGAACAATTATTCCATGTTCATTTAAACTGGATTGGGGGAGGAACACTTTCATAAAAGATATTTGAAAGGTTGCAGACTATTTTATAACCTTATTCAAAATATATGAACAATAACCGTGGAAATGTCATAAAGAAGATTAAGCCTTCCTTATGAAAGCTTTCTTTCCCCTTTAAATGAAGTATCAGATATCAAAAGCGGGCCAAAAAAAACTATACAGCCCAAGTTCTACTGAAAGACATTTATCTATTTTAATAATAGATGATAATAATAATAGATAACTTTTAATAATTAGCCTAAATGGGCCAGCCTCATCAGATCTTGGAAGCTAAGCAGGGCTGGCCCTGGCTAGCATTTGGATGAGAGAGACCCCCCCCCCCAAGGACTACCAGGGCTGTGATGCGGAGGCAGCCAATAGAAAACCACCTTTGAACGTCTCTTACCTTGAAAGCCCTGCAGGGTTGCCAGAAGTCAGCTTGATTTGGCACACTGTATTAAGCAAAGAAAATTAAAAAAAAAATTTTATACCCTGCTTTTCTCTACCCAAGGGAGTCTCAAAGTGGCTTACAGTCACTTTCGCTTCTTCTTCCCACAACAGACACCCTGTGAGGTAGGTGGGGCAGAGAGAGAGCTCTGAATGAACTGCTCTGTGAAAACAGCTCCAATGGGACTGTGACTAGCCCAAGTTCATCCAGCTGGGTGCATGTGGAAGAATGGAGAATCAAACCAGCTCTCCACTGCTCCTAACCACCAGGCCAAGCTGGCTCCTTTAGTTCTATTTTTTTCCACAAATTTTACTACAAAATATTTAATAAATATACATACTTGAGTAGTATGCTTTGGCAAATGTATACTGTATTTTATTTCTTTTGTACTTTCCTGGTGTAAACTATAAGAAATATACATATGGTATATATATCACAACAAATTAATACCTGGTTTCCAATATGCATTTTGCCAGTTTGGATTATGTAATGCTCTTAACTCTTGAATGTAAAAACACTAAATTGTTAGTGGACATGTGTAGGTCTGTACTGCATTGTGAGATCTGTAGTACTTGCACAGTGTAGACAAGTGTACAGTTGGTGGTTTGTCCTATTAGTTAAAATACATATTTAATTTCTATCCCACCAGTCTCACATCATGCAATTCAAGAAGGACATAAGTAAAAGGAGAATTCAATGTGATGAAAGTGGAATATAACTTCAGCCTAAAGGTAAAGGTAAAGGTATCCCCTGAGCAAGCACCAAGTCATGTCTGACCCTTGGGGTGACACCCTCTAGCGTTTTTTTGGCAGACTCAATACGGGGTGGTTTTGCCATTTCCTTCCCCAGTCATTACCACTTTACCCCCCAGTAAACTAGGTACTCATTTTCTGACCTCAGAAGGATGGAAGGCTGAGTCACCCTTGAGCCGGCTGCTGGGATTTTATTCCCAGCTTCAGACAGCGTGTTGGCTGCCTTACCATCCTGCACCACCCAGCCTCTCCCGGATGAAATTCAGGTATGCATTTTAAGGGTACTTACAGTTGCCTCATTATCATAAGAGAACCAGAAAAATGAGGTTGCCTTCTACTACCTCAATTATGTTCAGAAGGTACTGCTGTTTCTGGAGAAAGCTGACCTCCCCGTCATCACACGTTCCACATTAATATCCAAACTGGACAACCGGAGACAGTATGGAAGTTTTGAGGATACATTACGCAACTTCTAGAGTTCTGACTGAGAGTCAACATAATGAATGCTAACCTGCCCTACCTCAGGCTAAAATGGCAAGAGTGCTTTTTTGTCCGCCATCCAAAAGATTGTGGATTTGAAAACTCTGCATTATTTCATGACATTGTGGTTAGCTTTTGTTATTTTCTCATTGTGGTTGGCTTTTGTCAGTAGGTTTTCTGATACTCCTGTGAAACTCCCTTTTTAATGCAGTGGCTTCCCTCACTCAAACAGATGTGGGGTCACTTTAATGTCCCCAAGAAATAATTCAGTCGGTTCAGCTTCCCAAAACACTACTTACATATACTCCTAATACATTCCCTCCACAGGGAGGGCACAGTCCATAAATTAAACAAATGAATAAATGAACCAATTCCTGCTTTATGCATCTAGACAAGATACAGCACTCCCTATACCACAGCAATAACTGCAATAAACACTCATGCAGCAATTCCGTAGGTGAAACCTCACCCCCTGTTCTATATTCTATATTTTAAAACAAAACTTTTCATCCCACTGGCTTTCATGAAGTTGCATTTTGAATTACTACCCTCTCCGGACCTTAAGTATGAGGTAGAATGAAATATGTAAAGAAACTGACCCATGAGTTGCAGTGACTTGAAATAGGATCTAATTCTTTATATTAAATTCATGAAGAGGTCAGCTTTTGCAGTAGTCCTTTGCTGGCCTTAATGTATCAGAAGGAGCCAGCCTCCTGAAAGGATTTCACAAGCTCAAGCGCAACAAGGGGTTAAGTCCAACTCATAGCTGAGGGATTTCTCCCTAATCTGTGCACATGTCATGGGGATCAGGGCTGTGGGTGGTAGTGCTAGCCTGTGGCAGTTGTTCAGTCCCACAGCCCATCGCCTGACTGGCTCAGAAAGCCCTCTTATCCAGGCAGTTTTCAAATTTAATTAAGAGGGACCCATCACAGGCTTAGCTCCATTGCTGGACCATTCCAAAGGTCTTTCAGCAGTTGCACACAAAGGAAAGTGAGGAGTGTGGTGGTGTCACGACAACGCAAGCCTTTCTTAGCGAAGCAGACTCGAAGACAGTCTGAGATCTTTGCTCCACACAGTCTTGAAAATGACATCACGGGAGTCTCTCTCCAAAAATGCAATCAGTTCCATTTGGCAAGAAAGTGACTGGATGGGGGGGGGGGAATGCTGCTTGGAGAGCAACTTTGCTGTTTGCTTGGGATCCCCCACCTCTGTCTGCCCGTGCCTAATCGAATCTTGCATGGCTAGCAAGCTAAAATGCAAAGTGGTCAGTACAAGCCAGGAAAAAAGCAGTAAAGTGCCTTCAGCCCCCCCCCCCCCCCCTGAATAGAAGAAAAGTGGGAGTGTTATGCAGAAGTGGAGGAGGCAATTCTTGAATATGATGGCTACTTCCTGATCAGACGGGTCAAGGTCTTCAAAATGCCTGAGCTTTTAAAAGTTAGAAGAAGGGACACTTTTGTATCCAGATGAACCTTTGTAAAGCTGTTGGGATTCCTAGAGTCTGGTTATGATCTATAAATGTAGGGCTTTATAAAGTGACCTCCCCACAAGTACTGCAATGTTTTTTTTAAAATAGATGGTTAATGCTCCTCTTTTTAAACTCGCAGGTTCCTGACAACAACATGAGACAGGAACATAAAGTCCTAAAAAGCTTTATAACGGCATGCTAAGTGTTGACTTATGCATTAACTTCCTATTCTGCTTTGAAAACTATGCCTAGCCTACCTCACAGGGTTGTTGTGGGGATCGAGCAGAAGAAATCGTATAGGAGCTTATTCTGAGGGCTTTGGAGGAAGGGCGAGATGTAAAGTAAGTAAAATGAACAATAATCAAGGTGCATTGGAGATACTTTTGATTATATTGACTTCTAACAAAATTAAAAGTGGATTCTCAAAGACTGACAAGTAATCTAGAGAATTCTTATTCATTAGAAAGTAAAGGTTTTCCAGTCTCTCTCTTCCTTTACACAGAATATATGGCTCCTAGATTTTTTGGAAAGAGGAAATTAAACTATAACCCTATTAGCGATGCTAAAATGATAGAGTGATGGATAGAATATAAGATGTGAAAGGCTGATAGGCAGTCCTCGTGGGCCAATGGTCAGAGAGCCACCCCAGCTCAAACTGGGGGGGGGAGCACAGGGAACAAGAGCCTACTTGGTAATAAAAGAGTAAGGCTGGTAATTAATACAGATGGAAAAATTGAAGGGAAACTGCATGTTTGAATAATCATTGTAATCTATTACCTCCAATGTCTAATAAGTAGACTGATAATCAAATTACAAGCTCTTTGTAACAACGTCAGGATCCAAACGGTTCAAAATCCTTGAGATTAAAATCACCTTCTTCCACATAATGTTCTGACGGACAAAGCTTCTATTCAAAGGCCATGAGGATCTTCAGTAATTTTGATTATCCTAATCATTGTAGTGAAGGAGGATGACTATTTTCAGTACATACTTTGAGGTGATAGAAAAGGACTCAGTGTGTTCAGACCATGACACATATTTGTTAATAAAAATTACTAAAATATTTTTACCTGAGCAGGACAGGCAAAATTGACCCAGTCCAAAGCCCAGAGCTACACTAATTTTCAAAGACTATGCGATGTTGCTATCCTTGCCTATGGGAGAACCATGACACATATATCAAATACTGAGGGCCCTTCTGACATTTTGAATGTTCCAGCCCCTTGATTGGCCTTCACTGAGGGACGTGGCCCCAATAGGGAGAGGGCACTCACTAACTGAGGGCCATTCATATGTCTTGCCCACCCCCTGCTCCTCCTCTTCCATGCCACTTCCTGGCACTTGCCAGAAGGAGGAAGAGCCAGCCAAAGGTGAGCTAGCAAAAGATAAGCTGGGGAGGGGGGGGGGGAGGCCAGCTACACCCTGTCCTGGGCACATCACTAGACTTAGTGGCCCAGCTCACCTGGCTGGCCCACCATGCTCTATGTCCTACTGCTCACCAGGGCCAGCCACACTGCACCAGCTTGCCAGCTAAGCTGCCCTGCTCTACAGGAGCTTCCTGCCCTCCACACGCCTGTGAAGCTGGGGGGGGGCGGGGGGCAGGCCACCACCATGGCCCACCTCTTTCAAAGCCCACTCTTACGAGCGGGCTTTGAAGCCTAGTGTGAGAATAAATCACAAAGCATGGCTACTAGGGTTCCAGCTCATACATGCATGGCTTTAATCCAAACAAAATGAGTTTAAACAGGTTTCTGTGATTAGCAGATGGCTGCAGACAAATTCCCTCAGTAATACACTTGCTTTAGTCTTGTCAGGGTTGGGGGCATTAATTTAATTTAAAATGTTTTTAATTTTTATGATGTTTATATGATGTTTTATAGTGATGTTACATGACCTGAGCAACATGGAAGGGTGGGCTAAAAATAACATTCATTCATTCATTCTGCCCCAAAAAACTGAAAACAGCATTAGTGAGAAAAAGGGCAGGAAAGTTGTGCCAAGGAATTTTTTTCCATAACAAAATGCATCTGCTAATCTTCTTTGTATCATTCCAATCTTAATATATGTGCTGCCAAAGCAACCACAATGGCAAAAGATTTAGCAGTTTTTGGCAAGGGGGGGAAAATCTCAGATTAAATATAAGATTCTATTGGATGTGAAGCAAAGAAGAGGTTCGGGATTACTGCACTTGAAATTATATTTTGTGGTATGTTGCTTTTATGTGGATTGTAATTGAGGATTATTGGATTTGGAAGGTTTCGTTGGCATGCCTAGTTATGGTATGACATGGTGAATGCAGATTTTAAAAATCATTATGTTAAACATTTAATTTTAAGGATCTGGAACAAATACAAAAATGGATTATATTCTAAAATACCATTATGGATCTCAACCCAAAAAGCTTTTTTTTTAGACAAGAGATGGGAATGAAGGGAATGAAGGATAAATGGTTAATTTATAGAGATATTTTAGATTTTTCCCAACAGAGGTTAAAATGAAATTAAGAGAAGATTTAACACAAAAAAAATATTTATGATTGAAGATGGTTTTCTTATACACAATTGCTTGAAAGATTTAAAACAGACAAAATAATTTAAAAAATATTAAAGGAGTTTTTGAAATGAAACTGTAATAATGATGAATGTGTTAGTACTAAAATATATAAGCTCTTATTGAAGTATGATATGGAGGATGAACAGGTAAAAGACAAAATGGAGTAAAAATGTTGGGTATAATATACAAATTGAGCAATAGGAAAATATGTGGAAGAAAGGTATTAAATTTACATCAAAATTTAGCAATAGGAAAATATGTGGAAGAAAGGTATTAAATTTACATCAAAATTTAATTTAAAAGAAAACATTTATAAAATGAGGCATATATGGTATATGATACCCAAGAAATATAATAAAATGTACCATAATACAACAAACAAATGTTGAAAATGTGAACAACCACCACCTGGCCACAGTGATCCATCTGACAGTCACCTCCAAATTAGACTTCTGTAACTCTCTCTATGCTGGCCTGCCCTTTTCCCTGACCTGGATACTGCAACTGGTACAGAATACATCACCCAGGATTCTCACGGGAACATCTTGGAGAGCCCATATCTGTCCAATTCTTAAACAGCCACACTCGTTATTGGTTGAATTCCAGATAGAATTCTAGGTTTTGACTTTTAAGGTCATTAGCGGTCTGGGCCCAGTGTACCTGAGGGACTACCTATTCCCTCACTCTTCCCCCAAGAGTTCTTTGCTCATTAAATACTAACAGTCTGGTGGTCCCCAGCCTGCCTGATTGCAGAATCAGTTAAGTAAATCAAGAACAGTTGCATGTTACAGTCAAACACAAAAATGGCGGTTGGCAAAGAACCTGCAGTGCACTGCTGAGAGAGCACATAGAAGCAGCCATTGAGAAACCCACATTATATTGGCAATTGATAATCTCAGTGCTCTTTGGGGGTGTACTGGGAGAGGTGGTCCCTCAGATATGCAGGACACAGACCATGTATAGCCTTGAACACCATAACTAAAACCTTGAACCTGATCCAGAATTCAACTGACAACCAATGCAGTTGCTGGAGAACAGGTCAAATATGGACCTGAGCAGCCGTGTTTTGGCCCAATTGCAGATTTGGGGTCAGTGTCAAGGGAAGGCCTGCATAGAACAAGTTGCAGTAATCCAGTGTAGAGGTGACCATTGCATGGGTCATTATGGTAAGATTTTCTGAGGTTAGATAGGGTGCTAATAGCTTCGCCTAGAGGAGGTGGAAAAAGGCCATGATCTCTGTCTCCATTGTAAGAAAGGCATCAGAGATCACCCCCAATTTTTTGACAGAGTGGAAAGTTGTTAATTGTATCCCACCAAGGCAAAGGAGTTGCACTTCCTCATCTAGTCCCTTCCTACCCAGCTACATTACGTTTATCTGTTTGGGGTTTACTTTCAAGCAGTTCTACTGGTTGGCTGTATGATTGGTGTATTGGCAGTGTGGTTAATCAGCAGTGTGTTGAAAACAACCATTATTTGAATTTTTTATTTGGGGAGTACAGCTTGACAGTGGCATTCAGTAAATCCCTACATCTTGATACAATGAGGATGATGCATGCACAGAAGCAGTCTTCTGCATATACTTCCAATCTAGGCAAGCTTCTCCTTGGCGATGCACATCAAGATGCCATTGACCACATTACTGCTTCTCATCCTCTCATCAACATACGTCACACTTGCACAAAGCCTATTCTCAGCTTAAACAGATTTCTAAATACTTGATCGCTGGTAATCACCATTGGTACCTACCTTTATGACAAGCCCTTATCCTTCTCCATTTGCCAACTGTCAGTCAAATAATCCCACCACTGCCTGCATGGCACAGCCTCAGCACTGTTAATTATACACTGCATAAGCCATTCATGTAAGGGATAGTGACTCAAAGGTGCAATTATCATTGTCAGTCCCCCCAGGCAAAAGCTCCATTCCATAGGACAGGTACAAGCAGTACTGAGAAATGAATATACCAGGCAAACTTCCATGGGAAAGGGGATGGAATTAATCACACCCAAGAGGCCTCCCTCTTGCTTCACACACAGCAGAGGTCATAAAGGCATGGGGAGTGCTGAAACCAGTTTGCAGTCTTAATCTCTGTAGCACTGGTGTAGCTGTTGACAATTGGATGAACCATTGGATCCACTGTTATGACCGGTATGGAAAGTATTGTCTAAAAGATGCAGCCTGCTATTCTTAGTTGTCCTGACCTTCCTTTTTATTGAATCAAACAAGAATGGAATGGACTGAGGGGCTACGCCTGAATCTCTTCTCCTGTTCTTTTGTTTCTGTTGATATATCCCCAAGGAAGAGGGAAGAGAATACCTTGTTAGATTAAAGGCCCTTTAATTTCCTCTTGTCGTTTAATCACATAAACGTATGGCTTTCAGTAATAGCACATACCAGGGAACAGGTCTATTGAGATCTAATGGACAATAACATCAATATGCTTGAAGACTACTAAGACTGCATAATCAAAATTTTGTCAGGGTCCGTGGACCCAAGGAAGTGAAACTGGCTTCAACAAGGCCTTTTTAGGCTGGACTGTTTTGCCAAGCCTATGATTGAGGCCCAGAAATTAATACCATCTAAATACTGGCTTCCTTATCTGAAAACTCAATGCAGAACCATCCTGGAAAAATCCACCAATGTACCGGCCCACCCTTTCCCCTTAGAAGGTTTTTAATCATATGACTGATGGCTTTCAACCTATTTAATTAATTTTCAACCTAATTTAATTGATGTATTAATGTTTTATTGTTTATAATGTATTGATTGATATGTATTGAATGTTTGATTTTGTTATTACTCGACCTGAGTCTGTTAGGGAAGGGCAGACTATGAAAACAAAGTTGTTGTTCTTGTTATTATTATTACTACTACAACTTCTGGAGGAAAAGCCTTGCCAGGAGCTCCCAGCTTCACCTGAATTTCAGCCGAATGAGAGCCCAGCCAGATGTTCAACAGAAAGATCTCTGACCAACAGGAGGGAATGGAGCTGCAGACAAACCAGGGCTTAGATTCCAAATTGTTGTAGGAGCTCCTCATTGCTCTGCTCAGCCTTCAGCTGCAGCTCCCTGCCATGTCAGCCCAACTGGCTCACCTGAGCCAGTTAAGTAATGCCAGCTATGTGCTAGAAGGTAGCTCCAGTCTCACCATATCACATTAGCAAGAAGCCTGATTGCTGAAGCTTGTGAGTCATCATAGAGTGAGGACTGAGAGGCTGCTGACAGACGATATTTACTTCGGGCTGAGAGGCCTGGGTTGTGGGCACAACCTGTGACCTGCTACTTCTGCTGATGCCGTTGGACTCCCTGAAGGGACCCTTGACTCACTGGATTGAGTGAAGACATTCATTGCATTCTGTCTGTCCCTTGGCATTCTGTTATTGAAATACTGATTCTCTCTGCTTCCCTGGCAGCTCATCTGTGCTTTTTCCAGCAGAGAGCTGAAACCTGAGGCCAACACAGGAGGGCAAAGGAAGCAGCTAGTTTACGTCCCTTGCCTGAGGTGGGAAGAGGCTGAGGATGGAGCAACTTACCAGCAGCAGGGCCCTTCACAGAAGTCAGCATGTCTTCTACCCGGCAAGCAGCAGGAAGTGGAAGAAGAGGCCAGCTAAGCCCCATGATTGGCCCTCACTGGAAGAGTGCTCTTTCCCTATTATCAGCACACCCCAGGGAGGGCCAATCAGGTAGGCAGTGCCAGTTTGATTAGCCCTCAATGGCAGAGTGCAATTTGAACTGATTGGACCTCATTGGCAGAGTGTTCTCTCTTTTGAAGAAGAAGAAGAAGAAGAAGAAGAAGAAGAAGAAGAAGAAGAAGAAGAAGAAGAAGAAGAAGAGTTGGTTCTTATATGCCGCTTTTCCCTACCCGAAGGAGGCTCAAAGCGGCTTACAGTCGCCTTCCCATTCCTCTCCCCACAACAGACACCCTGTGGGGTGGGTGAGGCAGAGAGAGCCCTGATATCACTGCCCGGTCAGAACAGTTTTATCAGTGCCGTGGCGAGCCCAAAGTCACCCAGCTGGCTGCATGTGGGGGAGCGCAGAATCGAACCCGGCATGCCAGATTAGAAGTCCGTACTCCTAACCACTACACCAAACTGGCTCTCACTACACCAAACTGGCAGCATATCCGCAGGGAGAGCCAATCAGGTAGGGAGTGAGTTGTCTGCATGCATCTTAAACTGATTGGCCCTCATTAGCAGTTTGCTGTTTGCATTGATTGGCCCTCATTGGCAGAGTACAAGTTGACCTGATTGGCCCTCATTGGCAGAGTGTTCTCTCCCTATTTGCAGCACATCCTGAGGGAGGGCCAGTTAGGTAGGGAGTGAGTTGGCTGCATGCAACTTCCAACTTGAAAATGCAGTGAAGCCTGTTATGTGCTGGAATGCAATGGGTACTAGGTAGCCTTGGAACAGCATTATAAAGATGGAGGATTGGAAGATTAGACCATCTAATACAACCACTGTTCAATGCTGGATCTGCCTAAGCATCCAGGATAAGTATCTGTCCAGCCACTGCTTGAAGACTGCCAGTGAGAGGGAGCTCACCACCTCCTTAGGCAGTCAATTCCACTTCTGAATTACTCTCACTGTGAAAATGTTTTCCAGATATCTAGCCTATATAGTTCTACATATAGTTCAAACCCATTACTGCATAGTTTAAACCCCCATGCTGCCCCTTCATAGTGCTGGAAACCTTCTCCCTGCATCCTGCCAGGGTGGCAGGGTGAGCATTAAAGAGCTGGCTAGTGGCTTTCCCCAGAGTTGCTTGCCAGCTCCTTACCCCCCTGTGCCACCTCTTCAGGGGGCAGGAACGCTTCTCCCGGCTCCCTGCAAGGGTGACAGGGTGGGAATTTAGAGCCAGTAAGCCGCTTTCCCCATCGAAGAAGTGCTTACCAGCTCCTTCCCCCTGCACCATCCCTTCAGGTTGCAGGGAGCCTTCTCACTGTACACTGACAGGGCTGGAGCAGGGAGGAGTTTGTGAGGACCATGTAACAGCTGATCATGCCATGTCTGTCATGATCAGCTGCTATGTGGCTCATGCTCCCTTTCAATACTCCCCCTTACCTTTATAGGCTTGGGGAAGCATTTAAAGGAATCAGGGCCATGTAACAGCTGATCATGACAGCTGCTCGCCTGTCATGATCAGCTGCTTCATGGCTCTGGTCCCTTAAAAAAAAACACCTATACAGGCAAAGCTTTGCCTGCAAAGTGGGGGATATGCATGTTGAATGTTCCAAAACTTCCTGGCATGGGAAGGCCCATGCGATATTCAAAAAGTTGCCAGAAGTAAACACATTCCTTTATATTGTATAGATAATAATCAAGTGGAGCTGTTAACCAAAGAAGACAACCCTCTAGATGAACTTCTGTTAACAGGTTACCTGTGTGTGTATAGAAAAGTTCCTTCGCACTCTCTGGATCTCCAACAACTACTACAAAACAGTATTCAATTACCTCAGATTTGATCTCTTACTAACAATGAGACACACAGTGGGTGTAGCTGGCTTCTATTTTATATACCTCCCTATTCTCTTCCACACCTTGATGCAGTCATCCCCCTCTCAATATTGTTGAAACATCACACCAAGTCTCTGCTCCACAGCTGGCTAGGCAAGCCCTCATCTTTTGCTATTTGTCATCTTTAATGATTGGGGAGGAGGGGCTCTCTCCTCCACTGGCTTTCCAGAGCTGCCTTTCCATTGGTTTCCCCCTCTCTCCTGGCCCCAGCTTTGCTTCATATTGAGGCCAATAATTAATGCTGAATAGACTTCCAGATTCCCATGCTTGTCAGTCTGCCCTCTCTGCCCACCCCTCTTCTTTCCACATTGTTATGAAGATTGGGTGGTGGGGAGGAAAGAGTGAGGATTAAACACTAGCAACAAACTCCAAGACAAGAAAAGATGGAGTTTTCTTGCCCAAGAGATATGCCTCTGTGTGCTCTAAAGTGGCCCATACTGCTCTCTTCTTATTAGGCTATTTAGCTTCAAACCTTAATGAGGACAGATTTGAGAAAATAACATTGCCAGAAATTAAAGCAAGACAATGTTCTATAAACCCATAGGATTCTAGCTCACTCTGTATCTAGAAGTGTGCACACAATATTTAAACCCTAGTTTTGTTTTGAAGATTCAGAAAAACCAACTACCTTCCCTAGTTTTATACTCTGCGATCAGTTAGGCTGGATCTACACATGCAGCAGAATCAACTGCACCACTTGAGAACACAGATAGAGAAGTTTCCTCAAATAAAAAATCTTCAGCAGATAAAAAACCAGCATGTCAATGAGGGGAAAACACTGTCTAATCTAGACCTTTTCCTGATTCCTTGGCTTTCGGTTTGCAGGGGAAATTTAAGAGTTACTAGGTAACTCCTCCCCCAATCAGCATGAGCTTAGTTAGCTCATGCTGGGATGAGACTGTGACTGTGCACTTCTACAATATGAAAAGGGGCAGAGGGGCAGTAAGAAGGTCCCACACAACCTGAGTAGTGCAAATGAAAACCTTCAAACTGATTGGTATACTTATGCCCCCGACAGCTGCAATCCTGTCTAACTGAGGAAGAGACAAATTTGAGAATCTTCATCATGGAACTTTGTAGAAAGAAGATCAAAGTTCTTTACAAGGTCCAAGATGATACTTCTGGAAATAGCATGACAAGAAAAAGGATCTATTGCTAAGACAAGCTACTACAATACCAGGCTAGATATAGGCATCAACCCAGCCCCCCATCTGCATTTCCAACCCCCACCATTTACCTTTCTCACAGCTGAAAGACTTCAAAGGACAGTGAGGGCAAAACAAAAGTTACAGTTTTTACCCCAGGAGCCCAGAAGGTGTTTGGGCATCAAAAACATGACATGCAAACTACAGATAGTATTGCAAAGGACACACTGCATTTCCTGGGAATAGAAGATGCACTGGCTAACGGCCCAGCAGGGGGGACAGAACAGGAAGGAGAAAATGGAAGAGCAAGAGATTCTCAGGACTCTGGCTCAGCTTTAGCCTCAGTGAGAGGGCATGTAGTGGGACTCAACATGACATTTTTGCCAGGATCAGCCCCAGAGGTGCAGGCATTGACTCAGCCCAAGAAGCTGGAACCCAGCGCAGAACTTGTACCATAATTAGGCTAAAGCACTTAGCCCCACCAGCCTTTTGGCACAAAGCCTAACACGGAAGTCCTGGTAGCAGCTAGCTTTCCTACCCTTGTCCGCTGAGCTTAGGGAGCAATGGCATAAGCAATGCTTTGCCTTGCACAAAAGGAGAAGGAGTGCTAGCTTAGCTGCTCAGGGCCCCCAAGAATCTTTGCAGAGCTCAGACTGAGGAGTGAGTCAGCTGCTCTTGGTTAGTTGCATGTTGAGCTTACAATGTGGATAGAGGCAGAAGTCCTTTGTGCTAGCAGTGTCTTTCCTACTGGATCTGCACTCCCAGCTTCTGCTTCCTAGACTTGACTTCTTGGACTCTGCTTACCAGACGGACCTTCAGTTTGTGACTTTAAGCTACAGTCCCTCTTCTTGCTCTTATTGGACCCAGTTATATGAGTGATTTATTTCCTGATAGTGACCTCAGTTCCTGTTCTTTGACCACACCTGGCATATTCCCATCAAGACGAACTAGCTGGCTACAAGTCTCTTCCTGCCTGTGCCTGTATACTCAACAGTACTTTACACAGAATGAGATATATGCTGAGCTCAGGGCATTCTGGACTGACCATTTCAGGATACAGGTGAATCATTGTTTTTGGATGCTGCTTCTTCTAAAAGAAACTCCGTATGTGTACTAAATTAGCTCAATAAAGTGAGTAGTTTAGAACAGCCACGTGCCTGATGCCCTAGTGCAGGAGTAGTCAAACTGAGGCCCTACAGGTGTCTATGTATTACAATTCCCATGAGCCCCTGCCAGCGAACACTGAAATTGTAGTCCATGGACATCTGGAGGGCCACAGTTTGACTACCCCTGCCCTAGTGTATTACATACACAAAGTTTTTTGAAGGGGCGAATGTTAACGGTATCTCTTGCACCTGCAACCAAACTAAAAGTCTACTATCTCAATCGATGTTCCATATAATGTAGAGAACACTATATTTCCTACTCCTAGCATGAACTGCCAGAGAAATGAAAAAGGTCCAATTTTGAAAAGGGGGTTAATGTCCATTCGAATGTGTTACTGTGGAATAAGACTAATTTAAAAGAAGGCTTCCAACCACCGCCACAATTTATATTTGTTACTAGAAGCAAAGCCTGTTGCACTCAGGGAAACAACGGGTGCTAGGCTGCACACCTGCACTGTGGTCTTCCTGGGGTCTGGCTACATGGCAAAAGCATAAATCATAGGAGAGAAAAGGAAGATGGACGGACAGACAGAATGTAGAGGCCAACACATGGGGGGTATGGGCAGGCAGCCTTTACTCCTTCCCTGACCCTCCATATCCTTCAGGTCCCGCCTCCAAATCTCAAGGAACATTCCTAACCCAGGGGGTCATCAACCACCTGGCCTGGCCTGGAAATCTCTTGGAACTGGAGATGATCTGCAGACTATAGAGATCAGCTCGCCGGGGGGAAATGGCTGTTTTGGAGAGGATAATCTTCAATGACAACTCATATCCAGGCTCCTGGAGATGAAAGAGCTGGAGAACCCTCAGAATGAAAGCTCCTCTCCAGACTGCACAGATCAGTTAACCTGAAAGAAAGGGATGCTTGGGACAGGGACTGGCTTCGCATTCATTTTGGATCTGACCCCAGTAGTCTAATTTCCCTCATGCTATCTGAACAAGAGTCATCTACTTGGTTAAGACACATTGAGGGGAAAATTAAATCTATAGGAATCTCTTTAGACTCCTTGTATCTGGTATCTGAAAAGTCTGCATTTGATTCAATTAAACGCAGAGTGTTAGACATAGAACTTAGCAGTAAAGCTAGAAATGTTTGCTCGCCATTGAGCTTGGGGATATCACCAAGCACTCAGCCCCTAGTTGCATATGTCTACCATCTAATCATCCCACAACAGTGTAGAGCAGGGGTAGTCAACCTGTGGTCCTCCAGATGTCCTTGGACTACAATTCCCATGAGCCCCTGCCAGCATTTGCTGGCAGGGGCTCATGGGAATTGTAGTCCATGGACATCTGGAGGACCACAGGTTGACTACTCCTGGTGTAGAGCATTCATGTTAGCTAGAACTAATGCTCTACCTTCTGCTGTGCTATATGGGAGATTTCAACAGATCCCGCATTCAGCTAGGTTGTGCCCCTGTGGACAATGCTGTATAGAATCAATTACACACGTTTTCTTCCATTGTCCATTTTATTCCTCGATCCAAGCTGAATTTCTTAACTCACTGCTGTGTAAAAGAGAACTGCATTCAGATGAACGTAAGATTCAGTTTCTTTTGACATCCCAGAACTGTGATATAATTGAACCAGTTGCAAAGGTTTTATATCTTGCCATGGGAAATCGTGAATGTATTATGTCTTACTCTAAAGCATGATCCTTGCCTTTGTTTTCTCTAGCAGTGGATCCTTTTGCAGTTTCCCTCCTTATATTGTACTTTTATATGGTATTAAAGGCTAATAATTTGAATTGATGGAATATTCCCAGGGCAGAGGCACGTCCTTGGCACCCAGGATCCCAGAGGGCTGGCAGGGGGGGTGTTTCTGGGTCTTCTGTAGCCCCCCACCTCCAGAAGCCTCACAGAGGTTTCCCCAGGTCGGCTGCCCCAGATTCCCTCCCCCAACGTCCTCCAAGTGGAAAGAGGCCAGGGCAACTTAGTGGCAGCAGGACATGCTCTGAGGCTGGCTCCTCTTCCACCCAGCAAACTTCTGAAACTGGCAGGAATTTGGAGGTGAAGAGCTGACCTCTTGTTAAGCCCTTCCTGGTGAAGGACTGACTCCTGATTGGGGTCAAACAGGGTGGGCCATTCTTGGATTACGGCCATCACTTATTCATGAGTAAACATTCCAAGGGCAGACGCATTTCCTCAGCACCCTGGATCCCAGAGGGCCAGCAGGGGGGCATTTCTGTGCCTTCTGCAGCCCTCTACCTCCAGAAGGCTTGCATAGGCAGCCCTAGTTCCCCCCCCCCCACATATTTAAAGAGGCCAGGAGATCAGGGCAACTTACATGCAGCAGTGCATGCTCTGAGGCTGGCTCCTCTTCCACCAAGCAAACTTCTGAAACTGGCAGGAAGTTGTAGGCTGAGAGCTGACCACTTATTAAGCCTTTCCTGGTTGAAGACTGCCTCCTGATTGGGTCTAAATTACCTGGGTGGGCCATTCCTGGAAGAGGGCCAATCAGGTAGTGGGTGACTTGTCAGTCTGGGTTTTATAAGGTTTACTGATGTTACTGATTGATTACATTTTACCTTGCCCTACCACGAAGAATCTCAGGAGAATAGCATAGAGTTCTCTCTTCATCAGATGGGTCTCCCCTAAAACAAAACTCAAGGCTCCAAAGTGTCTACTAATAGTTTTGATAGAGAAGAACTAGTAAACAGCAGTCCAACTGGTTCTAAAAATAACTCTGTAGAATGACAAAGGTGTTTTTTGTTTATTTTCACATACATGCAAAAGATTGCACGAGGACGTGAAATACCGCTTTGTAAGTAACTCCTCACATAGGGCAAGCGGATTTTAGCCACAGCAGTACAATTCTCTCCCTCATTTGCACTGGCACTATTCAAATCCCACTTTAGTAACCAAATGGCACTCTGCCCACACAGTGGATTGACATCAATCCTACTAAAAACAGACTTAAATGTTTTCTGTTTTCAAAGAATGATAATTATACATAACTAAAATTATTATAGGCCAAAATAGGACAATCCAGTATTTTTTCCCCTTTCAGTTTGCTGTGATATTGGCCTTCTGTGTTAGATGTATCTGTCTTTCTGTGGAGAAACTAATGCACAAACATTATAGTCATGCATTTTAGCACTTCAATTCTCAATGACAGAATGCTATGTTCTGGCCTTGACATCAGGGACATAAACTATGGGGGGACTGGGACATGAGCTACCTGGGATTTCCTGGAGAGGCAATGCCCCCTGGGCTACCAGGTTGTATAATGAAGCTATAATGAAGGTAGTATAACTGTGCAGTCTTATTCATTCCACTCCATCAATACACACACTCTACCAACTCGCCTTTCTTTCTCTAGGACTTCAGGACATTTACTTGCAACACAGGAGCACCTCACCACTGCCTTACTTAACTTCTTCTTTGGGATCATTAGAAGTTCTGCCTAAAGCTCCTATTTTCGACTTGTGGATCATTGAAACACAGCTTTTACTTGAAGATAAGATGACTTTTGTATCCTGGAATTTGTAGCTTGAGAGAAGAAGAAATGGGAGACATGGGGGTGTTTCTGTCTTTAGCCATATGTGTTGTGGGGGAGGGGGAGCTTTAATGCTGGAAGTGTTTTTGGTATCCTTGGACTTCCAGATTTGGAGAAAAAGAAATGGAAGATATGGGAATAGCCATTGTCTGCCTTGTACATGGGTGAAGGAGGAGCTGGTTTACCAAATACAGAATACAGAAAGTAGAGTGGCCCTGCTCTCCTAGGTCCTTCAACCAAATAAATGCTCCCATAATTTCAGGTCAGGGTATCTGAGAAATCAGCATTTATTGTGAATTCTGAGATGCATTTAGAGATTCATATCGAGCATCTAGTAACTATGCAAGTGGTGTAATTGTTACTGTGTTGGTCTAAGATTGGGGAGACCAAATTTTCAATCCTCTCTTAACCACAAAGCACTCTAAATGTGTGCTTGGCCTACTTGCACATGCAGTCAAAGTAGTGAGAAAAAAGGAAAGGAGGAGGAAGTATTTCCTTTCATATACTAATTAAATATTTAATCCAACTGTCTCACTGAAGGAGTTTGTGACATTTCCCTTTTCATGGAGTAGGCTGTTTTTGTCTATTATAAGTATATATACACACACGGTTAATTGCTAATGGTATACATTTTAGTGCATCTAGTCAAGGCTATGGTCTTCCCAGTTGCAATGTATGGCTGTGAAAGTTGGACCATAAGGAAGGCCGAGCGTCAAAGAATTGAGGCTTTTGAACTCTGGTACTGGAGAAGACTCTTGCGAGTCCCTTGGACTGCAAGGTAAACAAACCGGTCAGTCCTAGAGGAGATCAGCCCTGACTGCTCCTTAGAAGGCCAGATCCTGAAGATGAAACTCAAATACTTTGGCCACCTCATGAGAAGGAAGGACTCCCTGGAGAAGAGCCTAATGCTGGGAGCGATTGAGGGCAGAAGAAGAAGGGGATGACAGAGAATGAGGTGGCTGGATGGAGTCACTGAAGCAGTCGGTGCAAACTTAAATGGACACCTCTGAATGTGGAGGATCCCCTCAGTCACCATGACTAGAAGCCATAGATAGATTTGTCCTCCATGAATCTACCTAATCCCACTTTAAAGCTATATTCCTGTGGCCATCTCTACATCATTTGGCAGTGAATTCCACATTTTAATCACATTCTATGTACTGTAGTGCCCATAAGCTTCATTGAATGCCCTTGAGTGCTAGTATTTTGCCAGGAAAAAAAGTTCTCTTTGTGAACTCTTTCCACTCTATGCATAATTTTATAAACCTCTATCATGTATCCTCTTAGTCATCTGTTTGCTAAACTGACAAGTTTGACTTTTCAGACTTTTTCATATAGAAGGTGCTCTAACCCAGTGGTCCCCAACCTTTTTATCACCGGGGACCACTCAACGCCTTTTACTGAGGCCCGGTGGGGGGTGGGGTAGTTTACTCCTCCACTCTCAACCACTGCCCTAACGCTCTCTGATCGCTATGGTAATGTTTAAACATCCCTTCAAAATAAGATACAGACATGCCACAACAATGAAGTGTGTTGTAAAGGGCTGGGGGGGGGGATGAAGTAAAGGGCCGGGGGGGGGGGGAGAAGGCGTCCTTCGGGGCCCACCTCCAATTAGTCGAAAGACCACATGTGGTCCGTGGCCACAGGTTGGGGATCTCTACTCTAAACCCCTAATCATTTTAGTCGCCCCTCTTTATTTATTCTAGCTCTGCAATGTCCTTTTTGAAATTTTTATTATTTTATTTATTATGAGATTTATATTTCATCCTATATAGAGACTAGATATGGTGACCAAATGAGGATGCAATATAGATCTATAGGGGGCATTACGATATTGGCAGTTTTATTCTCAACCATTTGCCTAATAATCCACACATGTTGGACAATGCAGTTTCAATGTTTTTGCAGCTCAATTTTCTTATGTGAATTAAGAAAATCTGCTTCTAAAGTGCATTATCTAACATGTGCAGAATGAGCCATAGAGTTCGCCTTTTTCATTGTTGCAGGACCTTTGGTTGACATTTTCATCAGTCTATCCACTATAACCCTAACCCACTCAGTCTCAGCATGTTCAGACCAATTAGCCTATACTTGAAGTTGGGATTCTTTCTCCCAATGTGAATCACCTTATACTTAACAACATTGAACTTCATGTGTCACATTGTAACCCACTCAACCAGTTTATGGAGGTCCTCTTGGAGCTCTTCACAGTTGCCTTGGCTTTCACCTTCTTGAATAAATTTGTGTCATCTGAAAACTTGGCCACTATGCTACTCACCTCTAGTTCCAGATCATCTTTAAACTGCTCCTGTGGAGCGGTAGTAATAAAAGAGTAAGGGCTAAAGGGGAGGAGAATGGGCAGGCCCTGTCCGTGATAAAAACTCAGAGGACCCAAATAGGAGCCACTTTGCGGCTCCTGATCGGGCCCTCCGAGTGTCATTCCAAGGCCAAGCGGCTAATTGGGAGCCACGCGAAGCCGCGCTAGTTGGCCCAGCTCGGCCTTGCCTGGCCCAGCCGGGGAGTTGCCACACAGGCGAAGAAGCCTTCCCACACGGTGAGTTCTCCGGCCGGCTTCTCCTCGCCCTAGGGAAAGGAGCAGAGATTCCGCATCAAAGACACAATTTTCTGCTTTTCACCCCCATGTTTCCTTCATCTCAAGATCAGCCTCAAAGGTTTGATCAGGTACACCCCCACTTTTAGGTAACCATTAGGGTCTAGAGTTTCCACTCATATTGCTTCTGTTGAGGACTTAATTCCCCTGATGTTCTCTATTTGATTCTATGCCCTCTTTGATGTACGATGCAATATCATCACCAACCCTTCCCTCCTTGTCTTGCCTATACAGCTTATACCTATTGATTATAGTTATATATATACACTTATAATGTGTTTCCCTCTCCAGTAAACCTCACCTCGCTCAGCCCCTTAGTCACCACACATAGCCCTCAATTACCATTATGCCTTCACTTCCAAGTTCTATTATGCTCTTATCAGTTTTACCCTGAGTGTTTATGCAGGCATCCCTTTGGATGGGTTCCCCAGGGATCACCAACAACTTTGTATCTGCAGATCATGCTCTCTGGAGGATATACAGTCCCATAGGTATGTAGGGCCCAGAAAGGCCTTGAAGGTTAATACCTTGAACTTGATCCGGAACTCCACCAGCAACCAATGTAACTGAGGGAGGACAAGTCTGAATATGGGCTCTTCATGGGGTCCCTGTCAGGACTCATGTAGCTGCATTTTGCACCAGTTGTAATTTCCAGATCATAGCTAAGGGCAGGCTCTCATACAATGAGTTACAATGGTCTGGACCAATTCTGCACACATTATATAATGCATTTTCAATGTGCTTTTGCAGCTGGGTTTTCCTATACAGAACAGAATAACCTACTTCTAAACTGCATTGAAAGTGTATTATCTAACGTGTGCAGAATGAGGTCACCATCACTTGGATCACTGTGGCTCAATCTTCCAGGGCCAAATACGGTGCTAGTAGCTTTGCCTGACATAGATAATAAAATGCCTGGCTAGTTACATGTGTTATCTGAGCCTCCATAGTAAAGGAGGCATCAAAGATGACCTTGGATACACACTTTTCTTGGATACTTTAGGATGCTTAGGGCTGATCCTGCGTTGAGCAGGGGGTTGGACTAGATGGCCTGTATGGCCCCTTACAACTCTATGATTCTATGATTTTATGATTCCTGATGGAGCATGAAGATGTTAGTTGTACTCCATCCAGGCAGGGTTCTTGACACTACCTGATGAATATCACAATGCAACAGATCGCAGAGGAGTAGTCTTGAGTTGACTAATTTCAAATGGAAATTGAGTCTGACCAGTAACCCTGGTAATGCTGTGGTTTAGCTTAACTAGATTGTACTAACTAAATAAAAAATAACTGTATTAAGGTCTGCTTAACAGTGGCTGAGCAAATGTACAGTGCTATTTCTTGGATAAATAAGCTCAGTCAGGATTTGGCAATCAGAGAGACAGGAAATCATTTAGATACATTATCATCTTCTTCAGGCAGCTCAGAAGAGCTTTTATAGAAAGGTTCACACAAACATACAGACTAATTATTTGTTAGTCATGCTTGCCCATTATATAACGGATGAGAAATGCTTCAGCTTTGTCAGGAGCCAAGCCAGAAACCACAGCTCAGGAGGTGAGAACAAACTTTTCTGTTCGTCTTGCTCTACATTAAAGGCTGAGTCTCCCAAGCAAGAGTCACACCCATCAGGACAGAGGGTTGCATTCACATTTGATTTTGTTCCCTGTCACTGGAATAACTTTGTTGGTGGTACAGAAGACAAGTCAAAATAACTTGAGGAAACATTTAGGGTTCTGGGAGTGGAAGATATTTTTATCTCTGCCATACAACATTCTGAATAGCTGATATTTAGTCCTTACACATTTTTGCTTGAGTCACTGTATGCCTGCCGCTTTCCCAACTAAACATACACACACACTCTTGAGGGTCTTTTTGTTTGACAGTTTCCAAGCAACAAGCGCACTGAAAAGAAATAAAGCTGATGATTTGCATTCAGAATGTTGGCTTTCATCGGATAATTGAAAATATGAAGCTTATTAGAAAAGTCTTTGCCATGGTAAGCACACTGACTAATCAGAGTGTGTTGCAACATTCCTTTTCTCAAAGATGAGCACTTAAAGGAGCAAGGCTAACAGCCTCTTGCGTCTTACTGCTCCTTTTCTTGTCTTAGAGATGAAAGAGATATTTTCTGGGAAATCAGGGTTCACAGATGTCATGAGTGTATTTGAAAGAATACAGGTTAAAGAAAACAGTAGCTCAAATTGTATTAATAAATGCTGGAAAATCAGTTTTGCTCTGTCCCCCCCCCCCCACACACACACACAAATACACACCAAATCCAGCTAGATGTGTAGATGATGCTTTAAAAAGAGCTGGTTTTAAAATCCATTTAGTTTGCTCTATTTTACCTATTCCAGATCACAATGTATGCCTTTTAAACTTCTTTTTATGCCTTATACATTTCAATCTTCCATTTAGTTAGGTATCTGCCTGCTAATTTTATCTGCCAATCAAAAGGCTCTGGCTAATGCAATGTTCTGATGGTTGTACTTCTTCGTAAACTTCCTTTACATGATCTATCTCATATTCACGTAAATGGGTCCAGTTCTGGAAACAGGAACACATTTGCCTGCATGCAATAGATTTTCGTGCTTGAGGGCCAAAGTCATTTATATGTTATCAGATCAAAAACTGTTTGAACTTGGACTAGCCCATGCTGTTTGATATTAACCAGAATTAAGTAGACTTAATTCTTAATATATATGTAGCACTTTAACAAATCTCTGTTCTATTTTGCAGGATTTCTTAAAGTGCAAAGACAATGAAGATTTTTTTGTTTTTGTTTGCTGTAAATTATGCATTCTTACCCTCACTTTGCTTGTGTCAGCCAAATAATGAACTGCCTTCCCTTTGGACAGCAATCTACAAGACTTGCTGTCCCCTTAGCAACTCAGCATCCCACTGGGAGGGAGGGAGGAATGGGGAGATGGGAGTGGGAAAGACAAAGAAAAGGTGATGTCACCCCAATGGGAACTGAGTAGCCAATCCGGCACAGAGAATATGAGGTCATCCCTCCCCCCTTTTTTTTTGCTCCGGCAGCTCCATTCAAAACTATAGAACTGTGGTGAATTAAGCAAGGCAGTAGCAAGGTCACATGCTCTCAGACTATTTGAGAAGGAAAAGATGAGGAGAAGGGAGGGATATGAGGGTGAGAAACCAAAGGGGGAGCATGGAAGGCTATGGGGAAGGAAGAGAGGGGGAAAATCCCCTCCAGCAGCTCTGAATAGATGCTAATAGTCTTGACCGGAGGCTGCCTCATAAAGATGTCATCAACTTTGGCACTCCATGTTTAGAGCACAATGGGGTGGGGGGAAGGACTGGAGGCAGATAAGGAGAGATTTATATCTAATTCTTTTCTCTTCTGAAGGGAGAAAACTCCCTTGTGAATGAAATGTCAGAAAGTTACCTCTCAAAGAATCAAATGGTACAGCGAGCCACGGACAGGGAAAGTGGGAAGACAGGAAGAGTTTGGTCTCTTTTCTTTGCATCCTTGTTTGTTTTCTTAAAGAGGAGACAATTCCTCCCCCTTGCTTGAATCATATTTTTTGCCTAGCTGGACAATACTATTGCCAGTCCACCAAAAAAAAAAAAAAACAGCAACCCTTTCTTCTCTGGGGAAGGAGACATCGAATATGTCCACTGCCTTTATCTGGTGGGGGGAAATGGGACGGAAAGAAAGAAAGAAAGAAAGAAAGAAAGAAAGAAAGAAAGAAAGAAAGAAAGAAAGAAAGAAAGAAAGAAAGAAAGAAAGAAAGAAAGAAAGAAAACTTTACGATTTCTGGTATGAAGAAAACAGAGAATCCAAACCATTCCATTTGTTCTCATAGTAATGATGTGGCATCACCAAATATTCCATGAACTGGCAAAACACAGGGGAACAGCTTGCCTGTGGACACAAGTAAAGTCATCCTCCCAGGCCATTCCCAGCAGCAGTCCTTTCTGTGGCACTTCCTTTGGGTTACTTTCCTGGCAGCCTGCTTCTGCCCCAGAAACAGGAGTCTGAGGGATTTAAGGTGAAGGCAAGTTCCCAGATGAAGACAGTGGGGGTTGAGCAAACAAAAAATAGGTAAGGGGTAGAAAGCCAATCAGATGCAAAAGACAGAGTGCGTCAGGGAGTATATATGTTATGTCTGCTTGACACTGTGATGGGTTTTTACCACTATGATGATATATGATTTTGTGCAAGCCTCAATGGCTTTTAAGTTCTAAAATAAAGACAGTAATACCATAACCAGACTAGAAATGCATAGAAACATTTCCCAGAGGAATGTTGTGTACACTGCATGTTTAGCATGAGCCTGCACACTAAAAATGGAATGTGTCATATATCAAAAAGGGTATGCCATACACCATAAGGAACTCTCACTTTCTCATGACTTTCTTGTGGGCTTATTCATATCAAAATAACAGGGTCATGTGGAACCTTAATAGCTAACCATTTTATTGTGGCATACAGTTTCTTGAACCAAAACTCATTCCATCCGTATGCATAGTGGTATTCAGTACACAGAGAGAAAATTGTTAAGTGACACAAAATTATTCGTGCCTTTGGCTGTAGTAGAATAACCATGGCTACACCTCCCCACTGAAATAAACGTTCAGTATCAGAAGGTTCAGACCTTCTGTGGATACCACATGAAGAAATCCTGAACCGAATCATGTCCATCTCTTCCTCTCTGGGCAACTCAGCTGAGCTCTTTGTGATGTCACGTCAGTTGGTCTCTAGTTTCTCTCTGGAGGTTGGCCTCCTGTTTTACTCCTAGTGTGTTTCTGCAAGGAGGATAGAGGTGATTACTAGCCCTGTGATGCCCTATATATTGCCGAACCCTTTCACAATCAGTTTCCTACCTCATATACATTCTTGTCCACCTGACCATTAAAGAACAATGGTCTGCTCCTTAAGCTTGTGTTTGTAGCTGTCACCTACAACTCAGAGCGAAAACCTTTCAACTCCATCATCAGTGCTCTACCATTTATCTCGTGGGGCGATCCTTCTCTTTCCCAAATGGAGCATGGGTGTAGTTGACTAGGTCTTGCTACAGGTAAACCCCCATCTGAAGTATCTACTCAGCATAATCACAGGAAGCTACTTTATTCTGAATCAGATCATTGGTCTGTCAAGGTCATTTTAGTCAACTCATACCAGCAAAGTTCTACAGGGCCACAGGCAAAGATTATTCACCCTGTCTACTACCTGGATTCCTGCAACCAGAAATTCCAGGGACTGAAGCTAGGGTCTTCTACATGCAAAGTGTATGTGGTCGCATTTGCTGGGCGGGAGAGGCAGTGTGGGAAGAGAACAGCTTGTTCCCACAGGAGGTGGATCTGGAAACCTCTGATTGAAAATCTCTGGAAAAATATAACTAAATGTTCATCATGTGGAACATCCCCATTGCAGTATATATAGATTTATTTACTAGGATAGCCTTTCTCAAGTTTTTTACTGTTAAGAAGCCCCTGAAATATTCTTCAGGCTTTGAGAAACCCCAGAAGGGACATGATCATACAGAATATAGTTGGGAAGCATAGCTGTGTATATGCCCATATGGGGCCACTCCCCTTCCTATCCCCTCCTGGCCCATCATTGGTCACTTGGGCAGGGGAGGGCAGGTCAACATGACCATATATGCCCATATCATCTGATAATGTTTAACAAATTTTTAAAATATATTTAAAAATTAATTAACTCCCACCCATTTGGAAAATCATTCCATGACCATCAAGGCTTTTCAGAAAGCCCTGGTTGAGAACGCCTGTACTAGGATATTTATATATCATATCAATTTATCATTTGCAACCACGATGGAGCATTCACAGAGAAGTTTGACCTGCACTCACCTTACCTAAGCTCTGCATGATTGCCCTTTCTTGTCTCCAGAGGGCATTTCATTCATTTTAAGAACTAGAAATAGTTTTCAACAATTATTATTATTATTATTATTATTTGGATTTATATCCCGCCACTCCCCGTAGGCTCGTGGCGGGTCACAGCAGTCCTATCCCCATTAAAATACCCATTAAAAGACTTTAAAACAATCCCAACATGGCGGAACTTATTATTCCCACCCCTGCTATCAGAGCGGCAGGGAGGGTGGGGAGGAGATGCTAAGTCTGGGGGGGGGGGAATGTTGGCACTCATTCGCTGACCCCGGCCTCAACCAAAAACCCGGCAGAAGAGCTCCGTCTTGCAGGCCCTGCGGAAAGCTGGTAAATCCTGCAGGGCCTGCAGCTCACCCGGGAGCTCGTTCCACCAGGTAGGGGCCAGAACCAAAAAGGCCCTGTCCCTGGTCAAGGCCAGGCGCGCTTCTCTATGTATCAACTTCCTGTTTTCATTATTTTAAAAAATCAGTCTCTAGGTCTTTTTTGTTGTTGTTGCAGAGATCAAAAGAAAAATGTACAACCTGCACCTTTTGTCTTATAACTCTGCAACAAAAAAGGACTACAAACATTAAAAACAAAAGCTGGGAATCTGTGTATTATTACAGTAAATCATGAATGACCCTAGAATGATCTAGATATTTCCTATTTTAAAAGCACAAAAGCTCTCTGGTGTATATGTGGGAAATGATGCCAATTTGGGTAAGATGTTATCTTCCTGTCCATGTGGTGTTCAAAGGCACTTTGATTAAGATATTTCTGAAAAGATAGCAGCAAGCTAGCTTTGGGAAAGACTGTAGGAAAAAAAACAACATTATACCCATTCATGTAGCATTCCTTCCTTTCTCATCACACGTAAGTAGGCTGTGTGGACACATGCAATAATCTCCAGGTTTTCACAACTAGATCCTATATATCAGTGGTCCCCAACCCCCGGTCCGGAGACCGGTCCCGGTCTGTGGATCAGTTTGTACCGGTCCGCGACTCCTCCTCATCCTCCTCCCCGGCTGCTGCCTCGGGGGCTGCCCTGTCACTCTGCCACCAGCTCACTTTTGGTGCTCTCCAGTGGCCACCATGGCTGGGGCTCCCCCTCGGCGTGGCACTGCACAAGTGCTGCTGGCACGCCCTCCAGCAGGCGGCGGGAAGTCAGGGGCACCGGCGGGAAAGCAAGTGGAGCAGGGGCTCAGGTGGTGGCGACATCCCTTGGCAACATCCCCCACCCCAGGCCTCAGTAAAACTGTCAAGCGTTGACCGGTCCCCTGAGATAATATGGTTGGGGACCACTGCTATATATGATGCCAGATAGCAGGTTGGTGATTTTCCTCAGCCCAAACTGCATTTAGTAAAGATATAAAGTGGACACAATAGCTACTAGTCAGCAAAAAAGCCCTTTCTGATTCCTCCCCATAGTAAAAAAGCATAAGACAGAACTCTGTGTACCCTATAGTTCTGCAGGTTAGAACAACATGTGTTACCAGTTCAATCTACTAGCCACGTACATTGAATCTTCTGCTTTGCCACTTGTTTTGGATTGCAGACTATGTTTATGAAAGACCCAGATAAGTTTTAAAATTACATGAGGCTTCAGCCCACGTTATTGCACTTGCAAATATCCCTTAAACAGAGAAGCAAGCAGCTTGTGACCCTTCCCCTATGACAATCCTTGCAGTGGACCCTGTTTGTAATTCATTCCTAGCCTTCCTCTGATCCTGTGCCTCACACAGCTCTGATTGCCACAGAAAGGACAGCAGGGATGCAACTCCATTTTCTACGCACACACCAAAGGAATGCAGCAATAAGTGCTTCACTCCTTCAGTGAGAGCTATGCCCCACCACACAGTGCAAAACAAGAAGACAGCCAATTTCCGGAACTTGGCATTTCAACATGAGCAGCCTGAGGTGTGCAATCCTGGGGTTACACCTGCAAAGTAGCACGTTCAACTGGTTCTTGGTGGTTGATTTCCCATGCCCCTTCTTTCAACTGAGACATTTGTTGGCTTCCTTGTCTTCCCCTTTCAGGCCCAAACTTGTCAGGCAGGCTCACTTTGGTACTGTAGCTTATCCAAACATCTTCATCTCTTTCATAAATCCAATTCTTCCTTATCAGGCACAACCATCAGGAGGAAATGCAAGAGTTTTAGCAACTGAACTGCAGGAAGGAGTAGAGCTTTGATTAGCGTATTTGCTCCTCAAGAGGTCACCCACAGTTCATTCAGTGGGGATTCACAGACTCCCAATCAGATTGTTAGAAACAAAGTTGGAGATACCAGCTTTTTTTCCAAGGGGGAAAAACCCATACCCATTAGAAACAGTCAGCTTCCTGCAGCATTGAGTTTGTAGTTGCCTGCTCAAGACCATATTTAAAGTTCAAAGTAAACGTATTGTAAATACCAGTAAACAGACATGCTCTTCCCTTTATATCAGGCTTTCTTGACCAGGGTTTTGCAAAACCTGAGGGTTTCTTGACAGCCCTGAAACGGTTTTGTGAATGGGAGGAAGTTAATTAATTTGTGTGTATCTTTAAACCGCCCGTGGCGCCACGGGCGCCACGGACTAAATAATTCGTTAAGGCCTGCCGAGGCGGGATGTGTCCGTGATGAGGAAGGGTCCGGATTGGACCCTTTCTCACGACAGACAATCGGAGGGACCAATCGGCAGGCGCGAAGCGCCTGCCGATTGGTCCCTCCGAGTCCCAGCTCCAGGAACTGCGAGCTGCGCGCAGCGCGGCTCGCAGTTCCTCCCGGCCACCGACCCAGTTCCTCCCGGCCACCGACCCAGTTCCTCCCGGCCACCGACCCAGGGAGCCCCCAGCAGTCGCGCGAAGCACGGCTGCCGGGGGTTCCCTGCCTGGCGGGCTGACGCGGCGAGAGGCGCGAAGCGCCTCTCGCCGCGTCAGGCCGCCGCCCGAGGGAGCCCCCGGCAGTTGCGCGAAGCGCGGCTGCCGGGGGTTCCCTGCCTGGCGGCCCGCCGCCAATAATAGAACCTCGCCAGCCAACCACCCAACCCTACCCCAGACCCCTTCCCAACACGCTGCCGCTTCCCGAGACAACAAAACCCACCCAGCCACACACTCCAACACCCACCCGCCGCCACCCAACCCCCCAAACCCTCCCCAGACCCCTGCGCTACCTCCCGCCGCTTCCCAACAAAAAACAACCCACCCCGCCTCCCACCCGCAGCCCGCTCACCCGCTCACCCTCCGCAAACCCCTTCCCGACACGCCACAACGCCCCAAAAACCATCTGCCGCCTCTACCCCAGCCCCTGTCCCCACACTTCTTAACCCCACACCAACTCACCCTTCCCCCGGCCGCTCCCTGCTCCGCGCTCACCTTCTGCCGGGCCTCCTGCTCCCTCTCCCTCTCTTCCCTTTGTCCTGCTAGCCACGCCGCCAGCCAGCGCAGCTTGCCTGCTGGCCGGCAGCCCACGTGAATGAACCAGGCATGCGCGGACTCACGCGCATGCCTGGTTGCTTGCCCCGACGCGCCGCCCCCCCCCTAGCTCCAGCACGCATGCCCAGACTCCCGAGCATGCGTGCTTCCCTTCCCCATCGCCTGCACCACCGGACCTCCAAACCGCGCCGCTTACCAGCCTGTCCCCACCAGCTGCTCTGCGAGCTCCCAGGTACGGAGCCCTGGCACTATGCCTGCTCTCTGCCCATTTTTATAAATGGGCTTTTTTTTCTAGTATATATATAAATGGCCAATGATGGGCCTGGAGGGGATGGGAAGGAGAGGAGCCCTGAGTGAGCATGTGTACAGATATGCTTTCCCACCATATTCTGCACAATCATCTCATTTCTGGGATTTCTGGGGTTTCTCAACACCTAAAGAATATTTCAGGGGTTTCTCAATGACCCATTATGCACAGAGGGGAAGGTCCGCCTCAGAGCTGGAACAACAGCAGCGGAAATCCCCGATAATGCATGCCGCCGGCAGATGCTGAGTGCAGGTTCGACGCAGGCCACCGAAAAACCCATGTTAGGGAAACTTGGAAGAAAGCAAAGCCTGCTGCCCGGCCACGTCACAACCAGACGCAGCACCGGAGAAAGAGCGTGCATAATCGGGGAGGGCGACTGCCACTGCGGCTGCCCTGCGCTCCATCCTGCGGTCTCCGGCCCCTCGACTGCTGCAGGCTGCTATGGCCTCCCTTGCTCTCTGTATCTGCTGGCTCACCCCCCTTCCATTTCCAGCAGCCTGGACGCACCGAGCAAACCCGCCATACACGTCGTCTGCACATGCGCGCGCCCTCAGAAGCCCGGCTGTCGGGCACTTCCGGCACAGCAGTCTGCTTGATGGGCCGGGTCCAGGAAGCGCCACACTGCGCTCCTGTCCCATTTGCCCTGCATTGCTGTCTCTTCAGCCATCGCCCCTGGCTGCTCTGGGCGTTGCTGCTGTGCCGTTCATACATGGCTTGCCGCGCAGCTTCCTCCTCCAAATCTTCCATCAGACCCTCACTCGCCATAGCGGCAGCCATGCATAATGGGTCAATGGTAAAAAAGTTGAGAAAGGCTGAATTACTACATTAATTAACCCATAGCCAGGTAAATTTCTTTCCTGTGTTTTATTCAGCCAGCAAGCTGATGTTCTTTTTAAAAAACTACATGCCTGTAATTTGAAAATATTTATATTTTAAGGATAAAACAAAATACAACTGCAAGGCTTATTGTAACCCTATTGCAGTCCTGCACCCTACCAGCCCCCCTCTTGGAAACACACACCTTAATATGTTGAGGGGGGTTGTGCATGTCACCAAAGCCAAGACCAATATCATCAGGAGTTTAAACTCTAGAGGTTAAACTCCTAGCAGAGTCACTCAAGGCAATATGGTCATTGCCAAGATACCAGACAAAAATGCTTCCATCCCCTTCAGGAGCTAATGGCCACATCAGCAGAAGAAAATAGATTGTCCCAATGGTGATGGGAGTGGAGGATCTATCATAGACAACAGCAGTGACACTTCAGCACAGAAGAAGGCAATGATCAACTACTTCTGATTATCTCTCATGTAAAAACCCTATGACAACCCAAAACGAAAAAAAGATGGAACACTGCTGGAACACAGGACACCCCCCCCCCCCAAGTTAGAGGGCACGGAATCAGCTACCGGGGAAGAGCTGAGGCCAGCTACAAGTAGCATTCTTCTTAATGGTGCAACTGGACTAAAATTGGTACAAATGGATGAAATACAACACTCCAAGCTGTTTGACCTGCATAATAGGAGTATGGAATGGGAGAAGTATAAATCAAGGTAACTTCAAAATAGCAAAATGAGAAATGGAACATGTAAGCATTTCAATACTGAGAGTGAATGAACTAAAGTGGGCTGGATTATGCAGTCAGAAATTTACCAAAAAAATAAAATAAATAAAATACAGAAGAAACAGAGCTGCTCTAATAGTGAGGTGAAATGTAGCATAAGGAGCTATAATACAAAGTCTGCTTGAATAATATCAATCAGACTTCATGGAAAATCTATCAGCATTCACATTTACACCCACAGCTACATTTATCATTCACATTTATACCTCAGCTGCAGGTGCTGAAGAGGAAGAAACTGAAAAAGCTATTATGCAAGTGTCCAGGAAGAAATTCCTAAACAAGATGTGCTGGTGATTATAGGCACCTGGAATGCAAAACTGGGGAACAAAGTAGAATTAAATATTGTTGGAAATGTTGGGCTAGGTGTATGAAATGCAGCAGGAGGGTAACTCATCGAATTGTGTGAGGACAAGAAGCTGCTCACTGCAAACATTAATTTCAAGTAAACAGACAATTGTATATGTGGATGTCATCAAACAGCAAATACAGAAATGACTGGAAGCAGAAGATGCAAAAGTTGCATTATCCCTGCTAATACAAGTTCAGAAACCGTTTGTGATATAGACTATGAATGATTAACATTGAACATTAGAATAAAGCTGAAGAAAAACACCAAGACATTAATAGCGCCAAAATACAGTCTAAATCAGGGGTAGTCAACCTGTGGTCCTTCCAGATGTTCATGGACTACAATTCCCATGAGCCCCTGCCAGCATTTAACATCTGGAAGACCACAGGTTGACTACGCCTGGTCTAAATCACATTCCTGAAAAGTTTAAAGACCACGTAAAGGAAAGATCTACATTAATAAGGTCAAGTGAAGAGGGACCAGAATCAAGGAAGAATGTACAAAAACCTTTCCTATTGCCAAAAGAAAAAAAAGGTCTTGATGGATGACTGCTGAAACTCTTAAAATTGCCAAAGATAGATAAAACAAAGACATTGTGAGCGCATTTCAGCTCTTTATCAACCCCAGCTCAAAGGTACAACTGAACTAATGGACCCTCCTGAAAACACCCCAATACGTACAACTCAGACTAATAGAGAGTTCCCACCACTGCACTCTATAGGCCACTTTCATTTCAACAGATTGGATCCTGCAGTCAGGACCTGGCCATGCGCTGGGCCAATTTAGGTTGTGGAATTACGATCCTGCCTCAGACCTCAAGTTCTGTTCCTTCGATGCTCCACATCACAACAGAGGGGGAGAGCTTCTTCTTCCCAGAATTACCTAGGATACAAGGAGCCTCCTATGGAGGAAGGTGGGACTTCTTGTTCCCAGCAGGACCTGGGTTAATCCAGGTGCTGACCACAGGAAATAAGAGATTATTTCCTCTCCAAAAAAGAGATTAAGAGATTTCCAAAATCAGAACCATTTGGAATGAAGTATCGTTCTGGCATTTCTCCATAGCAATGCACAAGTGTGATTTTTTTAAATTGAAAATGCTTCTGTGTTCTGGCATTACTACACAGCAATGCGGAAATACCTTTAAAAAATTAATTTTGGGGCTTGTGTGTTTCAGTCCATAAGAGAACCATTGTGCTGTGATTGGTGGCTTGCTGTTATTGACAAGCCAATTGGGGGGGGGGGGGGGGTTCGGCTTGTTTTCCCTTGCAGCCTCCTTGGGAGGCAAAAAGCCACCATGAGGCAGAGGGAAAATGCAGGTGGGGTCTCTCATGAGGAGGGTTGCAAAGCTGAAAATCACATGCATTTTACCCTTCTACGTGGAAATGGTCAAGAAGTTGCCCTGTTAACTTGGATGAAGCCTACAAAAAGCTTTGCAAATTTCCATACCTCATAGCAATTGTATTTGCAAAATGCATTGCAATGATTAGCTGTGCTCCCCCTAGGGGACTGCTGCCATTGGTCTCTCAGAGATGCCACTTAATAATGGAAGTTTAAAAGACCATTTGTTGACTCAGAGATGCAAAAGCCGCACACAGGGATCTGTCCAAGTGATGCAAAATGGCCTGCTGAGAACTTGCCCAGCTGCTCCAAAGTTTGCAGGACTTAAATGACTCAAAGTCCAGATCACTTCTAAGATGTCAGACTGATATAACTCCATTGCTGGCAAATTGCTGTCTACATACATTTTGAGGGATTTAAATAAAGCACTACGCACACCAACCTGTGTCAAGCAGCTGTCTGAAAAGTTTTCCCACACCCCAAACATGACCTTCAAAGGCCCTAATGTTCTGGTCCAACATCACCCACACACAGCTCTCTTACAGCAACCCAGCTCTGACTTGTAGCCCAGACAACAGATGCCCACAAACCTGTCAGTACACTTTTATCATCCTGCTTTTCCAGTATCCAGTCCTTGCTACATATATATACATACATACGTACATACACAAACACACACGCACACACACACACACATACACACACATATACACACACATCCATATATATATATATGGATGTGGTATATACCTTGCTGTAGAGAATGATTATAGGTATTGAGAAACTCCACTTTAAAAGGATATAAAAAGAAGTCATATAGAAATAAATAAGAGGGTTGTGGTTAAAATAATTTTTATTGCAGACAAGGAAATTTTGAAACAAAGAGGGATGATGCAAAATTGGAAGCAACCGTTCTCCATGCCCCTCTGAAACAGCTTTGCTCCTCTGGGAAAAGCCATAGAGTTCAAGTAAATGGGCCGAGATCAACAGCTACTTGTAAATATACTTATTTTTTTGTATGTGACTTCCACCCTATAGAAAGGCCTTGTTACCCAAATGGGACCCAGAGAAGGGGGGATTAAAAGGCTTCCATAAATGCAGCTTTGCCCTACCTGTGGCCACCCATTTGTCACCACAGGGGACAGACAGAGGAAGAGGTCACATGGGCTCAGCTGGAGCATGCACCAGCACCTGATGGTGCAAGTGCAACCTGCCAAAATCACAGCTGGCAAGGCGCTCATGGGTGTGTGGATAAGCTTCTTAAAAGAAGCAACCTGCTTGGTACTCACCCTCTTTTGCCTGTGGAGATAGTTTGGAAGCGTGCTTCTAGGAATCCACTGCTGAGGTGAAGACAGACCAGGCCTGCCAATGGCAAATGAATGAGTCTGAGAGCAGTATGGTTTTTTCATTGCAGTGGTAGGTTCAGTTGCCTCTCCCACACCCCCTCATAACCTCTGACACACACCCTCACAACTGCTGAGTGCAACATGGTGATTGGCTCAGAGAACATTGGTGGGAGAATGTCTGTGATTTCACCAGGACATTGATTGGTGTGCCAGAGATTGGCTTGGTCTGCAGGCAGGGGTGGCAGTACTGGCCTCTAGCACCCCTGCAACCAAGTGGGCACCAAGGAAGATAGCTGGGGATCCCCCCAAATATAATAATAATAAAACACAACTATTGAATTCACACCCCAGTAAGCCCCCAGGCCGAGACCACATCATAGGCCTGCTTCTGCATCCGGAACATCGCCACCAGGCCTTCCTCCTTTAGGGAATTTGCAGTGAGGAGGCCTATGATCCCCTGTAGCCCCTCAGTGTATGGCCTTTTTCACAAGTAGGGCTGTTTTATGGCGGCAGCAAAAAGGAGACCAAACAAGCAAAGGCTGCTGCCAGTGGGCAGTAGTACAAACTAGTTGCTTCAAAAAAAAAAAAAAAAAAGGACTCAATTGTTAATGTCATATTGATTAATCATAACAATAAATACATAAAATCACTATTAATTAGTTGATCAATAACAACCAATCTATATACACAATAAATAACAATACTTAGCTTGTCATTAAGTGGAATCCCAACCCACAACAAAACCTCCACTACAACTGTTAATGGGGCCTATGGCCCCCACCAAGAAGCAGTATTCTCCTGCTGGCCAGAATGGGAGAGGAGCTAGACAACCCATTCAGCAGGCCAAAGCATTGCAGGTATCTGTGAGCGTGACTGCTGAGGCAGGCGAGCGAAGGGTGGCCTGGGTATCTAGGACATGAGGCACAGGCCATACTCATCTTATAGCCCACACCTCATGGGGAGTAGGCGCAGGGTTGGCAGCACCCAGCCAGGAGGGTACCTCCAAAGGGCATATAGCATCTGCATCCATCTGACCAGCCACTGGTTGATTTGTTGCCAGGATGGTGGCTTTGACTGGGATCAACAATCAGGAGTTTCCCCCTCTTCAAGTGTGGCAATGCACCCACATTTGATGGTTGCCTGCCACCAGTAAGCTCATGCCATCTTAGTTAGCTTAGCCTTCCCAAATGTCAGATGTGGGTTGGTTGTGTGGTGGCTACCCTCCTCAACCAGACTAGCTCATGCAGGACACATCTCAACATCTCAGGCCTGTACAGCAGGTCCTATCACTGGACCCATTCACAGTGTTTCCATTCATGGATGTCCCCATTGGGGGTAGTTCCCAAAAAACCACTAGAACAATTTAGGCTTATTCACCATCTCTCTTATCCAAAAGATACTTCCATCAATGACACGATAGCCCCAAAGCTCTGCTCAGTAAGATATGCATCTTTCAACCAGGTGATAGATACGGTCTGGTCCTGCAGCCCTGGGGCCCTCATGGCCAAATGCGACATTTGATCAGCTTTCCGACTGATCACTATTCATTCTGACAATTTTTTAAATTAGAGTTTAAGTTTTGCGACCTCTGGTATTTGTCAAAGTTGTGCCAATGGGATGCTCAATGGCCTGTGCTGCCTTTGAGACTTTTAGTTCATTCCTGGAATTAATGATGAAGTCTACTAGAGGGTGCAATCAGATCACACAACTACTAGATGATTTTCTGTTTTCTGACCCAGAGGACAGAAGCACGCACTGACAAGCTGAGGGCATTCAAGGCCATGGCTGACAGGTTGGAGGTGCTGCTGGCATAAGTGAAGACAGAGGGACCATCATCCTAGCTTACATATTTGGAGAGCAGGCTAGATTCTTCTTTGGAGATTTCAAACTTGCCAGAGGACAAGCTTGGTGTACTGGTTAGAAGCACTGGCTTCTAATCTGACGAGCTGGGTTTCATTCCCCACAGGCAGCTAGCTGGGTGACCTTAAGCTCACCATAGCACCGAGCAGTAACGTCAGGGCTCTCTCAGCCTCAGCTACCTCACAGGGTGTCTGTTGTGGGGAGAGGAAAGTGAAGCAATTGTAATCCACTTTGAGACTCCTTCTGGTAGAAAAAAGCAGCATATAAGAACCAACTCTTCCTCTAATCACCTCAAAAGGGCTTTTAGATGACATCATGGCAAAGACAAATTGCACCTTTCCTGAGATTCAGGTGCAGTTAGGCCATATCAATTTTACGTGTAAGGTTGTTTCCCCATGTAGGGCATTCTGTGCTTGGCTAGCCAGGTGCACTTGTCGGGAACAACATGACTTACCACCAAGAACCCATCCGCTTTGGAAGGATTCAGGATCCAAGGAAAGGGAGATGGGCGGCAGCAGCTGCCAGACTCATCCCGGCAGGACTTGAGGAAGCAGACACCGATACAAGAGAGGTCCGAAGGCCCGTCCCCAAAAATGGAAAGGACAGACAGCGGCAGCATCGAAAGTGCAGAGACCGGGTGGCCCGGAAGAGCCCGGGTGAAATGAAGGGCAGAGTATCCGACATGGGATGGGAAGTCCCGGAAGGACCGGGGGGAGGGTCTTGAAGACTTGGGAGGTGGAGGCAAGGAGGAGGAATGTGGGTCTGGAACAACTGATAAAGTTAGCTGATCTTTCCCCCAAATGCTTATGAATTAAAATGCACAATTCAGAAGTCCTAAAGATTATAAGGGCTTTTTAGGGGAGGGGGGGGGAATTGTTTCTAAACAAATATTTTTGTGTACCCCTAGATATCTATCTGTGTAGGATAGATCGTCCTGTGCACACGTTCGTGGGAGTGATCCATATTGAATAAACTGGGACTTATTTTGGAGTAAATATACATTGGATCACAGTGCAAGTGTCCTAATTTCCCATCATTGTATTCAGCATGCTATATTTTAACTAGAGAATGATATTTAGATTTAAGCTACTAAGGTTCAGCACAGTGGTGAGAGAATGCTGATTTCCACCAATGGCTTTGGCTGATGGAAATCAGTTTTCTCGTTTCTGCATTGGCTTGCCATTCCCTAAGGAGAATGAATGACCCCTTTCCCAATCTTAGCTCATCATACCACAAGGCGTTTAATTCATAACCACACATCACCGAGTCATCAAGGGGAACAGAGCGAGGGTGCTTTTGGAAAGTCCCTGCTGTAAAAGAAACAAAGAGAGAGGGAGAAATGTTCACTCATTCTTAAGAAATGATTAATTATCTGCCTTGTCCGAGTGTAAAATACCTCACTAGTGCTGTAGTCAAGTCTGAGTTATGGACTGAGAGCTCTCTGAAAGCTCCACTCCTCAAGATTACTCATTGCGTGTTGTAAACTGAAAATTAAAAATTGCATGCTGGGAAATAAGTAAGAGACAAAAACTGCACAAGACAGCTTTTGTCAAAAGGTATTGGGGGGGGGGTCAGAGGTTAGAATTTTTGTGGCCTCTACCAGTTTGAAATAACAAGATTAGGGTGCTCCTAATAACTTGGGGTGGGGAGAGTGAGGATATTTCTCCTTGCCACTAACCCCTTCGATCTTTTGTTTAAAAGCTGCAGAGGAATCAGCAAAACTTACAAAATGGAAGCAATAACTAGGTCTAGACTAGGCTTACTCTCTGAGCTAAATAGCAGTCTTGCCAAGTGGGTCACTATCTCCACAGAACTCCCTCCTCTCCCCAAGTCACACAATACTCAAACCAAAGCTGGCAGCCCTAGAGAGATCTGAACAGCCCCTCACATTCAACCATGGCAAAGGTCAGTCACCTGCCATGTAAGTTTTCCACATTCAGGAGAACTCAAGCCTGCAGTTTTGAGAGACGGTTGTGACACTTTTTAAATCTTGGATCCCCTCAGAGCCTTTACATTGGACTTGCCTTTCAACTGAGGAGTTTTTAGCATATACTTAATTGGATTTTAAGAATTTCACACTATAGCCCATCATGAACTTTAGGGACCGGGAGAGCTAAGAGTCAAAATGTAAACAAGGAAATTTGGCAATGAAGGGGAGAAAAAGGGTGTATGCTACAAACGATCCAAGAGAACATAGACATCCATTCCTGTTGTTTTAACACTGTCAAGAGCTACCACCTACACTCTAAACCAGGCATCCGAAATGTTGATCTTTGGGTTCTTGACCTCCTCCACCCTTGAGAAGCATGCTGGGACAGACTGCCCCTGGCTAAGCCTATCACCTGCAAACTGCAGTCATGCTAGCAGCAGCATCAACTCTCATCTCTCCATATAAGAATAATGTCATAAAACTGCCAGGAAATCATCGTATTACAATTAAATCAGGCTTTTCTCATAGAATATTTGTGTTCCCCATTTCCAAACAGAAAGACTAAAGATTCTAGGCACCAGGTCAAATTAGCTAGCTTCATTGTGGTATGTTATGCCTTCCCACATACTCATGGAATGAGATGTTCCAGGGGCAGCACAGAGATAGTGGCACCGTTTAAAAGCGATTCAAAAATGCTACAGTGGGCCCACAGTCTAGCAAACGGCAGTACTCTTAATTCTTGCCACTCACATCCCTTCTCAAGAGCCAAAACAGCTGTAGAGTGTGTGTGTCCATATTGACACTTGAAAAGAACATGTGAGTCCACTGCACAACAGCCCTCAGAGCATTCTTTAAGTATTTGAAAATGGTAGTGGCAGCCTCACAGTGGACATGAGGATGCTGTCACATCTACTTTGGACTACTGTAATCAAACCCACAGCAACACATTCACGAAGAAGAAGAAGAAGAAGAAGAAGAAGAAGAAGAAGAAGAAGAAGAAGAAGAAGAAGAAGAAGAAGAAGAAGAAGAAGAAGAAGAAGAAGAAGAAGAAGAAGAAGAAGAGTTGGTTCTTATATGCTGCTTTTCCCTACCCAAAGGAGGCTCAAAGCGGCTTACAGTCGCCTTCCCTTACCTCTCCCCACAACAGGGATTAGAGCAGGGATTCCCAACCAGGGGTCCAGGGATCCCTGGGCGTCTGCAGGAGTTCCAGAGGGGGCCCACGGCTTTCCCCCTCCTGCCTTAATGGACTCAGCCACAAAATACACAAGAACTGGCTGCTTCCATTGCTCCCCCTCCCAAGCATGAGCTCTCTTGTGGTTTCTGTGCCTGGGAGGGGGCAGAACCTGCACACCTACCCCCGCCTAAAACCGTCTCCTTTCTCTCCTCCCTCAGTCTTCCTCAGGACTACCTGTTAATGCAGTTGGTGATGTCACTTCAGGTGACATGTAACTTAAGGGGGTGTGACAGGGAGTCGTGGCCAGCTGACATCACTTCCAGGGCTCCTCAATGCCTGATAAATAATTTCAGGGACTCCTCCATGGTCAAAAGGTTGAAAAAGGCTGAGAGGCAGCATTGCTGCTTCAAGGAATATCTGACATCAAGTAGGAACTGATTTCTGTAATATGGAGAACAGCTGTAATTCTGGGAGATCCCCAGCTCCCACCTGGAGGCTGGCATTTCTTCAGATGTTTCTTCCTCATGCCTTTGAGAGCACAATTCCACAAGTGCAGCAAATAAGCAGGTTTTGAAATATACCTCATTGTGCACTGCTTTACACTTGTATTGTTCATGTAGAAGAATAAGAAACTTCTTCCTTCCAGGAATGAAAATATTTCAGAAACACCATTTCAGCAGGGAATGTGATACTCATCCAGATTTAATGGTCCACCTTGCAAGCAAGTAAATCACCACAACAAAAAGTATATTTTGAGAGCAATTTATGATAATTTTTATATAACAACTAAATGCAATCATCTTTTTGCCATTTGGAATGCATCCCTGTCAAACAGCCCTACTGGATCATCATTTTTAACAATGACTTAGAAACTGTGATAAACACTCTTGAAGAATAATTATCTGTGATCTAAATGGAGGGAAGGGTATTTGCTTTCCCCAGCTCCTCTCGAGTACATTACAGATCAATACAGTCTTCTGTAAGACCTGAACATGGAACAGTTCCAGAAGAAGAAGAAGAAGAAGAAGAAGAAGAAGAAGAAGAAGAAGAAGAAGCAGAAGAAGAAGAAGAAGAAGAAGATTCATCAACACAAAGGAAAAGCATCCACAGCAGCAGTATTAGCATTCTAAAGAGCAATCCTTAACACTATTTTGCTCCCTTATATATTTGGGAAACAGCCTCCTGGGAGACTGTCCGGGGCCCTGTCCATCCAGCTCTACCCTGATTGGCCCTCCCCCTCCAGCTCCCTCCCTCCCTCCCTCTTTGCCTGCTAGAAGTTTTGTGGCTGCTGCCTCCATTGTCGCCCATGAGGAGAGAGGCAGCAACAGGGCTCTGCGGCCCACAGGTACGCTCCTGCTGGGAGGGAGCTGGGGGGGGGTAGTTTGCAGCCTCCCTGTGGCCCGCAAAGGGAGTGAGAGCACTTGCGGGCCAAAGGGAGCCTCCCGCGGCAGCGCCAATGGTGGGGGGGGCCCTTTTCACTCCCTTTAGCCCGCTTTGCGGGCCAAAGGGAGCCGCAGCCACCCTCCTGCCTGTCGCCCCTTTCAAAGCCCATTTTTAAAATGGGCTTTGATACTAGTATGGGAAATAAAACAATTAATGTGGTTGCAAACGCGGAGTTCAAAATTCATTGTACTAAAAGCATCCCTTGGAAATTCTAAAGAATGCTGCTTGAACACTGAGAGCAGACAAAACCAACCAAGAGTTACAACCCTTTCCACGTGAACTTTCAGATTGACATCTATGGTGATAAACTTACTTATGTGCTTCTTTTGTAATACTTGGGATAGGACTTGTTTAACCCATGCCATTTCATTGTAATGTACTATTTTATTTCCATTAAAAGCTTTAGCATTTAGGGCCTTAAGAGAGAAAGTCACAGAACATAGGCAGTTAGTAAAGCTGCTCCTATATTGCCTGCTGCAAGGGAACCCCCGCCTCCTCAGTAAATCTGGCCTGGAATAAGGAAGATAAGACCTGAAGCTTGACTGAGGGAGCTGCTAATGTCTTTGCAGGCCCACGCCAGAAAAAAGCAACAAGAGCAGCCACTGTACTGTCCCCGGGGAGGGGGGGGGGGAGAGGCAGCCCTGTGTTTCTGAAAGTCAGTATTTTAGATTGTCTCTTTTCTATGTGTTACTGGGCACAGTTTGATAGGATTTGTCTTCAGTAAAAGTGTCCCTTCTGAAGGGAAGTCCCAGCCCTGCCTAACCTGGAGGGCACATTTGCAACCCAGGGCAAATATGGAAGGGTGGTAGATGGTTACTGTCGGTTGCATGAAGGTTTGCTGGGGGGCATGATCCCATGGCAGCCTGCAGCCAGTCAGCTCATCCATCACCAGCCGGCTGACAGTGGAGGTGCAGAGCTTTGGACGTTCCCGGGGTTGGCTCTTTGCCTAGGACTGCCCTTCCCCGGGATATTTACGCTGGCTGTTCCTGGGACCAGAAAAAAGAGCTGTGTGATTGTGCCTCTGAAACTGTAGTAAATAATGCTTCCAAATGTGCATAATGTTTTATAAAGTATCATAGACAGTCATAACAATCAAACATTGAGTGTGTGATAATACAACAATTTAAGTGTGATACACAAACTTAGGAAACAATTCAGCAGGTTAGTTCCAACTGAGGTCCAAACAAAGAGCTGTTAGTCTCCTGTTTTGCAAGGTGGCTTCTACAGTGGAACTAACAGAAATATAATAATTTCTTTGGGAAATTTCTTTGGGAACCTTCCCTGGATCATAGAGCAGGCTATGTGGAGCTTGGGAAAGCACCGCTGATGTAAGAAATTAGAAATTAGAAATTCTTCTAAGTCATTGTGTTACTTTTTTCCCTTGAGGAACTTGTTAATATTGTACCTCTGTCATTCTTTTTTCCTATCATATCCAAAGCCACCCCCCAAAAAAAAAAATTAGTGAAAAGAACCTTCTTTGGAAATATTAAGTAGCAGTAGTAGAATCATAAAATCATAGAGATGGAAGGTACCTCTGGGGTCATCTAGTCCAACCTCCTTCAGAAAGCAGGAAAGTCACAACTACCTGCCCACCACAGTAACCCCAGTTCCATGCCCAGATGATGCTCCTCCCCCCAAAAAAACAACCATAATCCCTGGCCAGTCTGGCCTGTAAGAAATTTGCCTCCCGCCCCCAAACTGGTGATTAGCACTTCCTGGACATGAAAGAAAGCCCCACAAGAGCGAAGCACCAACACAGCCCCTTCTGCCCACCCACTTACAATCTGCCTAAATTCACAGAATCAGCATTTTTGTCAGATGGCTATCTAGCCTATGCTTAAAAATATCCAAAGAAGGAGAACCTACCAACTCCAGAGGAAGCCTGTTCCAATGAGGAACCGCTCTGTCAGGAACTTCTTCCGGATGTTTAGCAGAAAATTCGTTTGAATTAATTTCTGTCCTTTGGTTCTGGTACGACCCACTGGGCCAACAGAAAACCACTCTGCTCCATCCTCTATTCAACAGCCCTTCAATTACTTGAAGATGGCTATCATATCACCTGTTAGTCGTCTTCTCTCCAGGCTAAACAGACCAAGCTCCATCAAACTTTCCTTGTATGGCTTAGTCTACAAGCCTCTCACTATTTTTGTTGTCCTCCTCTGGACATGCTCCAGTTTATCTGCTGCATTCTTCAAACATGGTGCCTAAAACTGAAGACAGTACTCTGAGGTCTGACCAGAGCAGAGTATCAGCTCACACAATCTGAAAGCTTTTACTATATTGGCCAAAGGTCTTCTCAGTGAAGTGAAAAAAAGGCATTTAAGTTATATGTAAAATGAAATTTAAACATTTGTTTGAACGACACTTAGTGCAATCCGGCTGCTCATTCTGGTTCAATGCACCCAGATAGCAGTAATCTTACTTTAAAGCTTAATATATCAAGGGAAGTAAAGACTCAACATTTACTCAAGGCCTGTAATAAGTAAAATAAGAATGTGACAGAATAGGGAAACTAAATCCAGCATCTAAACAGGCAACAACTTGCGGGGTTTTTAGTCTAGCCATTCACTGTTAGTACCCTGCACAGGGTACTTCTAAGCTCATTTTAAGCAGCACACTCTTCGCAACAGCTCAGGAGGGTAGAGAAAAGGAGCTTTTCAAAATAAACCAAAACAGTCATCAGCAGGCCACACACACCACCTCCTTCTTTTAAACTCAGTTGTTCCTGCTCTTCCCTCCTCATCCTGCACCATTTAAAAATACCACCCCAAGTTTATCAACCTCTCCAAGAATTTCATCTCAAAAATCTGATTAAGTCATCTCTGTTATCAGCTTTGGGAAACATTCTAATGCTTATTTTTTTTCTAAAAGTATGTGATTATTGCCAAACTTTGGTAACACGGAAATCCAGTTTCTGCCATCTGACTAAATTAAGCCTGGTGACACTTCAGATTACCTATCACACTGTTGTAATCCTTCCTCCATAGCAGCCTTTCTCAATTTTTTATTGTTGAGAAATGCCCAAAACATTCTTCAGGCTTCGAGAACCCCCAGAAGTGGTGCGATGGTGCAGAATATGGTTGAGACGCATAGCTGTGTACACGCCCACCTGTGGCCCCTCCCATTTCCACCCCCCTCAGGCCCATCACTGGCCATTTTGAGAGGGGCAGATGGGTCATATAACCTGATAAACATGTAACAGTTTTTTAAAATATACAAACAATTAACTCCCATCCATTCAGAAAACCCTTCCAGGGCTGTCAAGAAACCCTGGTTGAGAAAATCTGCTCCAAAAGTTTTCCCTCCATTGTTTTAACCTCACAGCAATTGAGAATAATTAGCCCAAGATCATCCAGTGAGCTTAATGGCAGAGTAGGAATTTGAACTAGAGTCTCCCTGGTTTGCTGCTATAGCAGACTACTTGTCCTGCAACCCTGTGCATATTTTGTTAGAAGTAAACTATATGTAATTCCATGGGAGGAACCTTAAGAAAATATGTATAAGAATGGGCTGTGTGACTGCAGTCTTATCCACTTTACTTGAAAGGAAAGTCTTACTGAATTTAGTCAGATATACCTTGAATAAATATGCATCAAATACAGTTGATGTGTCTGTCTCTACTGACGTCTTTATTTCGCTTGAAACCGGTAGCTGAGAATTCCATGGGCTTTCCATAATTCCTTGGCTGGCACATCCACAACAGTTGCTCTCATTCCATCCCTGACTCCTTCCATGGTCAGAGCCATCTAATGTATATTGTAATCCCATTGGGAGACCCAGGTTTGAATTGCCATGTCTGTCATGGAAGCTTGCTGGATTACTGGGCTAGCTGGTACTGCACACTATCAGCCTGGTCATCCTCACAGGGCTCTTGTGAGGATAAAATGAAGGAGGGGAGATAATGTAAGCTGCTTTGAATTCCTGTTGACAGAAAGCCATACTATGAATTAAGTAAATAAAGATATAAATAAATTCTCGAAGAAGGGGAGCGGGAGGAGGGGAGATTTCTGCCATTTCCCTTTTTCACTGCAGCCTTCAGCGGCATATCATAGATGTATAAGTGCCTTTTGGAGCAGTATTTCAGGGGTGCATGGCCAGTATGAGACAGGGGAACAAATAACGAAGTGAACTCTTTCCATTCACAGGCTCTAACCCCAGTGTATTAAAGGTTAAAGAGAAACAAAAATAAAGAAGGAGCCTAACATGGGGGGAATTGCTTGTGATATTAAAGAACAGGCGGTACAGTTCCAGAATTTGCTGAATCCACAGCTGGAGAAAGAGAAGTAAACACAGTTTGAGCAGAAAGAACATGCCATGCAGAATGTTCTCCAGTATTTTTACCTGTCTGCCTGGACTTCGTTTACATCCCTTATTGCTCCCCATGGTGCTGACGACATAATACGCAAAACACTAAAAACGGGCTAACACCTCTTAAAAAGATATTTCCACTTTGTGGTTAGCAATCAGACTTTCTCCTCCCCTTCTCCCTTTCACTTGCTACCAGACCCCCACGACAGAATCTCTAAGTCCATTTAATTTGAAAAGCCTTATTTAGACTAATTGATAGCAGATGAGTGCCACAGAAATTGCAAAAGGGTTGGTACTTAGCATGACTACTCAGCAACGCACACGCACACACACACATGCACCCCTACTTTTATTTCACACGTTGAGGCTTACTGCCAAAGGTGGTATTCCTCCAAAAGAAAAAAAAACAAATTAGTGTTAAATTTTTTAACAGTTTTTAAACCTCTTTTTAATTGCTTTGCATAAACCTGTCCTAGAATTTTACAGCCTTCAACAGTCTAGACCTCCTTGCTGGTTTTCATTAGCCCAAGAGATGTCTGGCACATTAAATTAGAGAAAGAAAGCTTACGGGAGGTAGGAGGGGAGAAAAAATAATAAACAGTAAATTCTAGAAATGTCTTGCTTTTTGCGGGTTCCTGTCTTATATTATGCTGTCCAAGACTAGTGAGCACCAAACACAAAACACGGGCATTCAACATGCTTCCTGTAACCCCTTCAGGGAAGGGTTCGTGTCAGTTTGTAATTGGAGCCCAAACCGATGGCAGAACCAAATGCCCCACCGTGGAGTGGCCACCAAGTCCTTTGAGAGGCATGCCAAATCCCTCATGTGGCCAAGAGCAACAATGCAAAGAAAAGTACAAATGTCAAGATAAAATTTGAAAAATAATAAAAAATGAACGTTTTTACAGAAAGGCTTAACATACAAAGCCATCATTAAATATATATAAGTCAGACATACTTTGATCAGCATACTCCATCATCTTTTTATCCTTTATGATGGCTGACATTTGAAAATCTTGCCATTTGAAAAGTAATAAATCTGTCCCTATCTGCCAATCATACAGCCAGTTTCTCCTGATCAGACCCTCCTGATAAGCGGGATATTGAGGTCTGCCAACATTCTATTACATGGAGCCTTGTATCTTGGACAATGGAATGTATCTTGGAAATATGGGACAAATTCTTGATAAACTGCTGATCACAGATAAGGAGTCTTTCCCTATATAGGATCCCAAAAAAAACAGACTTCCAAGACTGTAAGCCAGCCTTTCTCAACTTTTTTTTTACTGTTGAGAAACCCCTGAAATATTCTTCAGGCTTTGAGAAACCTCAGGCCCATCATTGACCATTTTTTAATGAAGAAGAGTTGGTTCTTATATGCCGCTTTTCTCTACCTTAAATAGACTCAAAGCGGCTTACATTCACCTTCCCTTTCCTCTCCCCACAACAGACACCCTGTGAGGTAGGTAGATGAGGCTGAGAGAGCCCTGACATTACTGCTCAGTCAGAACAGCTTTATCAATGCTGTGGTGATCCCAAGGTCACCCAGCTAGTTGCATATGTGGGAGCACGGAATCAAACCTGGCTCGCCAGATTAGAAGTCCATATTCCTAACCACTACACCAAGCTGGCTCTAACCACTACACCAAGCTGGATTGGGGGGGGGGGCAACATGACTGCATATGGTCATATCACCCAATAAATGTTTAACAAAATGTAAAAATATATTAAAAGTTAAGTAACTCCCACCCATTCAGGAAACCCTTCCAGGGCCATCAAGAAACTCCAGGGCCATCAAGGAAGCCTGCTGTAAGCGGTAAAATATCTTAGCATGCCTTACTAAAGGCCATTCTATACTTGCAATTCCTTACATCAGTAAAGTATGATAGAAGAGTCAGGGGAGAGGAATATAGCTCCCTATAAAGGAAAAATGGTCTCAAAGTACCTACTTGATCTACATCGCACTCTGCTCAAATATCCTTATATAATGAGTAGTTGGGTTGCATAGAATCCAAGGGTCCTCAAGTATTCTACTGAGACGCCAAGACTGGCCACTAATCTCAGTACAAAACTGTGCCATGAGTTACTCCATCCCTCCATAAGCCAAAGTCAAAAGGCTAGGGAATGTGCTGGTGATTTTTAGTAAGTTAGGCTTGCTTTCTAGACTAAGGTTGTTATTGAGCGTAGAGATAACCTGATCTGATCATAGCTGAGGGCGTTGATAGCAGAACAACTATCAACAACTGGTAAGCACATGTGTCTTGAGAATTTTTAATGATTGGAAAATTCCAGAACCCCAAATAGCTGCTCCATATAAAAGCTGGGGCAGTAGTTTCATTTAATACATTTCTGAAGTTGGAGAAATCAGACAGCCTTCTCTCTTCCTATAAAATCTAAGGATAATAGGGACAGCTTTTTCAAGGTTATGTTTAACATTAAGCATTTGCATTTTGCTTAGAAAACACAGACAAAATACTGAAAATACCCGTGCTTATATTTTTCAGTATTTTCTATATCAAATGCAGATCAGAGAATCTGTTTCAGAAACAGGTTTAGTCAATGCCAGAAAAACTCATTGGAAACAATGAAGGATCGAGGCACCTTCTTTGGGTACTCATAGAATTGGACCCCCTGGTTAGTATTTTTGAAACATGGCGGTTCTTTTCAGGAGAGGCTCTAGCAGCTACACTGCAAATGTAATGCTTCTACTTGAACTCCACCCCCACCAGATCACTGAATAGCCTCACACTAGATTTGCCATTGACTTTAATAGCTCAGTGGGGTACAATAGAGCCAAAAATATTCAGTATTCCCGAATATTGTCAGGATGGAGCTCCCAACCTTTGTGAGTGGGTGGCTCAGATTCAGTGGGCTTGGCCACATCTGGTGTTTACCCTAAATGCTGCCAAAGAGTCATATAAGGTCTGAGCTGTCAAGAAATACCTGCATGAACCTCCATGGCACGTGGGGGATCTGGCATCTATCTCTACCAGGCACCTCCATCACCAGCAGCCCTTGCGCAAGCCCTTTTCCTTTCATGCATCTTGTTAATAGTGTTACTGTAGAAATACATCTTCCACAGAAATTTTAAAATGTGCATCCGGTCTTTCACAGCAGCCTGCTCAAGTGTACGCCACCTCCTGACCAGTGGCATCCTTCTACTGATGCCCCACTCCTCATCTTCATTGATGAACATATGCACTATCAAGTGGCCAAGATCCTTGACTACCATGTCTATCATGGCAAAGTGAAATATCTAGTTGACTCAAAGGAATTCCTGGAGAGGAAGCAGGCATGGGCGGATGCGACTTCTGTGTGGGTTCCCAGGCTGGTCTGGGAGTTCCACTCACCCGATCCAGACAAACCATCTCCTAGTTGAATGGGGGGCGGGGATGCTGGGTTTGCCGGAGCTGGATGTCAAAACTATGCTTGTTTCTGCCATTTGGCCAAGTATTTCTGTTTTTTGATTGCTGGTTCTGTTCTCTGTCTATGCAATTGATTACCTTAGATGGCTTAGGTATGAATTATCACAGTGGAAAGTTAATTGTGGGGAACTCTCTGCTCTGCTTGATCACTATGACAATGCTGTTTCTAGAAAGACCTGGGGATGTGGCTAGTGGAAAAATACCACTATAGACCCTCGGTGCCCAAAAGGACTAGCAGGAGGAGCAAGGGTGGCTAGATGTTAGTCTTAGCAAGGATTGTTTAGGATGAAGCATCACTGTACTTTGCAATGAAGAAGCTTTCCTAAAAATGGAGTTTACTTATTGAAAGCAGTCAGCTGAAACCTCACAATCAGTTGCTCAATAAGAGAGGAGGCCATTTGGTACCACAGGAAGGCAGGCTATATAGGCACAGGAAAAATTTAGAAAGAAATGCAGACAGAGTTACACAGACAGGATTATAGTGGGGGCAGAGGAAGATATTTGTCACCCTCAAAATAGAAGGCAGATCACAAGAAAGAGTGGCAAAGTGGGCACCGTGCTTTCTTGTTCACTCTGAGTGAAAATGTGTGGTGTAAAACCAACAGTAGAATAATAGTGCTTAGTGGGAAACACTTAACTGTGCGTAATGATATTTGAACACTTGCCAGTTTGGCTCACATTCTACTTGCCACACATGAACAAGGAGCCAATTTTTTATTAAGCAGTTCAGCTGCAAGAGGCACTTGTGATTATGACAACTGAGAACAGTATGTTTGCCTGCACATTGAGAGACTACCCCCCTCCCAAAAAAAGATAGGAGTACCAGTGGCTTTAAGAAAGGGATGCCACATTAGTATTGCCAAGCCTTTAGTTATTGATTTCAGCCAGGAAGAATGAGGGGGAGAGCACTGAGTGAGGACTCATTGGGGACAGGCTTGGCAGCAAACACTGGGAAACTCTGGAAAATTAGATGCCCCCTACAAGTACTTGCAGGTTCCATGCCTATCACTATACCTAATTCTCAAAATGGATCCATCTGTGTATACTACAACCAAAACATTGGAGCTGTACTTTAACAAGATCTTAGTACAGATAGGAAAAAGCCACTAGTTTGCCAAAAATATATATAATTACCCGTGCCTGTAGCTTTAAATAAAGAATGTCCCAGTGGATATTGTGGAGTTGTTGGGCAACCACAGCAATACTCCTGGCATTCAGATCATTGTTTTGGTCAGTAAATGGCAATAGAGAGGGCTGTTCCCAGGGCTATTTTGACTTCCTAGTCCACCCTAGAAGGAAGACTCATCAGTGTAAAGCCAGCCACAGCCACTGGACAACCGGCTATCAGGCAATTTGCACAACTCCCCCAAGTGTGGTGGTGGCTACCAGATGACCTGAGGCCACCCAAGTTGCCTGGGTTGGATGGCAGCCTCTGCATACCTTGACTGGGCTTGGCAGTGGTCATAACACAAGACACTTGAGTGACTGCTACTACACAATTTTTGCAACTTGGCCAGACTTCCCAGAAACAGGATGCCAAGAGGAGGGAAGAAGGGAAAGCTGAGAGGCATCATTGTGTAGTAGTTAAACTGTTAGATTGGGATCAAATTCTCATTTAAGCTTCCTAAGTCACTTTGGGCCAGCCATTCACTCATCCTAATCTACATCCTAATGGGTCCTGGATACTTGAGGGACCTCCTGTCTCCTTATGCCCCCTGCAGGGCACTTCGCTCTGCAGGTAAGAATCTGCTGATGATCCCAGGACCCCGGGAGGCATGCCTGGTCTCAACCAAAAAGGCCCTGCCTCCTACCTGGTGGAATGAACTCCCTGAAGAGTTGTGGGTCCTGTTGGAGCTCTCTGAGTTCTGCAGGGCCTGCAAAACGGAGCTCGTCCACCAGGCATTTGTCTGAGGCCGGGTGGTGGCCCAGGGGCTAAGATCGGGCCCCTCTTCCTGGAGGGGGAGGCCAGTATTAGACTGGGCTGGTTCTCCCGATTATTCCACCCTATGCTCAATTATCCATCCACTCCCTTCTGCTCATTCAGTAGGCCTATATGGGAATAGTTTTTTCTTAATCACCATCATTGTGACTGAGTCATTGTTTGTGGGGTTTTAATGGGGAATTTTAATGGTTTTTAATGTACTGTGTATTTGTATTGAAATATTGTGAACCACCACGAGCCAGATTCCAAGAGCGACGGTCATGCAAATTGAATTAATAATAATAATAATAATAATAATAATAATAATAATAATAATAATAATAATACTTCACAAGATGGTTTTGAGGAGGGGGAAGAAGCATATGTGCAGCCTTGGATCCCCATTGGGATAAAAGGTAGATTATAAATAAAGTAAATACATAATAAACCGAAGATTGGTAGGCAGATAAAAGAAAGGTTGGCTGGTGAGTGGAAGGAAGATAAGAAGGTAGGGAAAGCAGAGCAGATATGGTGGTTCCTGACTGGGGAGGAAATACAGGAAGCAATGAACTGACTCTTAGAAGTTCTTGTGGGTTCTGCACTTGTATCAGTGTATTATAGCAGTGATCCCCAACCTTTCTGAGGTTGGGGACCGGCAGGGCATCGGGGCGCGGCCCACGGCCCGCGCCCACACAGGCCGCGCCCACGCATCGGGCCGCGCCCACGCATCGGGCCGCACATCGGGCCACGCCCGTGCATCGGGCCACGCCCGTGCATCGGGCCGCGCCCACGCATCGGGCCGCGCCCGCGCATCGGGCCGCGCCCGCGCATCGGGCCGCGCCCGCGCATCGGGCCGCGCCCACGCATCGGGCCGCGCCCGCGCATGGGCCGCGCCCGCGCATTGGGCAGCACCCGCGCCCGGCCCTGATTCCCTCTCCCCTCCCTCCCGCAGTAAGAAGCTTCCCGGGCCGCAAGCTTGTGGCCTGGGAAGTGTTTTACTGCGGGGGGGCGGGGAGAGGGAGCCGCGGCCCAGCGCCATGGCCTTCGCGGCCCAGCACCAGGGCGCGGCCCGCAGGTTGGGGACCACTGTATTATAGCACTACATAATACGCCATTTCTGAACCATCTCTGGATTATAATGTGTTCATCCAGCAGAAGAAAGAGAAGCTGAAATTTGTTTAATCTTTCCAGCTAATTATCAAATGTCATCTGTTGGAGATCAGAAATAGTTTTCATTAGTGAGAAAAAAATAAGCCACCAGATATCTCCAGAAGATAGTAGGCAAAGCTTTGCTCTCCTTCAAGTCACTGGTATTATTAAATTTTCCAAGAGGAGACAAACAAGGGCATTTAAACATAATTTGCATTCCAAAGTGCATGTATTCTCACTAAGCAGCTCTCTGTTGTCCATGCCACCCTCCCCCTTATTTTCAAGAACAAAGAGATTACAAGTTTGGCTCTTAATGGTACACATATTTTCAAAGCAGATACTTTAGAATAAATGAGATACAAACTAGGACCAAATGGTTGAAGTTGATTCTTCCAGTATGTGAGGACTGTTGAATAAACAATGGAAGAATGCCACTGGTCATGTAAAAAGTCCATAGAAATTACTGGGGTATATCAGTTTTAAATATATATATATCCATTCATCTCAGACAATGCCTTACAAAATGTATTGAAATGGGAGACGTGCAATTTCGATTAATTATGTACATACTTGAATCCATACTGGTCTGAACCCTGCTCACATTGATGATACAGAGCCATTTTAGTAAGTCTGCCATAATTTGGGGGCGGGAAGAGAATTCAAATCATGGATTTACTCAGATTGTAATGCTTAAATGTATTCCATACTGAACACCATCCCCAGATGTCATCAGGGCTTCCAAATTACAGAAATGGATTCAGAAACATCAAACCTTTTTGGATTTGTAAAGAACACCTCAGTTAATTGGGTCCAAACCTCGACTGAAATTAATGGAGTTTGGCCACTACTAATAATAAGGCCCTCTTCCAGAATAATTCTCTGCATAACTTACTTGGGAGGAATTTCCACTGAGACATAATTCCATGCAACAATGCACTGGAGCCGGTTGAAGGCCATATGAATGTTCATGAGACTGGACCTTACCCAAACTTGGAACCAAAGTCTTTTAACTGAAGGCATAGAGACTCATATTAGCATTATAAAAATCAGTATTGAGATTTCACGCTCTGCACATGAATGCAATTTTCCACTATCCTGATGACATAGTTCATCTCCTTAGTCATTTGTCCTCTGTCATATGACCCTGCCCACTGACAGATCTCTGCCCTCACTACCTAACCATCCTGGTTTATATTCCTGTAATAATTGCACCCTGTTATTCTGTGAATCCAAAATTTGAGGAAGGTGAAATTATATGTTGGCTAGCAATAGTAAACATAAAATAATGGATTGTTTGAAATATTTGCCAGCCTTGATTTTATAGGCTAAAACTGGGAATTTCAGAAGAGCAGACATTACTAACAAACTTTGGATTCTACAAATGTTCATCATTGTTATTTCTTTCTCTGGCACCTGCTTCTTCCTCTTGCCTGAATTAATAAAATAGTTGCAATCACCCAATCAATAATCATTTAATGGATAAGACAATGAAACTGCTACTTTTGACATGGTAACACTCATTGAACATCAGTAAATGAAATGGGTAGCCACAACTATCTGATTCTGATTACTTAATTATGTCACTGAGACAAACAGGAGTCATTGAGGTTAACAACAAATGACGGCAACATGAATGAATGACCAAGCATTTTTCTCAGGGAGTACTAAAAAATCAGCAGACAGAGCTCATCTACCCCAAAGTTTTCCTTTGAATCGTTTCTCTCTCCCTTTCCCTCTATGATATTTGTTGAACACAAAGCATGAAAAGGAACCTAGAGTAGCAGCCTAGAATATATGAGATCTCATTCACAAGTGCTTCTGTTTATATGTTGTGGCCTGGTTACAACTCTGACTCCTCTGAGGAAGAACAGCTGGATTCTGTGCCTAGCAGCCACCAGCCAGCTGCAGCTGAGCAATCAGATGAGAATTCACAGTTGAGAGGCAATGAGGTGAGGTGTGTGTTTCATCCGCTTACCTGAAGCTGACATTTCAGGGTCAGCCAGCTGCTCTCCGGGATCCATAGGTCCACGAGAGAAACATCAGTGCAGGTTTAGAGGAGATTTAACATTCTCATCACAGGTCAGCAGTACACTTCAGAGTGCTGGCCCAGAATTCAGTTGGGGGGAGAATGATCAAGAGAGATGAAGCAGTTATCATGAGTATGCTGAGGGCAGAGCCCTCCAGCATGGATTCAACAGGCTCCCTGAGAAACTAACTTACTTCTGTTGTATCAGATTTGTTTTGGGTAAACTGACCTTGGCTTCCTTGTATGAATTACAGGATCCCCTCGTGATAGCAAGTTATATTGTGACCTACATAGGCAATTTTATAAGTAAGTTTTTGTTAGAAAAGTGTTTTTGCAAAGGTGCTTAAATACTTTGGTTGAAAAGATGTGAACAGTATTGAACAGTTGAACAGTATTAAATAATTATTTTTGGACTTTGTATTCATAAAATAAGAGCCTCTTTGTGGTGCAGAGTGGTAAGGCAGCCGTCTGAAAGCTCTGCCCATGAGGCTGGGAGTTCAATCCCAGCAGCCAGCTCAAGGTTGACTCAGCCTTCCATCCTTCCGAGGTCGGTAAAATGAGTACCCAGCTTGCTGGGGGGTAAACGGTAATGACTGGGGAAGGCACTGGCAAACCACCCCGTATTGAGTCTGCCATGAAAACGCTGGAGGGCGTCACCCCAAGGGTCAGACATGACTCGGTGATTGCACAGGGGATACCTTTACCTTTACCTTTATTCATAAAATCCTTATAATGAGTGTGAAAGTTTGCTACAAAGATACAATAGAAATATTGTATAACACAAATAACACAATGCAAGGGGATGTCATTTTATCAACTAATCCTATTACTCAGAATCAACTGTTACAGATGCAAGTACAGCAGTTAACCAATGCCATAGCCTTGTTCCAGCAGCAGGTGGTTCTGATGCTAGGGCCTGTCCCTTCACCTCCTTGCAAATGCCCACTTACTTCCCCATAGATGTATGAAGGGAGTACTGAATAATTCACTGCATTCCTGGCACAAGGCCAATTTTATATGGAGTTTTGGATTCAGGACTTTCCAGTTGATAAAACCAAGGTCTGTTGCATATAAGCCATTTAAAGGGGGAAGGGTGGCAAATGGTCAACACTCTTGATGCTCATGAACTCTCCATTGCCAAGCATTTTTGCTGGCTTTGTGGCACATATGAAGTCTGCCTTTGTAGACCTCCTGAAGGTTGAGAAAGCCAACTGGCGTATTCAGCATTTTTGTCAAGGGGGGCAATGTGGCTGACTACATCACAGAATTCCAACTGATTGCACAAGACCTAGATTGGAATGAGGCTGTACTCATGGACCAGAACCTTGAGGGGCTGTCAGAGGAGGTGTTGGATGAGGTAGTCCAAGTTGAGCCTCTAGAAGACCTCCAAGCCCTGATATTGCTTGTCCTGTGTATTGATGGCCACCTGAATAGTGGGAAGCAAGTCTGTGAGGAAGTATGACCTTGACTTGAAAGACAACAACTGGTTACAGATTCCACTGTCTTGCTCTGCTCCAACATGAATTGTGGCCCAAAGTGTAACGCATTATGCTAGTGGCCCAACACATAAGAAGTCTCAGTTTCCAGCATAAAACCCCTGGCCTCAAGTGAGCATGGTCCCTGCTATGGCCCTCCTCAAAATGGCTCCTGGCATCTCCTGGTTCCAGTGAAGCTTCAACTACCAGAGGAATGCTGGTAGTTTCTATACACTATGGTTGACTCCATGGCCTCCCATTCTTGTATGGATGCCAGTTTATTTGAGAATTTATGGACATATAGCCTTTGGAATTCCTTATTTCTGTCATTACTATTAGAGGAATCGACGGTTCAACTACACAGTGGTGCTGTGTGTGCAAGCCCAGAGGCTGAGTTTCCTGAGTGACGGAGCCCAAACAAAACCTAATAATCTATGCATTCTATCAGAATAGACATCTATCAAGTATGTATTGGTATCTGATGTTGCTTGGTGAGAGATTTCTTGCCAGACTGACTCCCTCATGACCCAGTACATCAGTAGACAGGTAGACACATAGAATCATAGAGTTAGAAAGTACCTCCAGGGTCATCTAGACCAATCCCCTGCACAATGCAGGAACTCACAACTACCTGCCCACCCACAGTGACCCCAATTTCATGCCCAAGTGATGCCTCTACAAAAGTATCTCCCAAATCCAGTCTGGCCTGGAGGAAATTCACCTACCATCTCACAGTGGCAATTAGCAATTACTTGGGTATGCAAGGAAGGGCCACAAGAGACAAACACTGGCACACCCCTTCCTGCCCACCCACTCACAATCTGCCTAAGTTCATAAAATCGGCATTTCTGTCAGATGACTAACTAGCCTCTGCTTAAAAAGATCCAAAAGAGAACTCATCACCTTTTGAGGAAGGCTGTTCTACTGAGGAACCACTCTAGCAGATGTTCTATGGTTCCTGGGGCTTCCCAAAGTGAGCCCTCACCACTACAGACACAGCTTCCTCTGTTGTGTCCATTCCACTCCCATAAAAGAGACCATGCCACAGCCACCCCAGCAAGTCCAGCAGAAGCTGGCCACTGGAGCAGGTGAGGGAGGAGCAACAGCCAAGCGGCTTTTGCCCCTCCCCCATCCTGGCTCCCACATCTGCCACAGCACTTGCCAGATGAGATGAGCAAGTTGTGCCAGTTGGTGAACTTGTTTTTTCTCTCAGTGATGAAGCCCTTTATATGGGGGTCTCACATGCTTGTCACCATATATAAATGCTGCTTGCAGATTTCCCCAGAGCAGTTGATGAGACCTCTTTGGAGCCTTTGCAAAAGCCTGCACACTGCTGGAAGCGAGCCTGCACATCCTGCGTCTGGGTTCAGAAAGGGGGCTGTGACATCACGAGCGTTGTGGACTCTGGGGATGACCAGACCCAAACTTTCCATGTCAGACAAGAGCAAATCCATTGATCTGGAGAAAATGCTTCCCACTCCCCAGGGAATGTGGGAAGGCAAAAGCAGAAAAGGTAAGTGTGTTTCCCTTTCTCTTCTTGTCTCCCATTAAATTTTAAACAGCCATGTGATTTCTCGGAATCACCAATTTGGACAGGCTTGATTGGCCACTTAAACCTATGACAGAATGGAAATTTGGATTCGATTTGGCTGATTCATGCATGAATCAGTGTGGATCTGAGTACCTTTCAGCCTAATTGAATCATCCATGCCTATTGTGGGCTCTACACCTGGCCAAGCAGGTATACAAGGAATTCACAGACCAGAGATGCAGGGGACCAGAAGTGGTTATCGACACCTCTGAAGTCATATAGCCAGTTCTAACTTGAAAAACTGAGCACCATCTCAGTTGGCATAATGACTGTCTTTGACCACACTGATCTTTATGGATATGATCATTCCATGGGCAGGATGGGAGTACTGGTGGCTTGGAGTACTTTTCTCACCCAGTTAGATGAAGGTGCTGCCACAGAACAGATATGTTTGAGGAAAATCTGAGCAGTCTCTCTCTCACACATACATGCAATCAACCATTTAGTAGCACTAATTAGACTGGTGGGTTGATGGGGATGGTATTTGCCTACAGGCACTCTTTCTTCCTGCCTCAGATCGACAAAGCCGCCTGTGTGTCAAACTGCAATCCCTTGATTATCTCAATACCCATGAAGTTTTAGTTATGAAGACCTAGCACAGTAAGGGATGGGGGTTCTGTTTTGTTTTGGTTCACCCAGGACTGGAATAGTAGTAATTGAAAAGAGTGCCCAGAAGTTGGCTGAAGGATGTCTCTTCAATATTCAGTTCTATTTGCAGATAGGTTCTGTCTACATCAGGAAATTATGTATCATAGACAAGGGGTAGTCAACCTGTGGTCCTCGAGATGTTCATGGACTACAATTCCCATGAGCCCCTGCCAGCAAATGCAAATGCTCATGGGAATTGTAGTCAATGGACATCTAGAGGACCACAGTTTGACTACCCCTGTCATAGACTATTTGGGAAATTGGGATCCAGTATACCTACAGGATTGCCTGTTTGGGACCAGCATACCTATGGGAGTGCTTTCTTCCCTATAATTTCCCAAGAGCATTACAGTCTTCAGACCAACATCTGCTCAGGGTCCCTACACAAAAGAGGTGAAGTTGGACTCAACCCAAATGCCCTGGCCCCAGCCTGGTGGAATACACTCCCAAGAGAGATCCGGGCCCTGAAGGACTTAAATCAGTTCCACAGGGCCTGCAAGATGGGGTTTGACCACTAGGCTTATGTTCGAAGCCTAAAATAGCATCCACCAATAAAGGCTGGCCTCACTGCTTAAGGAGTAGTGAACTGGAAGATTGTCTTTGTACAAAAAACCCTGCCTGGGGAAATTTTAGCTGGGGGTATTAGGAAAGTGTGAATTTCTAGATTTTTTTGTCAGTTTTAAATATTGTTATCTACCTTGAGCAATGTGGAAGGGCAGGATATAAATAAAACATCTTATTATCATCATCATCCCTTGGACATCATTTGGACAGTTTTCAAAGGGGACTGCATTTTACTGCAAACTGGAACACTAAACAAATTACCAGACCGATCTGATGCTCAATCTTGTCTCTAGTAAAAATCTCCCTGGCACACCTAGTGGTACTCACACAGGTTGGGGGAAGAGGGTGTGAGTTGCCACCAGAAATTGAATAGAGGACTGTTTTAGTGGGTTTTTAAATGAGGATCTGTATTTTATGTGGGGTTTTTACTATGTAACCCACCATGAGACGGCTTGCCGTGGGTGGCGGGAGATAGATAGATAGATAGATAGATAGATAGATAGATAGATAGATAGATAGATAGATAGATGGATGGATGGATGGATGGATGGATGGATGGATGGATGGATGGATGGATGGATGGATGGATGGATGGATGGGTGGGTGGGTGGGTGGGTGGGTGGGTGGGGGGAGAGGGAGAGGGAGAGGGAGAGGGAGAGGGAGAGGGAGAGGGAGAGGGAGAGGGAGAGGGAGAGGGAGAGGGAGAGGGAGAGGGAGAGGGAGAGATGGCACAATGTCTTGCCATTTGTACAAAAGCATTTGCTTGCTACTGGCCCCTACCTTTTCATAATTGTTCTGTATACAGTTCTCCCTTGCTTCAACATAGCAACTTGTATTCAGATACTAGTTAATTTTTCTGAAGAATAATCCCTCATTCTTGTGACCACCAGTTCTAGTTTGTGCCAGACATATGCATGTTTGCACAGAAAGAAAGTTTATCCTGTTTAACACAGTCGCTGGACTCATTTACTGTACCACTCTTGCCTTAGGGCTTGAGATTCACAGAAGGGATGGAAAAGGCTGCAATAACTTCTGGTATTTTTCCTGGTGGGGTTGTTTTGAAGCATGGAAATGACAAATAAGTGGACACTGCCTATCCCATCGCAGTTTTTATCTTGGGAGAAGGGGAAGACAGAAAGGGGCAACCAATCACTAGCTCAGTCAAGGCCTGTTGATTGCATGTGCATGCAAGAGTAATACTTGGGCAAAATGCCTGTGTTATATTGCCTCGGGTGATGCTGATAAACTTTTGACGGGATAATTGTGTGTTCAATTAGTGCTTGGTCTTATTTAACAGAAGAGCAGTGGTCACAGTAGAAGCTAGAGCTGCAATCCCATCAAGAATGGGGAAAGTTTGCAGCTCTGAAATGTTTATCTCTTAGTCTCCCTGACACGCCCATTCCCACCCTTCAGCTTCTAATCTTGCAGCGTCTCATAAGACAGGATGAATTCTGTTTTTAAACCCTCCCACATCACCATGTCTGATTTAGCTATACTTTTCCTAACAGTTTTTTCTACAGCTCACCCTTCCCCTACAGTTATCTAACCTGACCAGGTAAAATGATCCTGTCCCTAGTCTCAAGTGCCTCCCTTGCAGGCTGTATTCACTGGCAGCCAGTGGCTGAGCCCTAGGGGGAGGGTGGGGATGGGGATGGGGAGGCATCTGGCATATTAGTCTGCTTTATCACTGGGGTTCCTTCCCATCTTCACAGAGCTGTAACAACAGGATGGGGCCTTCCTATGATTCAACAAGAAGGAATCTGCTTAAGGCAGCAAATTTCTGAGAGGGTGCTCTTTTGGCGCATCAGACGTTATCGCTTTGTGCAATTAACAGTCTAGAACTTCGTGCGTCTCTCAAAATAACTAAGACAAGCATCTGTCATTTTATTGGCCAGACCCAGGTTTTTAACCTTTGTTTTCACATTAACATGAAGGGTCTTCCTTTACAGTAGTCACATGTGTTCCTATCCTCCACTGTATGTTCCCTTGCTAAATTATACTTGTGTAAATTCAAAAGATGGTATGCTCACCAAAGCAAAACTTATTTTCTTCCTGTCTCACAGCTCTCTCTTTCTCTCTCTCTCTGTTGTTTGTTCCATTAGGATATTTGTAGCTGTTTTCATATTCCACGTATGTGACTACCTGTGTGGCAAGATATTCAAAACAAAAAAGAAAAGTTGTTTAGAATGTAAGGCTGACAAACGCAAAACTCTGACTATATATTTTGAATAATCTTTTAACTACTTTAATTAACTAACTAAGATGGGCATAACCCATCTTTTCTAAATAATGAGTGGAAGATAATTTAAGTTGTATACTTAATGTAGCAATGTATGTATGTGAAAGTTGGACCATAAGGAAGGCCGAGCGTCAAAGAATTGAGGCTTTTGAACTCTGGTGCTGGAGAAGACTCTTGCGAGTCCCTTGGACTGCAAGGCGAACAAACCAGTCAGTCCTAGAGGAGATCAGCCTGGACTGCTCCTTAGAACAGTGGTCCCCAACCTTTTTATCACCAGGGACCGGTCAACGCTTGACAATTTTACTGAGGCCAGGGGGGTGGTCTTTTGCCGATGGACGTCGCCACTGCCTGAGCCCCTGCTCCACTTGCTTTCCTTCCAGCGATCCTGACTTCCCACCGCCCACTGTGGGGGGCACTGCCAGCAACAGCTGCCACACCGAGGAGGAGCCCCGGTCATGGCGGCCACTGGAGAGCACCAAAGGTGAGCCAGTGGCAGAGTGGCAGGGCAGCCTCCAAGGCAGCAGCCAGGGAGGAGGATGAGGAGGAGCCACGGCCTGGTACCGACTGATCCACGGACCGGTACCGGTCCCAGGACCGGGGTTGGGGACCACTGCCTTAGAAGGCCAGATCCTGAAGATGAAACTCAAATACTTTGGCCATCTCATGAGAAGGAAGGACGCCCTGGAGAAGAGCCTAATGCTGGGAGTGATTGAGGGCAAAAGAAGAAGGGGACGACAGAGAATGAGGTGGCTGGATGGAGTCACTGAAGCAGTAGGTGCAAACTTAAATGGACTCCTGGGAATGGTAGAGGACAGGAAGGCCTGGAGGATCATTGTCCATGGGGTCGCGATGGGTCGGACATGACTTTGCAACTAAGTATGATATGATAAATAACTAACAACAACAACCTGCTGTAGCAGTGTAAGATCATGAAATGATTCTGGATGGTATAGAAATTCAACAAATAATAATAATATGTAGACAAAAGGCATGCCTTATGGTTTAGTACTTCACTCTCCTTCACTCTTCTTCATCACATTGGGTCCACATTTGCAGAGTTGGATCCAAGGTCAGTTTCTGTTAGTAGGAAGGGTGTGCCCTTCTTGGTTTCCTGAGGGTTTGTTTCCCCCAGGATCAGCATTTTGGAGAGCTCAGTGGAAGATAGAGGTGAAACCATAGTGCAAATTGGGCCTAGTATACGAAGAATATTTCAAGCACAGATCAAGAACAGCCTTCTGGTAGAAAACCCACTGTAGGGATGCCAACATCCATGTGAGCCTAGAGATCTGCTACAATTACGGCTGGTCTCCAGACTACAGCGATCAGTTCCTTGGAGACAATGACAGCTTCAGAGGGTGAGCTACAATGTGATAGCAAAAGAAGAAGAAGAAGAAGAAGAAGAAGAAGAAGAAGAAGAAGAAGAAGAAGAAGAAGAAGTACCAAGGCAGAGATACAGAAGATAAGGAAATGATGACTTGAGTATGATTTTGATACTATACCTACAAAACTTTCTGAATTTAAGAGTAAAAAATATTATTATTTGCAGTTCAGACAGCACAGCTGAGTAAATCCTGCTTGTTCATTAAAGTGCTAATCCTCAGTTTTCCACTGCACAAATCTCCTCTAGGAATTCCAGGATGAGCGATTTGTTTATTCAATTGATGAGCAATTCATTTATATAAATAAAGAGCAGAAGGAAAGCCTTCCTACATAAGTATTTCCACTTTGTACTGAAAAGTAGCTTTACTATGATTGTTCTCTCCATAAGTGGAACCTCTGACAACATTCTAGGAGAAGCCTAGATTCTGTGAAGGTTAAGGGGGTGGCAGGTTACAGTGGATGAGCGATAGGGTTGTGAGTGTCCTGCATAGTGCAGGGGGTTGGACTAGATGACCCAGGAGGTCCCTTGTAATTCTATGATTCTATGATTCTATGATTCTAGGGTTGAACCAAACAACAACATGAAAAAATGGAACTTGCAGGGGAAATACCGTCCTACCCCATCCTGCACAACCATCAAATTCATCATCATCATCACCACCACCATCATCATGTGTGTGAGTGAATTTAGAAGTGAAATCAAAAGCTAACATAGGTTTTACATTCATATTAAAGATTTATTTTAATCACAAATCAGATTTAATCCTCATGTATGAGAATTCTCTGCAGCCATGTCATGCAGGAGGTTCATTGAGACCAGTGCTACAACTGTTTGCCCTTGGCACTGAGCCTTGTGTCGCAGACTGATCTGTAAACTCATTTCAGTTTTCAACAGGGCTTGGCTAATACTGGTTGCTATTTGCAGAGGACATCCAAAGTCCAACAAGGTTTATGGAACCAGTTAGATTATTTTTCTGGTGAAGGCTTGTACGCCCTCTCTCCCAACTCTTATAGTTATGCAGGACAAGTATCTGGTGCCCTTCATGCACTTTTGAACTGAGATTCTTCTGCTTAGGAAATCTGCATGAATAAGTGCACTGATAAGTCTCCTTTGAAAGAGAAAACTCCAAGGAGAAAGATAAGTTCCAAACATGGTGGGGGAAACACTTCTAGCGGTGATCTGTAATACATATAGGTAGCATTATTATTAGGATCCCTAGTTAAACAAATCAGCCTAGAGGCCCATTGGTCTACTGAGAAGAAGTATCAGAGCCAGAGGGTTCATAATTCATTCCTAGAAGCAAGTTGGACTGCCTAAGTCACAGTTCTACAGCCCATAAAGGTACACATTGCTTGGTGGGTTCCCACTGGGTATGTAATTAGATGCCCCTTTGAATATTAATCCTTTACCTTATGTCACCTCACCTGTGGTTTTTAGGCCCACTGATGCTTCTTTGGTTTGCCAGTAATCGGGGCCCAGCCCTAAAGAATCAGCCAAGCAGGATACACCTGGCGCCAGCAGGCAGGACAGCTTGGGGTATGGATCTTAGCCAACCTGGCTCTTCACATATGGTAGTTAGTGCTTTTTAAAAACCCAGTACTTATTACAATTAAAAACATTACTGGGGAGCGTCTCCCTAGTTAAGCATATTAGGATTAAAATAAATGAGAGCTGTACCCCTGGCAACAAAGCATGTAGTTTATACACTGTTATTATTTTCAGAAATGATGCAGGGATTGGGGTGTGTGGGGAAAATATCTCACAAATGCAGTTAAATTATGTAGCAAATTCCAGTTAACTCTTCATGAGCTGCAAATGACCAATGCATATTCCCATCCATCAGCATGGTCAATTGGTATGAGAACCAGACTTCAGATCCTGATTCGTCCCCTTTCCCCCTTTCCTTCCTTTAGCCACACTTTTCTAATTGTCTCTTCTGAATAGATATCAAACTGACCTTCTCACTGTGCCCTTATAGAACAGATCATTCCCATATCAAATAGTACAGTGCACTGTTTAAAGTCACGAAAGCAACCAAACTAGGCCATCCACAAACCAGATATATTTGGAGAACAGAAGTATGTGCTGGAAAAAAATGACTTTGTAAATTAACCAAAAGGAAAACAATGATGAAGACTGGCCATCCACCAAGAGGTATGGAATTGTCAATGCAATTAGAATCAGGTGAAGAGAAAAAGGGGGAAGACTAAGGGAGATGGATGAAATTCACCAACCCCTTGAGAAGTTGTACAGTTTTAAATGAGAATAGTATAAAAGAGGTAGCTCCCCACTGTTTACCTGCGGCACATGTCCTTGTAACCCCCCTGTTTGTTTAAACATAATCTTGCTAGTCTAGCAGTCTAGCAGGATTGTGTTGTCAGCCTCCAAGTGGGGCTTGGGGCTCCCCTGGGATTACAACTGATTTTAATATGACACAATTCCCCTGGGAAGAAATGGTTGCTTTGGAGAGTGGCTTCTATGGCATTTTACCCCACTGAGGCCCCCTTCCCAAACCCAGTCATCTCCAGGCTTACATATCCCCAAGATATGTAAGAATTTCTCAACCCAAAGCTAAAAACTCTATGCAGGATTGTTGTAAGGATAAAAATATTCAGAAGAAGTTCCTGACAATTAGAGCAGTTCCTCGGTGGAACAGGCTTCCTCAGGAGGTGGTGGGCTCTTTTTCCTTGGAAGTTTTTAAGCAGAGGCTAGATAGCCAGCTCACAGAAATGCTGATTCTGTAATTTAGACAGAAGGGATTGTGTTCATACTTGGCTCTTGTGGCCCTTTCTTGCATGTCCAGGGAAATGCTAATCTCCACTTTGGAGTCGGGATGTGAATTTCGTCCAGGCTAGACTGGCCAGGGATTCTGTTTTTTTTGGTGGGGGTCTGAGGAATGAATCGGGGAAAGAATTGCTCCCTGTGGGACCCCACAATTCAGGGTCCTACATAAGGACACACTCTCCACAATTGCCGCCCTCTGCCCCTGATTTTGATGTGTGCTTGATGAGGTTGTATGGGTATAATAAAGGCAAGTATCTGGTATGGCGAAAACATTGGATGAGGCCCCAGAGGTTTCCCGGAACAACGACAATACCCATGATTGCCCTGGGTGGACTGATGAGTTTCCCAGCAAAAAGACAAAATATGTGGTTACATTACCTGATTAAGACAAAAATACAAATGGAGCCTTGATGATTCTGGGATTAGACGATGGGAAAGGGACTGGGTGAGGTATGAAAATCATGATTAATGGAGTTCCATAGGTGCAGCAGGAAGGAAGAAGCACTTAAAGGTGATGAGATTAGTAACAACCTTAGGTGTGCCATTGACATGTTTCTATAGAGAGAAGAGAAAAGCCAGTCATTGAGAACCTGAGCTCCTAGAAAGCATGGCATCTTACTTTTTCCCCCTGTTTTGGCATGCGTGCAGATATTTCTGATCAACCTTTGGAGAAACTGACATGCATTTGTACACTAATCATAGTGAACATACCTACTATACACAGTCTCCCACCCTCTAATCCCATGGTCATTAAGGCACTATTTTTATTTTGGTCTTATTCAGATAATGTAACCACCTCTTTTGTCTTTTTGCCTGGGAAACTGACCAAGGGTCTAATGGTAAAGTACAGGCAACATTGACAAAGGGTGTTTGCAGACAAACTGCTCCTCAGAGTTGGGGTTGTGGTGGTGGTCTGGCCACTAACACAAGTATGGATGGTGGTGGCAAGGTCACTATCATAGTTAAGAGCTAGATGGGTACAAAAAACTAGTTATAGACATTTACCTGCATCTCTATGCTGCAAAATAATGTTAATATATATCCATCCAGGGAACCCCAAGTACTACAGATGCACCATCAGGAACTTGAGTAATCTTCAATGCCTGTCTTACAATGGAGGCTCTGATCATGAAGGCTGCATGCCAGGTGTTTTTCCATCTTAACCAGCCGAAACTACTAGCACCCTATCTAATGCCAGAAAATGTAGCCACAGTTATCTATGCAACAGTAACCTCCAGGTTAGATTACTGTAATTTGTTCTACCCTGAATGTTGACCTGAACATTGTAGCTGGCACAAAATGCAGTTGTGTGAGTCATCACCAGGACACTGTGGAGGGCTCATATACAAGAAGAAGAAAAAGAAGAAGAGTTGGTTTTTATATGCTGCTTTTCTCTACCAGAAGGAGGCTCAAAGCAACTTACAGTCACCTTCCCTTACCTCTCCCCACAACAGACACCCTGTGAGGTGGGTGAGACTGAGAGAGCCCTGATATCAATGCTCATTCAGAACAGTTTTATCAGTGTCATTGTGAGCCCAAGGTCACCCACCTGGCTGCATGTGGGGAAGTGCAGAATTGAACTTGGCATGCCAGATAAGAAGTCCGCACTCCTATTCACTACACCAAACTGGCACCAAACAACCTACCCTCCAACAGCTACATTGGTTGCTGGTTGAATTCTGGAGAAGTTTAAGGTGCTGGTATTAACCATACCTGAGGGACCGCCTATCGCCCTATGCCCCCACAGGGCTCTGTGCTCTGTGGGTGAGAATCTTCTGGTCATTCCCAGCCCTAGGGAAGCACGCGTAGCCTCAACTAGGGCCAGGGCCTTTTCGGTCCTGGCCCCCACCTGGTGGAACGAGCTCCCGGGTGAGCTGCGAGCCCTGCGGGATCTTTCAGCGTTCCGCAGGGCCTGTAAAATGGAGCTCTTCCGCAAGGTCCATGGTTGAGGCTGGGGTCAGCATAGTACATCGACTGCCCCCCCCGGGCTTCTTCCTGGGCTTCTTCTCTAACATCGCTGACCCCCTTCTTCTCCACCCCCCCTTTAGTAATGGGGTTAGGAAGGGGATTTTTGCTCCACCATGTTGTGATGGTTTTAAGTCTTTTAATGGGAGTTTTAACGGGGTTTTAAGACATTGTAACCCGCCACGAGCCAATTGGGAGTGGTGGGAAATAATAATAATAATGATGATGATGATGATGACAGCAACAACTTCAAGGCCATATATGATCTGGGCCCTGCATATCTAAGGGACCACCTCTCCCAGGATTCCAATAGAAGAACTTTAAGATCTTCTAATACCAACCAATTGGTGGTCCCCGGCCCAAAGGCTGTGGCCCCAGCCTGGTGGAATGAGCTATCAGTTGATACCCTGACCCTGATAGAACGACCTAAGTTCTGCAGGGCCTACAAAATGGCACTCTTCAACAAGGCCTTCAGTTGAGGCCAGAACAAACTAGCACCCAGTGCAATTTACAGGCTCCCTCCCTCCACCACCAGGTTTCTCTCCACTGAGCTGGAGCTCGATTGGATGTCGGCACTGTCCATGGGACAGACCAGGAAGTGGATCAACAAAGTGAGCAGATGTAATGGAGCATTATAAATCAAAAGAATATTTTAAACTGAGGTTTTATGGAATCTATTTGTGTAATTCATATTGTGAACCACCACAAGCCTGTGCCCTGGGAGGGGCTGTATATAAAACTAATAAATAATAACTGCAGAGTTCATATATTTTCACCAGGAAAAAAGCTTTATCAACATGCTGCCACATGCAAAGTCTTTGCAAGCAGATCATGAATATTGCTAATCCGATGTCTGTTGAAATTAACTTGTTTTTCATATGCACATATCAAAGGAGCTGGAAAGGATGATCCATGAACCAAACAATCATCCCTCAACTCCACCTCTGCAACTTAGTCAGTGTTCCAGGTGTCACACTTCAGAAGGTCAGTAGCTTGCAGCTATGGGTTATGAGACACAGAATAAGATTACAGAATGATAAGAGAAATTCAAGCGGCACTAAGCTTCCTTGGCATATGTCTGAGAATGGTGGTTTAGCATACACCCAGGAAAGAAACTGGGGGAAAGTTACAGCAAGGATAAACACTTTTCTGGCATATATCAAGTTATAATAGAGATTTCCTTTTGCATATCCAAGGGTAACCTTTCAAGATCACTGAACTAGAAAATTCAGTGTTCAGGGATTCCCCTTCTCCTCCCTTCCTTAGCACACACAAACACACACAGAGTCTTGCATGATCTCAGCCAAATTGCTAATCCTATAGTTTCTTCAAATGTTTCATTTGACTTTCAGAGAGAGGTGGGGTGAGTTCCTGACAGTGAGAACAAAGGAGAGGAGAAGTAGGTTGGAAGTACAGGGCAAGGATACAGGTGCAACAGAATTTGATGCATGCTTTGCATCTACAGATGTTTATGATTGAGTGGAAACCCTTTCCCCTTCTAGCTTCCACTTTTCTCCTTTAAATACATCAAAGTTTAGTGCCTCATACCCTAGAACAAAGATAGTGGGAGCATGGGCGATAGGGGTGCATGGGTATGTGGGAGCATGGTCTGAACACTTTGCACAGAAAACTAGAATCAAGATTTACCTGATGCCCTGAGCCCTCTGAAAGAAGGAAGAAGGTTCTACACAAAACACCTTTAAATATACCTGCCCCACACTGTCCCTGTGAAAATTTGTGTGTCTGCCTTGGGCTTGGAAGGCAAAGGGTAAGCAGCAAAGTAATAAACAAGCATTCCGACTACTAATGTAAATCCAGATATGCCAGTGCAGATGATTTATGGTTCATAGCTCTAGGGCACTTTCTGATATCAAGCTATCTCATCCCTAGTTAGATACTCCCTGGTTAAATAAACTACTGTCTGGGCTGATTTCACAAATCAAAATACAGATCAGCTCCTTGAAGGTCATTCTTTCTAAAATAAGGAGTATCTCCATAGTTAGGACCAACCAAACTGGTGCCTCGATCAAAAATGTGAAGGCTTATTTGAGAAATTAGAACACAGACCCATGGCAACCACAGTTTGGCCAAACAATCATGAAGGCATGCTGCTTTCGTGAAGTACAGAAGCACCTTGGGCAGTCTTGTTTCCACATACCTCAAGTGTGTGTAATAAAAAGCGACCTCCCTCCCTCGCAGGTCTGTGAGGATGATGGATGAGCTAATGATAGCAAACTGCTCGGTTGCACTTAAAATAACTCCATTCGATGTTTTAACTTACAAGCCATCTGTAACAGGATACAAGAACTACAAAACGGCAGGACGGTAGTAACATCAAAAACAATTGGGAAACTATGAAGGGGCAAAATGAAGGGAAATGAAGAGAAAGCGAGACTGGCCTCCTGGTTACAGATGTAGCAACAAAAAAAGAGGAGGCTATTAGTGCATTGATCTCATTTCACATACAGAAAGGACACTGGGCTTCATCCATAGTTTGATTCAGATCTCTGAGTATACAGTTGCCAGTTCCAGCCTGGGAAATTCCTGGAAACTGGGAAGTAGTGCTTGTGGAAGGGGGTTTTTTTTTGAGAAGGGACTTCACCTGGAGGTATTCTGCATGGAGCCAAATAAAACAGTTTAAAAAACAACCAGTTTAGACCACTTTATTATATTACAATCATTGTTCTGCATTGAATATAGTCTGTTGAAAAACTACATTGCAATGCTTTCTGCATGGAACAATTCATAGCCCTGCCCCCTGTAGTTTTGCCAACTCTGCATGACTAATAGACCGTCTCAGGCAGGCAGGAGAGAAATGAATAAGTGAAAAGCATCTTTCAGAAACAACGCTTAAAAGACGCTTAAAGCACTGAAGAGGCAGTTCACCATGCAGAGCAAAATCAGTTTTGCGGAGTAAATTCACTCTTCTGTGCAGAGATCAGAAAAACAACGATGTATTTAGTGAGTTTTCATCAGCTTTTCCATCATGCGGAAGAGGCCTAGAATCAATGGTATAGCATAGAGCCAGCCCTCTGGAGCTGCCATCTCTCTAGTCGGGGGGGGGGGGGAGCTGTAATTCTGGAAGAGCACAGTGTGTCTGGCAACCCTCACTTTAAACCTTCAAATCTGTTTGTTCAGTAGGCTCAGAAATTTCAATGCCTGAAGCTGACACAAGCTGCTGCTCCCTGCCACAGCCACCCATTGGAATGTCTAGTGTAGATATGTGACGTAGGGCCAGGGAATCCTGGGAAAGAACTTTGTAAAGGGAAGGAGAAGAAGCATTTCCCAGCCAAATGACTCCCTCTTCCTCAAATCCAAAGTGCCCTTCAATGTACAGCATCATTAGAAAGCCAATGAGGTGTAGTGATTAAGAGCGGCGGTTGCTAATTTGGCAAGCTGGGTTTGCTTCCCTGCTCCTCTACATGCAGCCAGCTGGGTGACCTTGAGCTCGTCACAGTCCTGAGAGTACTGTTTTGTCAGAAGCCCTCTCAGCCTCACCTACCTCATAGGGTTTCTGTCGTGGGGAGAGGAAGGGATAGTGATTGCAACCCGCTTTAAGATTCCTTCGGGCAGTGAAGAGCAGGGTATAAATATCAACTCTTCTCCTTAAATTCATGATTTGGAAAAGCAGTATTGAAATTTTCATTATGCCAATGAATGTTTTCTGCATCTGAATCTAAAATGCTTTCTAAGCATATCAGTTTAGGCCTTGCCAGTTACACATGCACACACTTCCCTTCCAATCCATGCAAGGCATCTTTAGGTACACCTGCAGCATTGTTAAGCTGTCAAAACAAACCGCGTAGCAGCACATGCTGTATCCAAATCTGCACATCATCACTGCAAGGGACCACACCAAGGGCTGGGAATTCCCCAAGAGCTGGTCAGCAGCAGCTCCTGCAGATGGACTTTATGAACCCCAGAGGGGAAATAACAAGAAGAGTATCTACAGGTCCCTCTAAATTACATACCAGATGATGCTGTAGGGAATTAAAAATATTAACTGGAAAAAGAAGGCTCAAGGTGGACACATAATAATAATGATGATAAAGATAATAGAAGAAGAAAAATAACGAAAATTACAGGATCAACAGTCAGCATTGCACATTCATAGATGAGAACAATCAAGAATCTGAAGGAAAACAGTCCATTCAGCTCCAACCCACTAAAAAAATTGATTCTTGTCCGGTAAGTTTCAAGACTGCCAATTCCTGGACTATGAAAATTATAAACCAGTTTCTTCTACACAATGGCCACAACCCAGAGAACTATTTCAGTCATGCCCTATTTTTGGTGCATACCCAGAGGTATTAATTCTTTGTTCCCGGGACAGCCAGATTCCTTGACATGCCATTCCTAGCATTTGCCCTGATCCATATCAGGAGATTTGCTAATCACTTGCTGAATCAGGAACTGCAGCCGTAAGTCAGAGCATCCCAATGGAGCGCATCCCTATCTGCATTCTGACACAAACAGAAACTGAGCAGAACGTTCTTGCAGCAGTGAGATGGGGGTGGTAGGGGCTGCTCTTTGAAAACATCCAAGACCTAAGTATGACTGTCAGTTCATATCATATTAGGCTGGAGGCATTTTGAAAGATTAAAATTTGACTTCAGGTTGATTATCGGGTTCTCTGCAGGCATGAATTCCAGGCACACGCACACATACAAATGGGAGCTATCATTCTTGTCGACTTGAAGAGGACTATCACAGCTTTACTCCCATAGACATAGAATTAGGGTTGCCAACAACCTGAAGAAAAAAAATTCTTGTCCTTTAATAAAGGCCTAATGGGATATTTGGCCAGTGACTATCCTTACTTTTTTGTCCAGAAAAAGCTTCACCTGCCTGTTTTTGCACATTGACCTCTCCTTTTGATTATCTGGCACCTGGAGCCAGTCAAGCATGTTTATATCTAAATTGTGTTCTAGCTTTAGGAGAGTATAAAAAATGCGGTTTCCATGGTTGGACTGGGACCTTGTCATCAGGAAGAATTAACACTTTCAGCTATGAGAATATCATTCTGCTGTTTGATTTTTCATGTCTGCAGGCTGATGCACAGTCGCTCATATGACTTTTATTTTATAAAACCCTGAATATTCACTTCTTATGCATACTTTTCTAGGAAAAAATCCACTAAAACCAGTGACATAGGAGGACAAAGCTGGAGGACAAAGCCTTTCTACCCTTCACTTCTGTTTCTGAAGGCATAGGAAGTTGGTTCATGGTTAATTGCAGAGCGATTTTCTTAATTATTATTATTTAGGATTAGGATATCTTGTATTTAAAAAAGAAAAAAAAACATTACATGGAGAAGAAAAACCAGGATAACAGGTTTATTTAAAATGAAAGTATTAGGAAGTGTCACACACTCATTTGGTTCTACAGAAACATACAGTAAAGCGTGTTCAATGCTGCATTGGGCCAAAGCTGTTCTAGAAAGATGTACTGTTGGGTACAGTTTTACACAAGTGTCATCCATGTGGTGCAATAAGACATTTTATTCAGCAACCCCTCCTTTTAATAGCATACGCCAATCAAATTCATCATGCAGTTAACTTTAAATTATGCCAAGAAAGTGCATCAGTTATTCTCTAAGTTGCCAACGTCAGGTGGACCAGAAGATCTCCTAGAATTACAACTGATCTCCAGACTTCAGAGATTAGTCATCCCCCCCCCCCGAAGAAAATGGTTTATTTAGAGCAGTGGTCCCCAACCTTTTTATCACCGGGGACTGGTCAACGTTTGACAATTTTACTGAGGTCTGAGGGGGGGGTAGTCTTTTGCTGAGGGACGTTGCCGCTGCCTGAGCCCCTGCTCCATTTGCTTTCCCGCTGGCATCCTGTATTCCTGCTGCCCGCTTGGGGGCGCTGCAAGCAGCAACTGCGCAGTGCCACACCGAGGGGGAGCCCCAGCCATGGCGGCCGCTGGAGAGCACCAAAGGTGAGCCGGTGGCAGAGTGGCAGGGCAGCCCCCGAGGCAGCAGCTGGGGAGAAGGATGAGGAGGAACCACGGCCTGGTACCGACTGATCCACGGACTGGTACCGGTCTCCGGACCGGGGGTTGGGGACCACTGATTTAGAGGGTGGAGTCTATTACATTAAAACCTCCCTTCCCCAAACACTACTTTTCCAAGGGTCTACCTCCAGTAGTGTTCCAGCCAGGAGTTGGCAACACTGGTTATTCCCTTTGCACACTGCTAAGTCCACTGAAATTTGGAAGAACTGTACTTGACAGCTGGAGGGTGGGGCTTAAGTAAGGTGACCAGATTGTCCCACTTTTGGAGGGACATCTGGGGGCATCTGGCAAATTGTACTTATGTTGAAATTAAAAAATATATATTACAATACTATTTTTGCATTCTATGCGTTCTATGAACATTTTTGTTGCTCCATATTGACCAAATTTTTAATCAAGAATCCCCCCCCCCCCCGGTCAATGGTGTCCCGCTTTACCAATGTTAGAATCTGGTCACCTTAGGCTTAAGGACTTAGATGACTGAAACAGATGACAGGACTTGGCCTTGTTCCTCTTTCCAGCCCCCCCCCCCTCTGCCCAAGCCACTCCACCAGCAATTCAAGCAGTTAAACAGGGACCTAGCTGGCTTAGTCTATTCTGTTGTCTCTCGTGCAGTGCTCTAGGATGCCACCCTAACAATAATTTCCTGGGAGTAAGTCCACTAAGCATACCTCTTAGGATTGCACTGTAAGTGTTCCAGTGTTCTACTCAGTCTAGAAGTTTAATCTTTTTATTACATTATTTTAGTAGTGTACAGATTTAGAAATATGATTATCTTCCATTTAGATTAAATCATATTTGGTGAGGTCTGACAGCACCCTGTAGTGAAATCCTATGCCATTCTTCAAATCCACTCTACATTTTGAAAGTGAGTGTTCTTTCCACCCAGATGTTTTGTTCCAGTTTAGCATCAAAACTACAGTGGCTTGCTTTGGAGCGTCCACATGACATCATCTCCTAATCGTCAACTGTCTGGGTTGTCCCCAGTTTTGTTGGGATCATTCCCAACTCTGGTGTGATGAAATCTTTTTGGAAAGATCACAGTCAAAGCACTGTTGCATGCTGCAAGGGAAAAAGTGAGATTTTTCTTAATAAAAATGGAAGCACCCAGCTATTCTTTGGTATGTATGTATGTATGTATGTATGTATGTATGTATGTATGTATGTATGTATGTATGTATTAGATTTTTATTCTGCCACTCTCCAGAGATTCGTGGCAGGGTACAATAACCACCCCCCCATGAAACATGATAAAAACCCTATCCCAAACCGGAACATAGCTAAAAAAAGAATAAAGAAAAAGATAAAACAAGATTGGTGGCATAATCCCTCCCCGCCCCATCCCTGCAGCCGTCCACCTTCCCAGGGTGTGGTATGCTGGATGGAGGGTTCCTGGCTCTGACCTCAACCAAAGACCTGGCAGAAGAGCTCCATTTTGCAGGCCGTGTGGAACTCTGAGACCAGGCGTGCTTCTTTAGGGCCAGGGACCTCCAGTAAATTAGCACCTGAACAGCGGAGTGCCCTGTGGGGGGGGGCATAAGAATATTATGCTGTAGTTATCTAGCAAGTGCTTGGGTTTTTTTTTTTTTTTTTAGAAAAAAGCCTTCTATGTACTGGGATGGCAGCTGTTAGGGGCAGAGGCAAGGAAACTAAGGGGAAACTGCCATTTGGATACTGTGAATGCGTCTGCATTTGGAGCATGAATGAGCGGTACACAAATAATTGTTTCCATGTGGAAGCAGGCTAGATCTCTAAGTAGCCACACATGATAGACTATAGCCAGCACCAATAATATATTGGTCAGTCTCTGCCTCTACACATTTCCCCATTGCTTCTAATGTGTAGATTTTTCAATGGAGATAAATGTGCCAACAAGAAATTGTGGTCTTGGAGCTATTTGGTGTATATAACATGATGAAGAACAAACTCACACTTCCTGTCTTCATACTTCTGAGTCTCATACAAAGAGACGTGTTTGGACATGTGCATTTTATCAGTCTGGATATAAAACCAGACTTTCCAAGCAGTGGAAATACACCTCTCTCTTCTTCAGATGACATGCAGAATCGTGAGAGAAAAGCAGCCAATACCTCATGCCCTCTTTCTCCCCGTTTTTAGAACTTCCATACAGTGGCCCTTAAACAAAGTATTGACTAGAGCAACAAGAGTAACTGACTACAGTTCCAATCTGTCAACTATCTGTACATACAGGCCCTTTTCAGTCCTGGCCCCTACCTGGTGGAATGAGCTCCCAGGACAGCTATGGGTCCTGAGGCAGCTGTCATCTTTCCACAGGGCCTGCAAGATGGAGCTCTTCTACTAGGTCTATGGTTGAGGCTGGTCTAGGAGACAGATCTGGTAACTCACCCACCCCCCTTAGGAAGTATGCCACCCTGTGACCATCTTGGGTGTTATCTGCTGACATAGCCATCTGCTGCCTGGTGGCAGGTGTCCCATTATGGGGAAGGACTGTTTTTCCACCGTGCTGGAGTTTTGTATTATTCTATTTTATTTTAATGGGGTTTTATTGTGGGAATTTTATGTTGTAATCCACCACAAGCTGGCATGCTGAGAGTGGCAGGAAAGAAATTATTATTATTATTAAAATCAGAGTCCAGTAGCACCTTTAAGACCAACAAAGATTGGTCTTAAAGGGGCTACTGGACTCTGATTTTATTGTGCTACTTCAGATCAACATGGCTACCCATTTGAATCTATTATTATTATTATTATTATTATTATTATTATTATTAGGGCAGGGAGTGCATAAGTCTTATGCATCACAGTATAGCCATATTCCTGGTAATGCTTTATATTTAAAAGGTGCCAGATGAGTGCATTTGTCAGCTGAGAGAAGAGCTTGGCAGAGAATTATGGAGGAAAGGGCATTCAGAACAATCCCCCCCCATTTCTCAGATGGCCCTGTGTTATCAACAAAAAGTCTGTGCTAACAGATCATACAGTAGATTATGGTGCTTACAAAGATACAGGGGCTACTGAGGTTCTATTCTCACTTGGGGATCCACCATGGAGCCCCAAGAACTTCTGTATAATTGACAAGGGTGATGACCGGTGGTTACCCACAATAGATAAAAATGGTACTTCCTTGCTGTGAAAATATCTGACTTCTCATTTCTCTAGGACAAAGCATGGGAGTGTTCACACTATCATATACTGCTAGCAAAGCATTGCTGCATCAGCGAGCTTCCAGGATTGGCCTGTGGAGCCAGAAGCGGTGTCCGGACACCCAGACGTGGGCCGGGCAGGGCCGAGACACTACTCCTCTCACAGTGGCTCTTCCAAAATATTAAGAGTCATTAATGTACAGATGTACAGTTTGATTAATTTATTCACTGTGCTTGACCAAAATATTGACCCTGTGCTTTTGGTGCCCACTGGTAAGTATTTTAGAAACTTTGTTTATCTGACTTTCCAAAGAGGCTCCTCTGAGTCTCCTGCTTATCTCTTTTTTAATAATAATGATGATGATGATGATGATGATGATGTCATTGTTGTTGTTTACTAAAAAGATTTCTTCAGCCAATAGTCTGGTTATGGGGGAAGCCAACTGGGCATTGACACCATCTCCTACTTTGCTTTGTAATGTGTTACCGGTGGACATACATGCAAACGAAACATATACATTTGTTCCCACAGTAATTTTGGTTGCCAAACAGCTAACTGCATCCTTAGATGAACTGTCAAGAATACACATTCATTAAGAATGTATACTGAATCCCCAGCAAGCCATAACAATGGGATTCGTAGCAATCACAAATAGCTGAGGTAGATTCAATAATGGGAAAACATGTAATTTCCTTGCAGAATATTCCTGTGATAGAGCTTCCACCACAAAGGAAGCTCTTCCATATGCTCAGAAGGAGAACTGCCAAGAGAACTATTCAGAAAACCTCAATAAATCCAGGAGATTACTTTTTTTGCATTCACACCCTTTTATTACTGAATTACCAGTTTAAATAGATCCTTTTGGCTGTCTACCCAGATGTGTCAACAGTGCCACATTTCGGCACTGCATTAAAGGCCCATATGCAGAAGCAAACATTATCCATGGGAAATGTTGTAGACAGTTGGCAATGCACTCAAAGAAATATGCTACAATTATTGCTGAAGGTCTATTGAGTGTATATATATTCAGGTTTTACTGAAAGAATAAGTAATTTTGCACCAAGGAACTAAAACCTTTAATAAAATACTTTTACATCTCCGTTATTCCTTTCCTCTACATTTAAACTCTCATAGCTGCTTACAAAAGTGTTGTGCTATGTGGCACCAATCATTTTTCTCTGCTGCTGCTACTGTTCTTGTATCAGACTCCGCATACACTCAGATAGACGTCCAAAACCTTAAACTGACAACTACTTATACATGCTGATGTCACTGAACAAAATGTCAAGCGATCTAGGAGTCAAGATCTAGTAGTCTTAGTAGACTATACATTGAACATGAGTCAGCAGTGTGACTTGGTGGCTAAAAGGGCAAATGGGATTTTGGGCTGTATCAAACGGAGTATTGTGTCCAGATCATGGGAGGTGATGGTACCGCTTTACTCTGCTCTGGTTCGGCCTCACTTGGAGAATTGAGTTCAGTTTTGGGCACCCCAGTTGAAGAGGGATGTAGACATGAGGGATGGAGTGTGTCCAAAGGAGGGCAACAAAGATAGAGAGGGGTTCGGAGACCAAGACATATGAGGAAAGGTTGGGGGAGCTTTGTCTGTTTAGCCTGGAGAGGAGACGACTGAGAGGGGATGTGATAGCCATCTTCAAGTATTTCAAAGGGTGCCATATGGAGGATAGAGCAGTTGTTCTCTCTTGCCCCGGAGGGACAGACCAGAACCAGTGGGATGAAATTAATTCAAAAGAAATTCCGTCTGAACATCCAGAAGAGGTTCCTGACAGTTAGAGCGGTTTCTGAGTGGAACAGGTTTCCTTGGGAGGTGGTGAGTTCTCAATCTTTAGAAATTTTAAAACAGAGGCGGGATAGCCATTTGACGGAGAGGCAGATTCTGTGAATGCTTAAGGGGGTGGCAGTTAAAGCGGATGAGCAATAGGATTTTGAGTGTCCTGCATAGTGCAGGGGGTTGGACTAGATAACCCAAGAGGCCCCTTCCAACTCTATATATATATATGCACCAACATATATACTCCTGGGTTTAATGATAAAAATATAGAGGGTAATACTAAGATTTTGATTTCTATCAATATCTTAACGGGGGGGGGGGAATGATGAAATCTTTTTGTGGAAGCTGGTCAACTTACGCGAATCTCCCAGTCAGAGTTTGTTCAGTGGAGTGAGAAAACTGTATATAAAAGCTGCCAGGTGACAACAGCAGTTTCTTAGTTATTATCTTGTTTCAAAAAATAAGGTATATCATCTTCTGTAGTAATACTGAATATGTTTACTTGCATACTAGAGAACAGTCAAACACAATCTTTAACAGTAACCTTTACTCTGAGGTAAAAATCTGGTCTTCAGAGATAAACTTTCTTTTTCCCTTGTTCACATAAAGTTAACAATCTGGTTGTTCCATTGTTTCATTTGATATTCACAATATAGATTTAGTGATTGCTTTACATTTTCTGACAGATAACCTGAACATGAACAGAGAGACTCAGTGAGTTGCTAACTCTCTTACTCACAACCATCAAAAGCTAACTGTCAAATGGAACACTCCCATCATGCATCACTTCAGTCAAGGATGCAAAACAAGAATTCCAACATATACAGCAGAGAACAATGGTAGGTTCCGGTCAGTGCAAACTATTAGTTAGTTTCACTTCGAACTGACTAGATCTGGCAGCCGGAATCCAACCACATGTTGGCCAATCATGACTGCAGGATTACGATCCTACCTTGACCCGAAGCTTGGGGCCTCGGCATGGTTACATACACAACACTTTCAGTCCAATTTACCTCAAAGGGTTGTTGTTGTTGTTAGGTGTGAAGTTGTGTCTGACCCATCACAACCCCATGGACAATGATCCTCCAGGCCTTCCTGTCCTCTACCATTCCCTGGAGTCCATTTAAGTTTGCACCTACTGCTTCAGTGACTCCATCCAGCCACCTCATTCTCTGTCGTCCCCTACTTCTTTTGCCCTCAATTGCTCCCAGCATTAGGCTCTTCTCCAGGGAGTCCTTCCTTCTCATGAGGTGGCCAAAGTATTTGAGTTTCATCTTCAGGATCTGGCCTTCTAAGGAGCAGGCAGGGCTGATCTCCTCTAGGACTGACCGGTTTGTTCGCCTTGCAGTCCAAGGGACTCACAAGAGTCTTCTCCAGCACCAGAGTTCAAAAGCCTCAATTCTTTGACGCTCGGCCTTCCTTATGGTCCAACTTTCACAGCCATACATTGCAACTGGGAATACTATAGCCTTAACTAAATGCACTTTTGTTAGCAGGGTGATGTCTCTACTTTTTAGGATGCTGTCTAGATTTGCCATAGCTTTCCTCCCCAGGAGCAAGCATCTTTTAATTAAGGGTTGTTGAGGATGGGACAAAATGAAGGAGATAAGAACTGAGTAAGCTGCTTCCTAAACATTCTAGAGCAATACATTCTGCAACACTGGGTTACCCAGAGCTGTACAGTACAGATACCAAGACAATGTATGTAGGGATCATACTCAATAAAGGGTTATTATGCTTGATTTGCACATACATAGAAGTAAAAGAACTCCATGGCCCTCCATTGTGACAGGCAAGGTAGCCATATTGGCTAGGCTAACACAATTTAAAAAGTGCAAAGGTTTAGTTTACAGGCTCACTTCAACTATAGCTGACTTTCCCTACTATGTAAAAGGTTACTATGCTAAGTTGGATGTTGTAAAGTGGGTAGGAGGGCAAGATGTCTAGCAGTGTCAAGGAACATATGTCTGGGAACATAGCTAAATAAGCAGGACTGCTGATGTAGGTATATAAGGGGAACTATTTTTTTTTGCAAAGCTTGTGTTTGCTAAGTAACTATTGTGTCTTTCACTGTGCATATGTACACTAGGTAAATAAGCCCATTTGGGTAACAATTGGAAGTTTCACATCTCCTACTACTTGTTATAATTAGGTTGTCCACATGATTATTGCCATTCTGGTGCTCCTTACAAACCAATACACAGAAATGTTCACTACAGAAGTAACTCCGCATATTGAGAATTGCAGAACTCTCTATACAATGTACTTCAGTGTGCCTATTTAACTCTCAGGCTCTTTGAAAGTCTTTTCATAACTCTGTGAGGAGCTGAAAAAACCTTGAGGAGCATGAACAGAAAAAAAATCCTTTGAAATGATTTGAAATTGTATTGCAAAACAAGTTTTCAGAGGAATTTCCCAAATTACTATTGCCCTATGGCTTCTACCATCCTATTGGTAACCCAGAGAAAAAAATACACCTTCAGAAGTAATGTGACAATGTTTGAAGGGACAGACACTGGCGATACAAATTGGGTTGTTCTTGCATTGCCAGAACTTATAATAAATTCAGTGGTTCTAGATACTTTTTAATCATATTACATACAAAACCTCCTTTTTATTTCACTAAAAAAACCCAGAAATTAAGAACAACAAATTAATATTGTATGATACTGCGTTCCATTGTAAACTGCCCTGAGCTGCAAGGGAGGGCAGTATACAAATATAATTAAATAAATAAACAAACATGCAGGACATACTGCGCATTTGTACCATTTCTCATGCAGACCATTATCTTAGATATTCTCTTTGATATTGTGGTTGAAATGTTGAAATGAATCTCTCACTTGTCTATGCTAGTTGTCTGGGATCACTAAGCACCATCTCAGGACACATGAGACATATGTCACTCAGTTATTCCTTATGGTTACTTCTATATTTTAGCTAGTTTTGTTGACCACCAGAGAAAACTAAGTACTCAGGCAGGCAGACAGCTTTATCATGTGAGCACTTTTGCATAGAAAGGAAAGATGTGAAATGGCAACAAGAATGTACTGGTCCTGACCCAAATACTGGATAGGTTTAAGCACAATAAAAAACACTACACCTTTAGTTGCTTTAACCCCCCTAAGGAAATCATAAGGAAATTTTATCTCCTGAGTTTCCTCAGGATCAAATCATTCTAACCCCATGAAAAGTCACAGTTTTCCCAATAATTTCTAATAATGGGTATTCCATGCCCAATTGCCTTGCTGACCCACAAGTCTGCGTTAAATAACAAGCCAACAGTGAAATCAGGTCAAACATGGAACTAAAAAAGGAAGGGGAAAGTCTCAGCCATTTCCACTAAATATAGACAAACTCTGAATATATGACAAAAAGAAGGGATATGTACATTCAAATTTAATTAAATGTTTATTTGTTCCAAATTATTTTTGAGCCTATAGTGTAGGACAGTATCCAACAATGATAGATAATGAGGCAACATCTGTAAGCTGAAAACTCAGAGAAAGCATAACAAAATTAAGCTACTAGTGAGCTATTCATTTTCTAGTTGAAAATCCCATGATGTTTCCGTTGATCATAAAACAAGATCTTCTTGCCCACCAGACATCTGTTTTGGATCTTGCAGATGTTGGACCTCTAGCCCTAAGCCAAAGTTTTTGACATTTCCAGTGATGTTGTTCCCTCATGAACTGATGTCTTTTCTACACAAGTGTGTCTTCAGCAGCCTGGTCTTTCGGTCAGCATTCATTGTGTTGCTATTTACTTCTTTCTTTTGGGATGTGATCCTGCAGAGAAACAAATAAGCAGAGGTGTTGTTTACTATTGAAACTTTTCCCAAACAGTTGAGCTGCATATGCTCTCCCTTACTGGCAAGACACTTGCTGTTTTGACAGCAGCAGCTCCCGCTTCAGTAGAACAATTCATTTTGACACAGTCTCCAGATGGCTCATTCTGGTTTCAAAATATGCAGTTTTCAGTACTGCAGAATTTTCATTTATGACGTTTAGCTACTTTTAAGTATGTTTGCTCAAAATGAGATGCAAAACTGGATGTCATAGGCAGCAAGATGAAATGGTAAAACTGATCACTACCAAAAGCTCATAGGAGGGGATATTTAAAACTTAGAAGCTGGCAAAAGCTGTTCCCTGAGCCCGTCTCTGTTCAGCTACTGTTCTTTGTGGAACTATAAAACTCAAAGACCGATTATGCATAGGGCTGATAATTTGGGATGGCGGCAGCAGGGCAGCCCTGATTATGCACCCAGCTACCGCCATCCCAGCCCTGGCCCGGTGCAGTGCCCTGGAAGACCTGCAAGAAGGGAACGCGGAATCTTCTGGGTTCCCTGGGATGCCATGGGTCACTGGAGAGACACTGCATGCCCCTATTGGCTCTGCAGAGCCACGGAGCCCCTATTGGCTCTGCAGAGCCACGGGAAGTACCCTCGCCCTCACCTTGGTGGGAGAGCAGCATGCCGCTCCCTGCGATTATGTGGTGGGGGCCCCATTCCCCCCCACTCACCTTTTTGCTGTTGCTGCCTTCAGGCAGCGAATTGGGCTTTCCCATCCTGGCGTTGTGTGCATGCGTGTGCACGTGCTACACTGGGGCAGCCCACATACTCTGGGGGATTCCTCCCCCGTGAGTACACAGGAAGCGCCGGGGCAATGCCCGGCAGCAGCCCAGCGTGGCTACGGCTGTGCATAATGGGTCAAAGTGGAAGGGAAAAAGACAGAAAAAATGGTTTGTGGAGAGAAGCATGAGCAAGGGAAATAGGCAGCAAGCATTCCACCAGCTGCTTCTTTTCTTCCCACCACCACATGACCCTTTGCTTTAGGGAAATTCAGTACTCTGACAAACAGGTCACCCTGTCCTAATATTAGAGCCAGACCATCTTAAAGGTGTTGTAATACTATCAATACTAGTGTAATTAAAATATAAGGAATGTCTAATAAAATAATGCAGCAGATCATATGAAAACTGGGCAAATAAAAATTACATAAGAGCCAGGCACATTGCATAGGAGTAACCAGAAAAGTCAAATGGGAAATTCAGAAATAATTCAGTCTCACATGCCCTTTCCTATCCCCAACAGCACTTTTGCACCAAGAAATCCATAGATCCATTGATTGGGTACAATTCTATGAACAATCCAAAAAGCAGGTAGTTTCTTTCACAATATTCTGTTAAGAAACAAACTTACTGAGAAATTTACAGTAAAGAAGCAGCCATTAAAAGCAGAAAATAACAGTATAACAGCAGTAAAGCAATAATCAAGTAAATAAGTAATTATCACATATACTTGCATATAAGCCGAGGCACCTAATTTTACCACAAAATCTGGGCAAACTTATTGACTTGCATATAAGCCGAGGGCTGGAAATGCTCCATCATCACAGGCTCTCCCATCCAGCACTGCCATTCCATCAGAATCCCTCAGGTCAAACTGTTGATGTCCTACAAGCTGCCAGAGCAAGCTCAGCTTGCAGTACACATTTGCAAAAGTCAATGCAACGATTGGCTGGAGCAGGTTTTTATTTCAATTACCATATATACCCATATATAAGCCGAGGAGGACTTTTTCAGTGTGAAAAAACAGGCTTATATACAAGTATATGGGGTATTTCCTTTTTTTGCCCAGAAGAACGATACGCCAGTATAGAGACAGCAGCCCTCAAAATAAATGGCACAACCTTGAAATAAGGGAGAGGTGCGATGGTTGAATGGCAAAGAATCTGCTTGGTAAACTGAAGGTCCCAGGTTTAAACTCCAGCATCTCTAGTTAAAAAAAAATCAGCTAGTAGGTAATATGAAAGACCTCCCCCTAAGAATCTGGAGAGCTGCTGCCAATATGAGTGGACCAACACCGACCCTAATGGACAAATGATCTGATTCAATGTAAGTAGCTTCATTTGTATTTAATTGAATGCCAAGAATGAGAAGTAATGTGCTCTGTTATCTAGCTCTCATAGGTGCAAGGATCGCTCACAAAAACATTTGCATAAACTGATACTTTCTAATTTATTTAATCTCCAAAACTGTTCAAAATGTATTATCTTCCACTCTTGCAAAGTGCATTGAAACAGTACAGCATGGTTAATCTACTTGCTCTTATGCTAGGAACCCTATATTAATACATTTGGGGAAAAGACAGAGAAACAGAAAATTCCCATATATGTGATTTGAAATCAGAATGTATGAAAAAAAAACCAAAACCCTATCCTTTTGCCACATTTTACTTTATGTAGAAACAAGAGTTTGTTGAAATTCAGGGCTTAATCCATATCAAATAGAATTCAAATGTTATAAAATTTTGGACTTCAAATCCTAATCTATGCTATCAGTTGAGGGAAATGAAAAAGGTCATGTTTACTTTTGATTAAACTGGATTTTTTTAAAAATACAGAACATAATGAATATTCAGCCAGAAACAGTAAACACAATCCTGAGGAGAACTTGTTCCAATCAAAGTAAAAATCAAGAGAGGCAGTTTTGTCTAAACTGGCAGTGAGTCCAGGACACGCTGGCTGTGTCGTTCTCCTAGAAACATGAGATTAGAAATAAATGAGGCTTTGCCCCAGGATGCTAACACGAAATGACTGGCCGCAACCACGTGGCTCAAGCTGGCACTTCCTTTCCGTCGCCTGGCAACAGCATGTGCTTGACAGAGGATGATAAACAGAAGGCCAGAGGGAGGAGGTTCTGCTCAGCCACTGTGCTCAGAAGAACTAATCCTGGGAGGGAAAGGCAGCATTAGGAATGGGTGGTAGTGAAAAAGGAAATTAGGTTGGACAAATTACCATTGCACATACTCCCTCACAGGCTAAACAAGCAGGCTCTGTTACACTTTTGGGGGTTAACAAGACGTACATTCTAGCATCTGGCCAATGTTTGACCAGCATGAGTCCAGAGACCAAAAAATTAACACTCAGGTACACGGTACAGTCATGTCTGCCTGCAAGTTACCTAGGGTGTTTTTGGGGGGAGGGAAGGGGGAGAGTTGTAGGCCTCTTGGTAGGATTACAAGAAGTTGATAGAAGATATTCAAAGCCTGGATTTTCTATAAGTGGAGCTTCAGGCTTTTGCCATTTGGTAATGTGACATGATGCTGCCTGAAATGCCCAGCCAAACTCACAGATAGTAACTGCTATGACAAGATGTTGCATCCTTTTGTTCCTGTCTGTAAACGCATGATTTCCCACAAAAGAAAAAGCAGTAAGTTCAGCCTTTCAAGATGTGAGAGAAAGATTATGAAAAATCATCATAGATAGGGTTTAAGCATTATTTAAGACACATTCAAATAACTCAGAATACGTAGTCACATTACCCTATCTATTGTAGTGCAGTAGTGCAAACACCCAGTTTGCCATGGAAGCTTGTTGGATGACTCTTCAGCCACCCACTCTCTCCCAACCTAATCTACTTTACAATCACCTTCCCTTCCTCTCCCCAGAACAGACAACCTGTGAGGTAGGTGGGGCCGAGAGATCTCTACGGAAACTGCTCTGAGAACAGCTCTAACAGGACTGTGACTAGCCCAAGGACACCTAGTTGGCTACAAGAATAATTGCTAGCTCACAAAAGCTTGTGCCACAATAATCATTAGCAGGGCCAGCAGCAGGCTTCCATGGGTAGTAGGCACAGAATTCCAATGGGTAGTAGGCATAGACCCTTTATTCTTCTCCACCCATCACAGCTATAGTAAGCAGAGAGGTGCACAAGCCTCTCACAGACACAAGTAGACATAACTGGAATGCAACAGAACCAGGGCTGGTGTCCCTTCAGTGGTTCTTATATCAGAAAATAGGAAATTAGCCTCAGAATTCCCTACAACATTGAAGGAGTTGGAATATGCGAGATCTGTAGCGTGCATGATTCAAAAGGGTATGAATTATATCCCTCAGGGGGCGTAGGAGATGTACATTTAGCATATAGGAAAGGAACTTCCTGGTATTTTTCACATTGTCTCCTCCTATGTCTTGATTAAGAACCTCTTGTGGCGCATGGTGGTAAGGCAGCCGACATACTGTCTGAAGCTCTGACCATGAGGATGGTTGTTTGATCCCAGTAGCTGGCTCAAGGTTGACTCAGCCTTCCATCCGTCCAAGGTCGGTAAAATGAGTACCCAGGTTGCTGGGGGGTAAACGGTAATGACTGGGGAAGGCACTGGCAAACCACCCAGTATGGAGTCTGCCAAGAAAACGCTACAGGGCATCACCCCAACGGTCAGACATGACTCAGTGCTTGCACAGGGGATACCTTTACCTTTATGTCTTGATTGACTTTTTGGAGACTTCCTGTTTCTTGGACCTACTTCCTACCTGCTTACCTCCACAATACAAACACCAGAACAACAGAAGACAACAGTGAGACAGTTAAGTTTTTCTCCTTTCTCTTTCTGTACAAAGTTTTTCTCTTCACAATAAAACTACTTTATTCTTTAAGCAGCCCAATGCTGCAATTCTCTTTGCAAATTTAAACTCTGCCAACAGACAGTGCATCTAAGGTGACACCTGCTTTCTTGATGGAAGAGGGGCCTGGAAGAAGCAGGAGAACGTGTGGTTCCCTTGCTCTGTGCATCCAGAATGGCCCACCATCTTTAGTTTGCATTAGGCAGCGGGGCCTCCATTGAGCTGGGGGCCTGAAAGGCTTTTGCCATTTGTTGAAACACCTGATACCAGCCCTTTTAGGGTATGGGAAGCTTTTTCTTTTCTGCTGTAAGACTAAACACAGACACCCCTCTAGAATCGGAAAGATTAGCATATTGTTCATAGTTGCGGAACTGTCTGCATTCTAGTTTGGTGACTTCATTCTTACCACTAAGGAATGACAACAGAGAAATTTTTAACACAACTTTTGAGGGTTTTTTTTCAATCAAGAAGGAAGAAAAGGAATGCACATTACATTCTGCTTTAACAGAGTCTTATACCTCCCACACCCCTCTTTACAATTCTTTGTACAAGGTGGTGCAGTGCAAGTGTGCAGCTTTTGAAGTTTCCTAGAGCTCCTAAGTATGCTGCTGCAATCAACGCCTCATAAAAACAGTGATATGAGAGGCCGTGAGTAGAAAGCTGTTATCTGTTATCTGACTTATTCAGGTAGGTCACTCTTTGCGGCTCATAAGAAGGGCTGCTGACAAGAAATATCAAAGCCATTTCCTGAAATGCCCCACCCTTGCCAGACTGTAGATGCCATCCAGCTTTCTTGATGTTAACAGCAATACTATTGCAGAATGTAAAACATGAAACCCTCACCCCACTGGGAAATTTTGAAAAGGTTCAGAGTCTTCAGGCTTGTGATCCTGGTTTTAGTTATGCCAGCTGAGGTGGGTTGTACCCCTATTCTGAGCAAAACCTGAAGACTTATTCCTGCCTATAGAGTCTTCCTCCAATGGATAAGCCACTTATGTTGGAGGAAGCTCCCTGGGGCATGTTAGATCTGCGGCACTATAGGAGAAGATACCAGATTCTGCAATCATAAAAAATATGTGGGTTAAACCCACTGGTACAAAAGTTATTGAGATTTGTAGCAAAATACTACTAATCCACATATATCTTCTTGGGAATGAAAGCATATAACTCTTTATCTTCTTGGGAATGAAAGCACTAGAAATTCAGCTAAATGCACATGTGCCTTGCATAACACTTAAAAACACTGCACTGATTTCAACCAAGCTCTGTGCTATATGCAGAATATAAGAAATATGATGTACTTTCTCTAAAATTAGCTTTAGAGAAGATATGGAGGAGTGGCCTCTATGCAAACTCACTTCTTGGTACATGGGATCATCTGTAACAAAGAAAAATACTAGTGTACAGTGTTAGATCCCAGCAGTGAAACTCCCTCTGCACTTACCTATATACAAAGTACTGCTTCATATCTTGTGTTAGCATTCAGGTCTCCTCCCTCAGAGGAGAAGATTGCTCACAAACACCTTTCCTCAATGTTGCCTGCATCCTGCTAGTATATTGCTCTGCAGTTGCATCTGCAAATCTACAAATGTCTGTGTCAGTTTTGCCAAAGACTGGCCAGCAATGTCTGCACTGATGCAGAAATGGCAAAGTGTACTCTCCAGACAGATGCCATGCTTTCTAGGAGCTGCCTGGATTCCTCAGGTGACATCACCACCAACCTGCAGGGATACTCATCTGCTGACTTTTCTCTCCCCTTCCTAGAAACGATACCTATGTGCAGGCCAATGGCACACCTAGGAATGTATTGACCTTATCACGCTTTAAGAGGTCCTCCCTTCCCCACCTCAGTTACAGAATCCCATTAGCCACGATTAACAAGTACCATACTTGAACCCATTTCCCATCCTGTATTGCCACAATTGTCTAGCCACTATTTACACTTTTGCCTAGTTTGATAAATGTAACTAAGTCTTCGTCCTGTGACAGTCACCAAGGGTCCACCTAGAGCAATCGCTGGCATTCTGTCTGTTCTGGGAAACATCCAGGACCTCACCTTATGTTTTATTCACTCTGGGCAAGAGTGGATTTCTTCATGTTACACTGGCAATCCAATCATGTCTGCTGTTTTGGAGGCAATAGAGGCCTTAGTCTGGTTAAGGCACATACTGGAATTCCCCAGTGTGTATGTAGCTTCTGGATATCCCACATACACCTGGAGTGTGGGTCACTTTTTCTGCTTCTTCTGGACTTCCATGTGTTGTTAAGGTAAATATCTTTCTTTCCCCCAAAATCATATCTCCTATTGCTCACCTTTATTTTTCATCTTGCATGCAAGTATGCTCATTGAATTTTAAATATGCATTTCAATAAAATCATTCTTAATTCTACTTTAAAACTGGTCTTTGTGTGAGTTTTTTGTGGGAAGATCTCTGGTGTACACAGGTAGAGATTCCCCTTGTTACTCATCTTGCAAGTTATATTCCCCAACTAAATCTAATTGGGTAAGTACTTGATCCTGGAGATGCTACCCTAATAGGTGTAATCTTATATGTGCTACTGCATTCAAGATTTATCAATACAGCACTCATGGCAGCAGTTATAGAAAGACTACACCATTTACCATCATGACCAAGATGGAAAGGAATGCCTTGTAAATGCAATGGAACAGGCACTGTAGGATGTTGATCTTGGTAACTCAGATCTAGGATGCTAGTATCCTAATTTGATCTACAAATCCATTCAGTTTCACTACAACAAAGAGTTCAACCTTATAACATTAAATGCCATTATTTCATTAAATGTAGGGGCTGCATCTTTTTCTCAGCTCCATTTCAAATTGTAGGCCAGACATCCTTGACTGTATATTGACATAACAGTTGGATATATCTAACCAAGTATCAGATAGCGGCATCTCTCTTTAAATCATAGGTCTAGATTCATAAGCCTCTAAAGTACTGCCATCTGGCAAGGAGAAATAGCCTGGTCACCCAGCGGTTCAAAGCTCCCACAAACACACCATGTGACAGGATGATTCAGCTGATGGCCCACACAGGCAGTGAGGCCAAAGAATCTCAAGGGCCAAAGAGTCTTGGCCTCAAGTCCCTCCCACCCGCTTTGCACTAACCACCAACTCACAGACCCCTTCAGACTCTATGGATGGGAGGTATATAAATTGCTAAGGCTGTAGCTGGCCTCTGTACAAGGGCACAAGCTGTAAATGAGCAAATTCCACCTCAAGCAGCAGGACAGGAAGACGTTTTCTTCCAGAGAAAACAGTGAGAAAGGCAATCATAGAATAATAATAATCTGCATCCAGATCTATTTGCTGGCCTCAGCTCTTTCACCTGCTTCACTACTTCCACAAACACGTGTTCAACTCTCTTGGCCAATTCATTTTGGGTCTTTTTATGATTCAGAAAGACACCCTGGAACATGGAATTTTGTTTATCTGTACAACTGTGTGGGCAGCAAAACAAAACAGGAAAAGAAGCTATTCTGGCAGTATTAACTGTACAGCTTTCCCCTAGCAGCCATCAAAAACTAAAAAGCCCCTTTCAGCTGCTGCAAGAGGTGTAAGAGGCACCTCTTAACCAAGGGTAGTTAGAAATGAGTGCCACTGCAGTGGTTTCCTCCCTTTCAGAGATGCCACAGTTAGGAAACCAGTAGGCTTCAGTGCCCTGTCTTTCTACTGAGGCAGGAATGCAGAATTTAGATTCTGTTTGTCTAAGTTTGTTCCATGTTCAGAAAACTTCAAATTTATTCAATCAGCAACTTATGCATCAACCCTTTCATGCTATTTCAGTACTGCTTTAGGTAGAATAAAATGTCTTTGTTTAAAATTAAAGCAAGTTTTTTGTAAGGCTAGGTGCACAGAGATGTTCTTGCAAGCACATAAGCCGAGAAAAACTGAAAATGTATATAATTTTAAGACAAGCCTTTCTAGATGATGACAAGCAGCTGGTTTTCTGTACCTCACTTTTTACAACACAATGGGGTCTCAAAGCGGCTTACAACCCCCACAACAGACATTCTGTGAAGGAGGTGAGCCTGGGAGAGCTGAGTGCAGTGACTGGTCCAAGGTCATCCAGCTGGCTGCTCTTAGCCACTACACAGAAGAAGAAGAAGAAGAAGAAGAAGAAGAAGAAGAAGAAGAAGAAGAGTTGGTTCTTATATGCCGCTTTTCCCTGCCCGAAAGAATCTCAAAGTGGCTTACAGTGGCCTTCCCTTTCCTCTCCCCATAACAGACACCCTGTGAGGCTGAGAGAGCCCTGATATCACTGCTCGGTCAGAACAGTTTTATCAGTGCCGTGGCAAGCCCAAGGTCAACCAGCTGGCTGCATGTGGGGGAGTGCAGAATTGAACCTGGCATGCCAGATTAGAAGCCCGTACTCCTAACCACTACACCAAACTGGCTCTCTAAATGGAGAGACCAGTAGTCTATCTAGTCCAGCATTCTGTTTCATACAGTGGCCAGACAAATGACCCCATAAGGCTTACAGTGTGTAAACTGTAGGTGTAAACCTCTCCTGTTGTTGCCCTCAACATCATTATTCAGAGTTACTAATAGCCATTGATGGAGCTGTCCTCCACACGTGTCTAATGCTCAATTAAACAAGTGGCCAACACTACATCCCACAGCAGCAAATTCCACAAGCCAGTTTCTTTGAGAAAAGTAATACCTCTGTTTGTCTGCTTCCCAATGAGAACATAAAAGCAGCCATGCTACATTAGTCTTCAAACATTCCATCTTTTGGTTAGTTAATTTTATTGAGAAATGCTCCTTAGTGTTCTCAGGATGCATTAACTGTCCAAGGTTAAGTGATGCTTTTGTTTTCATTCAACTGGCTTAGCATTCTCTTTGTAATGTGGTAGCTTCATACCAAACAGCAGGCTTCAAACAGAAATTTGATTGACATGTTGAAGGCACAATTCTGCATTTGAAGTTCAAATACTACAGTATCTATCTCAAGAGGGGAGAGGAAAATGAAAAAAAACTGCTACAAAATATCTGCTTTGAAATTTGAAATACTGGGATAAAATCGGTGTGCAGACTCATTGTACCATTCTGTGTTTCAAAATCCCAGTTTAACCACCACCCATTTCCAAAGGTGTTAAGGATACTGTAGAACAAAACACAATGTAATATCTGCCTTGCAGACAGACATGGGGGGGGCACACCTATGCACATTTAAAACCACAGTGGTATACTTCAAAACAAAAAGACACTTGAGTTCCACCACACACTTTCAAGGGGAACAAAGAAAGATATGTAAACAGTGGTGACAGTGTGATGCAAAAATGAAATCTAAGCTTGAATCCCACCAAAAAATCTGTCTTCTCAAGTCCTTCCATCAACAGAACATGACTTTATTTTTAATCCTCCTGCTGATGATGAAGAGTCAAAAGTCAGTCATGGGAAGGGGAAATCTGTGAAAACTGATTCATTTCCATCAGTGGAGTGTTCTATAGGATGCAACTTTTGGTATGTACATTTATGATGGTTCTCCATTTTAAGATTGATCATTGGCTCAACTCTTAAACCTATTTCCAATGGGTGGAAAAACAATTTTAAATAGTTTATAATGGGAAAAATGAGCTTTCTTGAGCATTGTGCTTTACCCAAACTGGTACGGTGCTTGGGTGAATGAAGACTGTAGCATCAGTGAGTTAAGTTGGTGTGATGACATGTATTCAAAACGGTCAGATTACAGAACTCTCAACATTAGAAGGTTCACAGTTCAGATACTGTGAAAAGAAATAGCTGCCACTTAAGCTATGATTTAAGCCTTATATATACCTTATGGGTGCTTTTTGAGAATGCCTAAGGATTGGAAAACTTGCTGGAAAGAAACCCAAGAGATGAAAGCACAGAAAGGGTAGACTAATACAGAGGCAAGGCAACTGAAGTAAAGAAGAATGGATAGTGGAGTAAGATATACAAGAACATGAGTCAAGGACAGAAATAGGGAATCCAAATCATGACCCTTAAAGAGTGCCTGTGCCTTTAAGAACAGCAAATAATTCTGTCAATTGGTCCTTCTGCCATACTGCAGTCATAGACATGACAATCTGAAGCAGGCAGTGAAAGCAAAGTACTAATGGGAAAAGTACTGAAACCCATACACTGATTTGAAATAAGCTGATTCCTTGGCTACAATCTTCTAGTCATATATTTACTAGTTAGAAAAAAATTATACTTGCTTCATGTACAGCTGTACATCTAAAATGACATTGCTTTTTTGATACCCACTTATATTGCATATATAATAGCCACAGAGATAGCTTGGTGTCGTGGTTAGGAGCACTGACTTCTAATCAAGGTGTGAGCTTTCAAGTGCAAGCACTCTTCCTCAGGAACTGATATATTTCCACTGCCATGATGGTCAGTTCATAGTCTGAGGAAGAGTGCTTGCACTCGAAAGCTCACGCCCTGAATAAATCTTTGTTGGTGCTGCTGGACTCTGATTTTATTGTGCTACTTCAGACCAACGCGGCTACTCGTTTGAATCTATCCTAGGTGGAATAGTGGCATAGATATGTTTGAAATAAATAAAATAAATAAATTATGACTCACTCTGCTGGTGCAAATTCCACCTAAGAAATATGTAGAAGAAACGGAGATCACCATGTGTCCCTAGTGGTAGTCCTGGGATGCACAGAAGTATAAAGAGCTAATCATATACCATAATGGGGTCGATTGAAGGCAAGGCACATCATATTATCTGAATGTTTATATTTTAGATCCAAAGGCTAACACAAGATACAGTGTCAGAAACACTTGGTGTAAAATAGCTCTTCCTAAACTTACCAGGGAGCTAATATTATTCTACTTGGTGAAATTCATATCTGAGTAACATGGTCTGGATCAAGCTGCCGGATAGTCTGGCATTCTTGATTTCTGCTTTATTCTCAGTGTTAGATTAGATTCTGCTATTTAAGACAGAAGAGGTTTTTGTAAAAGAAAAGTTGATACAGCCAATGTCAGTCTACGGAGATAATCCTGCAGAGATGACTCTGTGATTTTCCTAGTCCCTGACATCATTAGGCAGAGTGTAGGGAAACTACATTCAGTGGCAGTTGGCTTATTTCATAGGAATGCCAGCCTCCAGGTGGGACCTGGGAATCCCCTGAAATTACAGCTCATTCCTAGACTACAAAGTCTGGAGATACTTTGCTTGGGAGGGTGGACTCTTCAACACTGTACCTCACTAAGGTCCCACTCCCTGTCCTCCCCAGGATTTATCCCCAAATCCCCCAGAGTTTCCCAAACTGTATCTGTCAATTCTATCCCTTCCCCCATCCCTCACTGGTAGCCAGAGAGGACCTTGCAATTCTTCTACTTCAAGATCTTATCAAATGCACTGCTAAATGTCCTATTCAAGTAGCAAGGAGTGATCAGACACTCGGGGCTTCAGGAAGCTTAAGCAAATGCTTTGTTTCCCAGAACACCCTTTGCTAGTAACTTGTTAATAAGTAACCACACGTCCCAGACAGGTGCTGTCGGCAAAGCCTTAGGAGTTCTTGTTGGATGGAAGGTGAGTCATTTCCCTTTTATGTTGGTAAATGAACAATGCGTCATGGAAAAGACAGATCCTCTTAATAAGAAACAGTAACCTTTTTTACACACATTCACCATGCACTTTCACACACACATTCTATAGAAAAGGATTTTAATTTTATTTTTTTATTTTTAAACGGTCCTTTAACTTTGGACTACTGGGAGAATTTGATTGTTGTTGTTTTTTTCTTTTAGTTTTGGAAAGTCACTAGAAACTAGCAGTCAGACAAGGAGAGATCTGGGTTTAAATCTTCACTTTCCCATGAAACTGTGGTAGACCACAGAGCAGTCTCATTCTCTCGAGATAATAGTGAAGATAGACTGGAGGAAGAGAGGTCCATGCATGTTCCTCTGAGTTCCTTGGAAGACCAGGAACTAAATGCTAGTTCCCACTTTATGAAATATATATGGTTGTAATCTTGTGTTTGTGTACATTATGTTTACCGCAAGTTCCAGAATTATATCACGATTGTATGTATGATTTGCTTAGAACTTTATAAAATTTAACTGCAAGGCACTGACCTACACATAAACAAAGGGGTGGGAGATATGGTTGTGCTCACATCCCTTCTAATCTTCATCCCATGCCAAGACATGAAGGTGGCAGGGCTAGGAAAAATTGCCTTTCTCCAACATTGGTGCTGTGGACCACCAGGTCCATAAATAATAAAACCACAGCTCTGCAGAGGTTTTTCTCAGAGCAGGATATGGATCTGGTTGATGTGATGATGACCTGGGTGACAGAGGTTGGGACTGCTGCAATTAGGTGCAGCAAGGTTCCCTGTCCTCTGCCAATCCTGGACAAAAGGCTCCAGGAGAAGCAGTAATTATACTGTGATCAGGCCTCTTTTGAAAAACTTTAAATCTAGATTCCTCTGACCCAGTGTCACAGCTGCCATTCTTGGGCAAGGTAATTTACTGCTGAACAGATTCAGAGCTTCCTGGATGAAATACCAGCTCTGGATCCATTCTAATCCAGCTTCTGGCCTGGTCATGGAGTAGAGACAGGTCTGGTCACCTTCCTGGATGATCTCTGGAGACAGCTGAATCTAGGTGTGTCAGCACTGCTGCTTCTATTAGACCTAACTGCAGCATTCATGGGCTGCTTGCCTAACACCTAATCATCACAGGGATGATATAAATGCCTTCATCCTTTTGTCCATGGTCAGTGCCAGAGGGTGGTGGTAAGGAAGAAAAATTCCCGGTGACATGTCCTGATATATAAGGTTCCTCAGGGAGCTATTCTCTCCTGATTGTTGTAAAATCTGTATGCACCTCCACCTGCCCAGTTGGTCCAGAGATTCAGATTGGGCTGTCATCAACATGCAGATGATACTCAGCTGTATCTGCTGATGGATGGCCATTTGTCTATACCCCCAGTTTCATTGGCCAGTTGTCTGGAGGCTATGGTGGACTGGCTCAACAGAGTCAGCTGAAATTGAATCCAGCTAAGATGGGGGTCCTCTGGCTGAGTCAGTGGATACCAGGTAAGTCAGTACAACTCCCAGGTCTTGACAGAGTTCAACTAACAACTTTGGCCACAGTCAAGAGCCTGGTGTGATCCCGGACTCTTCTTTAACAATGGAGATCCAGGTCACAAATGTTGGCCACTAGATATTTTATCACATTCTCCAGGCACTGCAACTAGCACCTTACCTGTCGGTATCTGACCTTGCCACAGACTGGGATAGCTACAGACTAGAATCCCGCAGTCTGTCTCTATGCAGCGCTGCCCTTGAAAGCTGCTCTGGAAACTTCAATGGTCCAGAATCCAGACCTAGGTTATAAGGAGACTGGAACATAACAGCATGGTTCCTTCCTGCTGGGCTAGCTATAGAAGTTTTCAAATCCTAGCTCTGTACCTGTGCAAAGCCCATCAGGACAAAGGCTGTAAAGAAATAGCATTAAAATATTCCACATACATTGAGGTAATACGTTAGCAAAATGACAAGGGACATTTCTGTTCTGTGGATCACCTGGGAAAGTTTTGTGAAAGCATCAATCTGTTTTTCTCTCAGACATATTGTGTTCTGTCTGGAATTCCTTCATTACAAACACTGACTGGAAAATCCCAAACAAGATGGTATCACCCTGGACAGTTTCACAATCCAAGCTGAACTGCCTGACTCCTTAAATATAAAAGAATGATGCTTTACTTCTCCCTCTATCCTGAGGCTGTGTTTAAATGGAGAATGTTTGCAATGAACTTACTGAGTCTAAAAGGTCCATACAATCACAGAATCTGTTGATCACTCAAGAAAATTTTGTGAAAGCATCATCCAGGAGGTAAATCAAATTCCCTAAGTACTGAAGTCTATTATTTGGCTAATGCTACCTTCTTGGGTTGAATCTTTCCTCTTTCAAATTTTATGTAGAGAGCAGGGTGCTGCAGAAACAGTCCTATTCCCACCCATATGGACACTGACTGTAAACCACAAGGGCCATTAATGTATCTGTCCTGCAAATGTTCAATCCCCAGTACTGCCAGTTAAAAGGGCCAGTGATGTGAAAGACCTCTGCTTAAGACCCTGGACAGCCACTGCCTGTCTGAGTAGACAGTACAGCAGCAGGTACTGGAGTGAGCTAAGCCCTGTGGGGGGGGGGATGGGAGGGAGAAGTACCCTACAAGAAGACAATTCACTCATGGAAGACTGGTGGCTGGGTCAAGGACCTACTGGGCATTGCTCCTGGTGGCAAAGCCCTATGCACCCAAGGGAGATCTAGTCGAACCCTTGAAGGAGGAATCTCTTCTGGGCAGGAGAGCAGGGGCATCCAGCATGCATTTTCTGGTGGCAGAGCCCTTCCTGGATAATCTGGCCTGGGCACTAGGTGCTTGTTTTTTCTGCATTGGACTCCTTCTTAGGAGGCATGATCCACATGGAATTCCTAGGGGGAGGGTGCCTCTGCATCAAGGAGACTATGTATGTATGTATGTATGTGTGTGTGTGTGTGTGTGTGTGTGTGTGTGTGTGTGTGTGTGTGTGTATGTGTGTGTGTGTATTTTTATTATTATCATATCCTTATCATATTATTAGTATTGGGACCATTTCCACATTAGGAGATGCTTTAGGATGCTTTGGGCTGATCCTGCGTTGAGCAGGGGGTTGGACTAGATGGCCTGTATTGCCCCTTCCATGATGCTATGATTCTATGTACCTTGCTTTGGATTTCCTTTGGAGGCTGCCAGTCAACACTAGTATTTCCGCATTTGGGCTTTTCTCCCTTTATTTTCCAGGTTGAAATTCACAATATGTTTTCCACACTGAGTCCAATAGAGGCAACCTCCTATTATGCTTTGCTCCCTTCCCCTTTTCAAAAATGTGTTGTTGTTTTTCTTTTTTGCAAACTGGTGCTGCTTGCACCCCTGTTCTAGTTGCACCCCTTACTCCCACCATTCTGCACCCTTGATCGCCTCTGTCCCTTCCCCCAGAGTGCCCTGAATGTAATTAACAAAAAAGAAAAACCAGTGTTATAATGTTATAACATTATAATGCTGCTGTGTAAGACTGCAAGACAGCTTTTTTAAAACTTAGGAACAGAATTGTAACACAATCACCCTTTTTAAAAAAATAAGGCAGATTTTTCAGAATAGGGGGAGGAAGGTGGAGGAAGGAAGAGGGGAGGGAGAATGGCAACGAGCATAGTTGTATTCATGCCCACTTGGGGCTCCTCCCCTTCCCATTTCCTCCAAGCCTATTATTGGTTATTTTGGGAGGGGGTTGGCATGACCATATATGGTCATAACGCCTAATAAATGTTCAACAAATTTAAAATATATATTAAAAACAGGCAAGAGTTGGTGGATGAGGTGAAGGAAGTTGGGACCCTAGGGGGAAGTGACCATGTCCTCATAGAATTCCTTTTGAGATGGGGAGCCAAGGAAGCTTGTAGCCAGATGCGGATGTTGGATTTTCGTGGGGGAAACTTTAATAAACTCAGAGACATGATGAGTGTCATACCATGGACGAGAATGCTGGAAGGGAAGGGAGCATGTGAAGGGTGGGCGCTACTCAAACAGGAGCTATTGCATGCTCAATCAATGACTATCCCAGAAAGACGAAAACACTGCAGGAGCTCTAAGAAGCCTATTTGGATGAACAGAGAACTTCAAGAGGAACTAAGAAAGAAAAGGAAAATGTTCAGGAAATGGAGGGAAGGACAGAGCTCTAAAGAAGAGTACCTACAGGTTACTAGGCACTGTAGATCAATCATCAGAAAGGCCAAAGCTGAGAGTGAGCTAAGATTGGCCAGGGAAGCCCATTGTAACAAGAAAAGATTTTTCAGTTATGTGAGGAGCAAACGTAAAGTAAAGGAGGCAATAGGCCCACTGTTGGGTGCGGATGGACAAACTCTAACGGAAGATGCAGAGAAAGCAGAAAGGCTTAGTGCCTATTTTACATCTGTTTTTTTCCCACAGGTCAAAGTGTTTAGGCACATCTAGAGATGGCCATAGCCAAAGGACAGTGTCTGGGTGGCAGGTTAACATGGATAGAGAGGTTGTCGAGAGGCATTTAGCTGCACTGGATGAGTTCAAATCCCCTGGTCCGGATGAAATGCACCCGAGAGTACTCAAAGAACTTTCCAGAGAACTTGCACAGCCCTTGTCCATCATCTTTGGAACCTCTTTAAGGACTGGAGATGTCCTGGAGGACTGGAAGAGAGCAAATGTTATTCCAATCTTCAATAAAGGGAGGAAGGATGACCCGGGAAACTACAGACCAGTGAGTCTGACCTCTGTTGTGGGGAAGATAATGGAGCAGATATTAAAGGGAGCGATCTGCAAACATCTAGAGGACAATTTGGTGATCCAAGGAAGTCAGCATGGATTTGTCTCCAACAGGTCCTGCCAGACCAACCTGGTTTCCTTTTTTGACCAAGCAACAGGTTTGCTGGATCGGGGAAATTTGGTTGATGTCATTTACTTGGATTTTAGTAAAGCTTTTGACAAGGTTCCCCATGATGTTCTGATGGATAAGTTGAAGGACTGCAATCTGGATTTTCAGATAGGTGGATAGGGAATTGGTTAGAGAACCGCACTCAAAGAGTTGTTGTCAATGGCTGAAAATCCAGATTGCACTCCTTCAACTTATCCATCAGAACATCACAAGCTCAGGCAATGGTGAGGGGTGGGGAATGCCCGACTATATTTGATAATTTGTTAACAATAAAGAAATTAATGGTCTAGCGCTGTCTCATATGCTGTTTTCCAAACTTCACAAGAAGAAAAAAGACTAGTCAGGATTCCAATGTGACTAAGGGGCCATCACAAAAGTCTCACTGAGTCACTTTGCCTGCAAGAGATTTAAAAAAGCAGAACAATTTCTTGCACTGTGATGACCTCATGCTGATGCCTGTCAAGAGAGCCCAGGGCAGTGAAAAGAGGAGGGTAAATTCTGATCATCCAAAGTACACACACATACACCTATCTTTTGCAACGCTACAGGAAAATCATGCATCACACCTAGCCCTATAAACAGCTAATTACACAATCTGATCCAGTAAATTAGCACAGCAAAAGACTGTCTAATTCTCACAATGGACTCCAAGAGTGGATCAGGAGGTAAAATTTATTCGCATCCTCCATGAGACAGGCCCGCAGGTGAGGATTAGAGCCAACTATAGAGACAGGGTGGAGGAGAAATTTCAAAACTACCTTCCCACCCTGAGTTTAGCCTTTGGTTAGAGGCAAACTGGAGTACTTCCATTGCCCTGCCAGCATGTAAAATGCAACGCGCCAAATGAGAACAAAGCTTTCTACCTGGAAACTAATTTGTCTTTGGACTTCTAAGTGTAAAATACAACTACAAAGACATGATTTGCATTCAGGCCCTCCAATTAAATAATTTCCATGATACCTTCTCCCTGCTATTAATATTTTTTACAATTGTGCCTCAGAACCTCCTCAGTCCATACGCAAAACTTTTTGTTTTCTCCTGGAAGATTTATGAGTAAATTTCACATGGATAGCCTCAGGCAAGCCTATTCACATCCTCTGGTCCCATCTGTAAAATCAGAAAAATCACAACCGCTCAAGAAATACAGGAGATATGAAAATGATACTAATAATAAGCTTCTGGGGAAGCAAACAGATTTTAAAATGCAACAGGTTCAATATAAAATGCAGCCATTCTTTGGGAAATGCAAAGTAGCAATAACTTTTTCCATTTAGTCCAGGTGCAGATCCAGAATGGATTGGGGGGGGGGGGCTTTTCAGCAAATCTTTTCGATATATATGGAGTCTCATAAGGTCTAAAAAGCATCCTGAATGACAGAAGCAAACCAGGACCTAGAAAGTATGCATTTAAAACATATGTTTGGGACCTAAAACTCAAAATTAATCTCTCTTTAAAAACCTGGAAACTTGGGAAGAAAAGCATGATCATGGCAAGATAGCTGACTTTGTCATCATGAGATATAAGAGGCAAGTGAGAAATCTGTGGATGAAGAACTTTCAAACATGCAGGTATAAGAAATAACTTTATTTTTAAATGACCACCATGTACATGTTTTAAGTCCTGTCCTTTAGTTCAGGGAGGTCTTAATGTATGCCTTAAGCCATGATTATTTAAAAATACAAATTCATGATAATTTTTTTCTTCTATAGTCAAAATGTTGATTCCTGCCTCAACATTACCAGCTATACTTTGTTTCAGTTGATTGAACTTTACCCCTTTCTATTAATTGTCCCTGGGGTGATACACTGGGAGCAAAGCTGACTACTATTCCATGCTGCCATGCTGAGATGGAATGCCAAGGCCAGTATCCAGAACATGTAATGAGAAAGAAACCCCACGTATGCAAACTTTTTACTTTCTGTTTTCACTGCAACACTTCCAAGAGCTGCAATCAAGTGTAACAAAGGAGTCATTTTCTTATGCTAGACAAATGGACCTTGGAAGTCCTCAAGTTGATTCATTTACTCTCTTGCTCTCCTCTCTCCCCTCACTCAGGGAGTTTATTAGTATCTCCAAACCCCACACTACAGTTTCTTACATAACCTTGATTCAAACCATGCCTTAAACTATTGGCATACAGTGACCCAACCACGCTTCTGTGTCTCATGAGACATCCAGGCCCATGTTCCCAATCTCAAATTAGGTCACTACCAAAGCAATGCCATGGACACTTTGCTCTTCTTGCTCCCTGATGACTTTATGGTCATGAGTCTCTTCCATTCAACTAAGGATGAAGATGCTGTGATGTTGGTGGGTACCTCTCTCCAGAGTAAAAACAAAACTACAAAAGCCAGAAACACCATACACTACTGTAATTCCTATGCAAAAAAGAAGAGTCTGTTTTCCAGAATTCTCTCCAATTTTAACTTTAGCAATTTCTATATAGAAACAACTTCAGAAAACATCTCTACATGCAAAACCAAGAAGTCATTAGACAGGGACTCCACCCATCTTAAAATGAAACTTATGAATCAGCTCTTCAGCTCTGAACAAACAGTATGGAGACCTTTGTGTAGACAGATTTTAACACACATTCACTCTCAGTAAAGCAGTCTTAGAATGTTCCTTCCTGAACCCATTGATTTATCACTTCCATTTGAAAAAAGGTGTTTGTGCATTAAAGCAATGCTATTTCATGCATACACACTTATGCCCAACTAAGCAAACCCTTTTTCATTTTTACACACTTAATACAATGTGGCAGATTTACATGCTTGCAATTTTATTTTTGTTTGTTTTAATTGTGGTGGGGAGGAGGAAAATATTAGTGCTATATTTACCTATGTGTCAGTTTTCAGGTGCCTTGATTTACTGATCTGGCCAATTCCTACTTAATAGACTCTCTTTCAGTCTCAAGTCAACAGCACTCCTGAGGGAACTCTACTCTCACCTCTGCAGTCTCAAGGGAGGGAGAGCCTAGTGAGGCAATCTGCACTTGGAGGCCTATGTTAGACCAATTAATTTCCCCCCACTTGTTCAGAAATAAGAGTTTGCAGCCTCAAGGTAAGCAGGAAGCTAAGCAAAGTACTGTCCAAAGTACTCTGGCAAATAAAACGTTGACAAAGTTAGCCAGGATGACAAAAAACAACCCCCCCCCAAAAAAAAACCCACATTCCTTTATTTTGTGATGTAGCCATTCAGCAATCCCCATACTTGACTATATATTCCTTGCATACCAAGGGAATTAATTACTAATTGCCACTATGGGATGGTAGATGAATTCTTTCCAGGTCAGGCTGAATTATGAAGATTTTTGGTGGTGGAGGTGGGGGGGGAGTAATCACTTGGGCATAAAACTGGGGTCACTGTGGGTAGGCAGGTAGTTGTGAGTTCCTGTATTGTGCAGGGGGTTGGACTAGATGACCCTGGAGTACCCTTCCAACTCTATGATACTAAAGTCACTGTGCATGCAGAAAATGCCTTTGTTTTCACTCCAGTACTTCACAGTGGCCTTGACCTGGATCACCCAATCTAGTCTGATTTAATTAGATCTTGGAAACTGGGATTCTGATAATTTCTATTGCTACAAATTGATCAACATTTGTCACAATGCTTATTGGGGGAAAACAGGTACACTCAAATAGCACATCTGATCTCAGCAGCAAGCTCATAGCCAGTGGTTTAATTCACAATCCCATCACCACCTGCCCACATGAAAGACAGGGGAAGTCATGGGAACAGTGTAGTTTCTGTACTTGGTATTCTTGCATTCTCTATTGCCTGCCAGGATGACTCCAAAGGAAAATGCACAACACTCAAAAGTGTGCATGGCCAACTCTCAGGTACACTATGTTTGCTAATAAAAGTCAACCATCTTACATGAAACAACCAGGAATAGCAAGTCTGCACTTGAAACAATGGTGCTAATACACCATCCCAGTTGATCTGATATGACTGAAGATAAATACCATGTACAGGAAAGATAGATGGCAATTAGGGGGGAAAAGAACTACCTTTAATGACTAATGTTCATGCGCGTTAGGCATTCTCTTCTTTCTGCAAATGGCTCAAGTCAAGAACAGTTACTTCTGCCCTCTTGGAGTTCATACTGGGAACTAGGGATGTGCAATTCGATCCGGCCGAAAAGTACCCAAATCGGCCAAATCTGATTCCGAATTGCCATTGCCAAATCAACCTTTCTTGAATCGTCAAATCATAATTCAGCATGATTTGAGCACTGGCTGTTTAAACTTAAAGGGAAAGAGAAAGGGAGGGGGGAGTCCCTTCTTTGTCTTTTCCAGGTTCTGTGGAGCGAGGGAGGGTTTTGACACAGAGACATCAGACCATTGATGCCTCCTTAACTCTCGAGGCACAGGTCAAGAAGGTAACCAGCCAGGTTTTTTTCCACTGCAGGACCTTCCATCTTTCTGCAGGGCCTGCAAAATGGAGCTCTTCTGCCAGGTCATTAGTTGAGGCCAGGCGACACAGAAAATCAGGGCCCTCCATAGGATAGGAGCAGCAGTAGCAAATATCAACAGCTCCCTCCTTTCTCCCTCCCCTCCAGTCTGTTGGGGCTGGAATAGTTATTTATTGTTTTCCGCCACATCTTTGTTTGGTGTAGTTGTATTATGTACAGGGGTTTTTATTGGGGTTATGTTGTGACTTGCCATGAGCCTACGGGGAGAGGCGTGTAATAAATACAACAACAACAACAACAACAATAAAATTGCAGTGTAGCTGCAGGAGCCTCTTCTCAAAAGAAGCCTCAAGTTGCAAAAATACTGGACTAGAGGGTCCAATCTCCATTATTTCCTATGATAAGCGGTGTGTGTGTGTGTGTGTGGGGAGGGACAGACAGATTATCTGGTCTGTTCTTACCATAGGAAATAATGGAGGTTGGATGGGACACCCTGTTTGGATGCCCCTAGAATTGGACCCCCTACTCCAATCTTTTTGCAACTTGGAAGTGTTCCCTGAGAACAGGAATTTTGAAAGCCACTGACTGCATTATCTCATTTGAATACACAAACTGTGTTAGCCTCAAACTAATATATCATTTTAACAAGCCCACTGCCAAGCACCTATTCTGTGGATGTGTTTCATTCATTATATAATATTGCATCACCCTTACAGGTAGAATGTCAGCCGAGTGATGCAAACCAACAGAATTTTGTTGTGGGGTTTGCATCCTCCATAGATGGTATCTAGTTAAGAGGACACAACTCGAGCCGTGTCTATAAAATTGGGATTGGTTGGCAACCATAGGTTCTACTGATGTTTGCAATTGGTCTTTAGTCATTTGTCAGCAAGTTGCTGGAATCTGTCATGGAAGTCCTTTTCCCAACTGTATAGCTGGTGTTAACAGATATCCTTTTTTAGAGCACATGCCCTCTTTGTGTGTGTGTGTGTGTGTGTGTGTGTGTGTGTGTGTGGTATCTATCCTTTTGGGGGGGCTGAAAATGTCCTCTTTGTGGGTTGGAAGATTAGGAATATTCCTAGTCAGCAGCAATTATCACAGCTTAGTATGAGTATTTAAAATTAGATTTGTCATAGTGATCACTTGTTTGAAGAAGTCATTCAGGAAATATGTCCTCTTTTTTTTTTTTTTTTTGCTTTTCAAATTATGTTAACCCTACTTTAGCAGATTACCAAAATCTTTGTGTACCAGCGTTTGCCTCCCCCAACTTCTCCTTCATGTCTAGTCAAGAGAGAAGGTGCAAAAATGCTGGCATCTCAATAGCGTCTTCCCATCCCAAGAGACAGGACTGTCTGTGGGAAATGCTTTGTGCTTGGGAGGGTCACGTTCCACCTGTGCCCTCCAGGGGCTCGTAGTGACACTGAGAGGAGCACGTGGCTCCCAGACTTGCATTCAGACACATAGAGAAACTATGCAGACTGACCTCTTAATCCTTCATAGGTTTCCTCCTCTACAAGTTTGGTGTGGTTTCAACCACAAAAATCACACTGTGGGAGAAAAAGCCGGCAAGACTGGCCCAGCAGCCTAATACCCTGGGACATATTGCATAGCAGTCACTCCCAAGCATTTCATTCTAGTAAATAAGAAGAGAATCAATCAATCAACCTCTAAAGCATTAAGTCCCACTTTGCTCTGCCTTTAACAACTGCAAGACTTTGAAGATAAGTCCTGATTAGTTAGGAATGGCCAGCCAGAAGGCTGACAACTGCATCTCCATATACTACTTCTCATTCTTCTCATGGTACCATCTGATGAACTTTCTGTTATGAATGTGCCTGATGTGGTCAGTGGGAAGACTGAACCAAGGAAAAAGCTCCTGCACCGATAACAGCCCTTCAGAATAGCAAGTGCAGCTTGACAGGCAAGTAAGAAGGAAAGCTGCACAAACTGATGTTTCCTGTTAATACCCTCCTTTCTATCTGGTCATGTAATGAAGAAAGTAGTACAGAGGGTGATGCTACAGGAATAACAGAGGGCAAAGAGGTGGGTGGCTGTGGGGATAAATCCATGACTCAAGGATCTCAAGGATGAAATGACAAACTCAGGAGAAGAAGCTGCAAATAAAGGAAGAGATAATGAGAGGGGAAAGAAAGATGAGTCATATGATATAAGTGAAAAAGAACTGCTCTCTATACAGCCTGGATTACCCAAATTTAATTTTAACCTAGGTTGATGAGTCTTGCATAATGTGAAATACAGATAGATGGGGCAGGAGACATTTCATGGGAGAGAGGTGTGTGCTATCCCACAGTTTATTTCCTTGGACTCTGCCCCCAATTTCTGACTACAGCATCCAGAGAACAGTTTTGAGCATGAATATTTATGAACCTATGTCCATACCTTTATACTTTATACATTTCATTTTTGGAAACATTAAAATGAACAATAGGACAGATCTAAATTTGACAAACAATAGGACAAATCTAAATTGTAAGCCGTGCATTTGCAAGCTTACTGACAGGAGACACCTCCTGCGTTTTCCCGCCATCTTGTTACAGCTTTTTGCCCTCCGATGAGGCGGTAAGGGGAAAAAAGTCGAACCCCCCCCCCCACTCCTTGGCTTGTCAAATCACAGCAAGTAACCAATCACTGCACAGCAGCTACCTCGGGGACTCAAACTCCACCCCCCACCCCCCGAATCCTGGATTAATTTTTTTTAAGTGCACTTCTGCGGTAACGCAACCATGTTAAAGCGTTTTTAATAAAAAAAGTAATATTTCCACATTGCTATCGAGAAACACCACAATGATAAAGCATCCCTCCCTTTTTTGATTTGTGTTGTCTTGGTCTCTATTTATGTTCTGGTAGATTTGTGAGACAAGGTGACTGGACCCTGAAGAGTGATTGTGTGTAAACAGTAAGGCTTAAAAAGAGCACAGATGCCTAGCTGATTGGGATAGGGCTGCTTCATCACATGATCTCCCCTGTCCTTGTTCAATCCCCACAGCCAGTAAACACAAACAGGACTGTGTTTTACCTGCTCATTCCCAAAAAGACCATGGACACTTAAGGGAACATTTTATTTTAACTTGCAAAGTAGATTTGCAGTCCCGCAGCAACGCAGACTTATTGTTTTGAGCAGGAAATGGAGAGGCGAGGGCAGGTGCAAGGGTGGGCAAAATGCTGCAAGGACTGTCACACGTTTCTCCCTCCACACAGGCTTGCCCGTGGTTGCTCTCTGATGTGAAGTGCAATACTAGGCGGCAAATCCAGTTTGGGCAATTTCCTTCATATCAAGACAAATCTGGCCAAAAATCAAGTAATCTCCTGGACAACCTTGGATTGCTGATGACATCATGTGGAAGCAGCACTAAAACACACCAGCAACCAGAGGCTGTCCAGGGGCAGATTCCTCATGCAGAATCAACCTAATAGTAGGGCAGGAAGTGGGATTTGGAGGGGGGGGGTAAACAAAAGGTTCTGCTTTAGGATAAGAAGTCTGTCAATTACTACTGTAGCAATAAAATGCTTGGAAGGGGGAGGAATGTCAGAGAATCACAGGTTCTTTGTTTTGATAGAAAACAAGCATGTGATACCAAGTCTCTGTTAGAAGGGTGACCTTAGGATCTGAGACCAGTTTGGTCAAGCTTGGCTGCTGGTGCTCCCAGAATGCCCTGTGAATGTGGTCTTCACCTAGCCCAAAGTGGGTACTAGGAGTGACTTGATTGTAGAAGCATGAGGGTGCCATTCCAGTCCAGCAGTGAGGTTTGTTGCCATGGGTAACAGATCACAGAAGATTCCCATTTAAGCCAGAAAAGAACAGAACTTCTAGTGACATGAAGTAATCCCTGCCCAGAGAAAAGTGAGATCGCAATAAAGATCCTTCTTTCCTGCCTATACTTGAGTGTTAAAGCAGGAACTGAAAAGAAAGTCTGTCTCCTCAAAGTTTCAAAGACCTTGTTGAAAAGCAAAATCACTTACTTGTTGGCAACACATTAGCTACATTCGGTGTGATTACAAAGTTACCTCAGTTTTTACCATCTGTTCACCTCATATATCATACCCAATTCCACCTGACCTTTTCTTTTCTAGCAAAATAAAACATTTTGTTTATTTTAAACTTTTAAAAGTCTTTTCTGTGTCATTTCAGAAGTAGAAGTTTTGAAGGTGATTTTTGTCTCTTTCCTTAAGTCCCAGGGCTGAGCCAGCATCAAAACCTATAATGAAGTGACGGGGTGAAAAAGCCAAAGACCAACAAATAAGAAGAAATTAGATGTAGCGGCTGCTTAGCAAGTGAGCAAGCCAGCAAAAAGAAACAAATTGAAAATCCTGTGCATGGGGGAGGGAAGAGAGCGAGATAGCCATGACATATTTGCTCCATCTATAGCAACTTCAGTGAGAGATCTTGAATGGATTTTTATCCAACATTATTCAAGGACACTGGTAGCAAGGTCCTGGAAGATAGGCCAAGTGAGCGGACAGAAAGAATAAATGCAGATTAGAGAAAAGGAGGATCAGATGTCGAAACAATCCCTATGCCATTTTAAAGCCTGCTGAACTGCAACACTTTCCTACCATACCAAGGTAGCCAAGTATCAAACCACACAATCCTTTTAGCTTCTTAGGCCCAGCGTGGGCCCTAAAATAAAGTGCCTAATCAGTTAAATAGATAGATTCAAGCATATACATTCCATGTATCCTCCATGTTGTATGTAAACCGCCCTGAGATATATGGAATGGCGATATACAAATCAAATCAATCAATCAACAAACATACCATGGCTACCCTTTTTGCAAGCAGACCACAGCTGTTCAAAAACAGTGCTGGTAGGGTTTGTGTCCCTGGCACCTACCCTGCTTTCGGTTTTATATCTTTTTAAAAATGCATGCATGAGTTCAGCAAACTGTCATCAAGGGTGAAAAAAAAATGTGACGTACAGCTCACCAGTAAGGCTGGTTATAAACCAAACAGCGAGCAAGAACCACCAAGTCTCAGGCTGTGGGTCGGTGAAAGCTGGATAGTAAAGAGGGCTGGGCATCCTAGATGGAGAAAAATCACACTTAAGCCATGCTATGCTGCAAGCTGAAGAGTACACAGAAATATTTGTTTAGCGGGGGTACATTTCCCACACCCAAGAAAGACACAGGCAACCACATTCACATCGCACAAACCGTGGCCACCGCTTTATTTGCATATAGAGCAGCGGTTCTTAACCGCTGAGTTGGCGACTCCAATTGCAGCGGCAGTGGTGGGGTTGGCATACATACGGGCAGTGTGCATGGGCGTCTGTGTGAACGTGCGCGTGCAGGCGCACAACGGTCGGGCAGCGTAGAGGCCATGGCTCCTCCTCCACCAGCCACCGCAGCAACCAACCTGGGGACCCCCGAAAAGGGACCAGGCGACCCCAAATGGGGTCCCGGCCCACAGGTTGAGAACCACTGATATAGAGTGTGGTGCAGCATGGGAAAGGATCCAGCCCTCTTGCGGTCAGCTGACTGCAAGGCAGCCTATCATGTCAGCAGGCCACTTCCCTAGGGGTCCCCCCGTGATCCACCTAGATCCCTGGGCACCCAATAGCCTGCTGAGCCCACAGGAGGCTCTGCTGAGTTCTCATGCCACCTGGAAATCCCTCTCCCCTCCATGAGTGGGGCCACCCAGCTCCAAATCCGCATGGCCTCTAATGAAGGCCCCCTCAAATGGGGAGGCTGGCACACAGCCTTGGCCTCCCACAAACAGGTTCAGCCCACACTCCAAACCCGTCACAGAGGTTGGGGAGGGTGTTCCACACCCCCTTTCTCCCACCAATACTCAACCCAGAGCCACTTCCACAAGGCATGACATGGCACATTCTGCAAAATTTCTCCCCTGCCTTTGACCAGGTGGGCACCAGCACATAGCTGGTGGCTGATGTTTGGGTACAGAATGACTGCGCCTTCACTGTCCATCAAAAAGCTTGTCTTCTGGCAGATCCGCCTGGCCAGGCAATGCCACTTTCTGTGGACCAACCAGAGAATGTACCTTAAGCAGGTGCTTCTGGACAGTATTCAGATCCTCACGATGTTGTTGGAAAGGCATCTGCCCAACACCTCTGGGGGCTATTCTCACTCAGCCAAAAGATTATGATATCCAGAGTCCCACCCCATTGCACCAATTATGACAAAGCATCCATCATCGAGGCCCCCACTGCCTGCCATGGCATCCAAGCCAATAAATCTCTAACGAGCTGTCAAGGCAACTGCTGCTTCTGCCGCCGGCCTGCCTGCATATCGGGCAGCCCAGACACTGTCCCATGTTCCATAACCAGTACTGAAGGGACCACCAATGGCAGCCTTATATTATTACAGCAGGATGCTGTTGAGCATCATCAGCCCAGTGGCATCCAGCGTGAATGCTGATGCAAAGTGTTTTGGAACCAAATCATGCATGCTGGGTGGGTGCCAAAGTAAACCTTGGAGCTGGCTCGATATCACTGGCCCTATGGTGTTTGTCTGCGAAGGAGAAAGCCATCTACAGCCAGCAATTGCCCTGCAAGCCTAATGAAGTGGCTGGATCCTGCAACCCTTGACCATTTATTTTATTTTATTTTATTTCTTGGATTTATTTACTGCCGATCCTAGCTGGGCCCATGGCGGTTTACAAGGATAAAAGAATAAAATGCAATAAAACTCCATAATTTCCCTTTATTATCAGTATTATTAATACCAAAGTGGCAGGCAAAAACAACTATCTATCAATTCCCCCTCGTTCAGTCAGGGGACAACCATCCTGCTGTACTCCTAGTGGGAGTGAGACACCAGATCAATCAGAAAGATACCACCAGTTACGCTTGCATAGTCTTGGGAGTGATCCCCAGAACTGGATGAATTAGATTCTGCAGGACCCACACTATAGCGGTAGCAGTAGGGTGGGGTAATCCCACAAGCTGGAGGATAGCAGATGGCCAGTGCCTGCCTGCAGATTTAGCTTTCTGCATGCTGGGGGGCCTGACTCCAAAGCTCATAGGGTACCCTTTGCCTGGATCCAAGGCCTGGTGTCCTGGTGGTACTGAACACCAAAACTGATGCTCCTCAGCATGCACACTTGCCCCATCATTACTGGGCCCTAGAACGAGCCTTAATCACCAAATGAGTGTGCATGGGTGTACACATGCCCTGCTCATAGCAGCTAAATCGTCTATTATTGGTTTAAACCAAATCCCTACAAATAATTGTCCACCATGACCTTGAGAGGCTCACACTTGTCTGGATTCATCCTCCACATGTATGGCTCACTTTTACTATCCAGGCATCATTACTGGATCCCCTGGCAGCCTTTTAATAAGAAACGGTGGCTGGATCACTCGACAGCACCTTGGCTTCCAACACATTGGTGAAGTGTTGGCCCCCATAGTACAGTGACCCTTGATGACCTCCGTGCATGGGAAAGACCCGGTGACATGAAGGTCCCTAACCTGGCAAGCCCCACAGACCCGCAGCAGCCTGACTCATACATGGCTTCCCACAGGCACCCTGAAAATGTTGGCCGATGGCTTGGTGGAAGGGTTGCCTGGTGATTTGAGGCCCTGATTGGGATGGCCGGGCCGCCCAGCATGCCGTTGAGTTGGTCTGCCCACACGGTTAGCCTGCCACTACTGCCACGGGCAGCCAGGACCTCCTGGCTGTGGGGACCCAGTGAAGCTGACTGCGGACTGAGCGTATCACCCTGAAGGTAGCACCGTATGGCCCAGATGCCCTGAGCTCCCTCCACTGGCCACTTGGCTTGAAGCCCACTCTACTGTGGATAAGCCAATCCTGGCTGTAGTGTTGGGCACAATGACAGGACATTTCCCTCCAAGATTGGCTAGGGGCTAAAGGCCCTACTTAGAGCACCTCCCAACTCCAGCCTATATCACAAGGGACTGTGGTAGGGATGCAGGGGCAATCCTAGCCCCCCCCCAGTTTTCCCTGCATGGGTAGCCACATGCCCACATGTCCATAGTCTGCTGCCCACCGCTGCACCCCGAAGTCCCATAGGGAGCTGGGGCTCCTGGGGTGTCCACTCTCCCCACCCCTGCCTGCCACCACACTGAGCAGATCGTTGTTGCCCCTCTGGCCCATTCCCCCCGCCCCTGCAATCAAGAACATATTGCCAGGGCCATGCCACTTGCTTGCAGTCAGTGTGAGGGCAGAGGACTTCTCCCACACCCAGCTTGATCTGAGTCTGGAAGCCTGGGAAGGCCGAAGCCTCATGGTCAGCATCTGACTACCTTGCGGGTCAGCGGATGTGGTACTCACTGATCAGCCTCCTGCCTCACCACTCCCAGAGAAAGAGTCCTGGGCTGCAGTCTCCTGGAGGCCACGTTGCCACCACCTTAGTAATTTGATCTGATGCCTGAGTACGTGTGAGCAGCAGCCCAGTTCACACCTGTTGAAACCTCAATGGTTAGAAAGGAAAAGAGACCGCATGCCATGCACAAACCCCTTTTAAAGGGGTCAGGCTCAGCTCTCCTTCCTGCATTCCTGGGCATGCCTTCACTTTTTCTGCCACTGTGGGGGATGCTGGGTCTCGAAGTCTCCAGCCTAAACTCCAGTCCTGCTCCCTTAGGGCATGGAATCCCCCGCAGCATCAAAGGTGACCTTGGGTCACACCTCCAGCAGAATCACTTATTGCTGATCAACAGAGATCCAGTTTCATGGCCAAAAAGTATTCCCAGGGGAACCAGTTTGGGGGAGGGAGTAACTGCATCTCTTAAACTGTGATCAGGAGTAAGCAACTTTAACCTGAAGATGGAAAGAAATCAAGAGATCAGAGAGTGCTGTGGTTTTATCTTGCTGCATAAACTGGGAATTCTATCCCTCCCCATTCCAAAAAGTACAATTATAACAGTTCACGCAAGGGAATATAACTTTAATTTCTATCACAATTGAATATTTTGGGTTATAAAAAAACCTTCAAGATAAGGAAGATTGACACAAAATGTCTTGGAGGAAATATTTATAAGTTCATTTTCTCTCATCAAATTGACCCCCATTATATTTATGAAGTGAACAGTTTGTGGTATTAAAGTATTGCCACAAAAGTAACACTATTTTAAGTGCCAGAGAAGTATTTAAAGCAAAAGGTACATCCAATACCTCTTTGTGGAGTCTGAAACCACAGAAGTTCTTTCGTGGCCTCTAAAAGCTACCCTAACCATCTCCCTGGCACTCTAATGAGCAGTTGGCTTCTTACCACAAGGATTAAGTTTTCCATCTGTACTACCATTAGCAAGCAATGGCTGCAGATGCCAAAAAAACCCATCTTTCCATCCCAGTTTACACCAGCATCCATTTTTTTAAAGTGTGTCAATATTTGCCTGCACTACGTTTTTAAAAAAGTGTGCAGCAGCTGGCTGATTTTGTATACCAGAGTGTGCTGGTGGGCCCCTTTCCCAACCTAGTTTTCTAATGCCAAACACCCTCCGATCCTTGTGGCCATCCCCAAGGTAGACCACTGAACTCTTCAATCAATCCCTGTGAACAAGCCATTCATAGTCCTTCTCCATCTACCACCCCATCTGCTGCTGAACTCACCATAGCAAGATACTTCACAGAGCAAATTTTACATTCTTGGGATTTACTCAAAAATATACTTTGCTCCAAACAGTGGCCATCTAGGAGAGGAACGCCTATAACTTATTATTTTGGGGAGGATACAAGTCTAATAACAGGGTTAAAATGATTACTGGAAAAATGATAGCATCTTTCCACCCCCCATAGACACACATTATATGGGCAGGAACTAGGGGTACCAAGGAAAGTAATCATTATACTTTTGTATCCGGGGTTCAGGAGGGGATATTTTTCTATCACTGGTTATGTTTTTGTAGGAAATTATTAGTTCAGGATTCAAATCCACGAGGTTCTGGGGGTTCTGGAACTTGGAAAATTACTTTCAATGGGGAATCTACTACAGGCTCTGGGCAGCTGGGCATACTCCTCCCTCTAAACTAAAGACCACCCTCACCCCCCAAGTTCCAAGTGAATTGAACTAAAGAGTTTGAATTTACCAATATTCAAAGTAGATGTCTTTCGGACCGTTTCTGCACTGGGAACTTTGCTGCCCTGGCTCCCATGTGGGAGCACAAATCCAGGATGAACAAGGGGCATCAGACCAAATGTTCCCCCGTGTGGGAGCAGGAAGAAGAGGGGCAACCTACCCCATCTCAAAGTCCAGCCTGCAGCCTGGCATGAAGACTCCAGTAGGCTCAGTTCTCTGTATTGATTCTCATGAGTGAATAGCACCAGCGAAAAGCATTTTTTAATAAAAGTATAACTCTATTTATAATTCCACTGCTAGTAACATACATCAGCAAGCTCTGCTTTGGACAGAACATCATTAATATAAGCAATATGGCTGTCATTCTCTTGTTGCATAATACATCACTAGGTATTTGATGTTCTCAATGAGATCCAGAAAAGTCAAATGAGATGAATGTAGGTAACATTTCCGGAAGAAGGTACGGGAGAGAACAAATTATCAAAGCCTACCATAGCCAGAATTTCTACATGCAAAGGCACCATTCATGATTTCTAGACAAAACTTACTTGAAATTCAGATCCATTCAGATATCTGTGCAATACTGTCCCTACTTAGATCTTATCCTCTGTTGATTTCACTCTAGTTCGAGAATCTACCGTGAAAGCATGTTGTGTCAGAATGTCAGATTCCAGGAAATGTGCTGTGTAAATAAATGGAATTTGTAAAAAAAAGAAATTCAAAATAGTTCTAATGTTTGTGAATCTATAGAAATATAAATGGGGATTGTACTGCAGCATCAATTTTCCATGACAACTCCTACTGTGATGCTGCCTTCTTTACTGATTCTTGGAGTTTCATCAATGCATCAAAAATGTAACACTAGCCCAAAGATGAATTTGCATTCAATAGTGCACAACTGAAGTACAGAATATGGATACTGCTAAGGTTATGGAACCTTGCCAGGATAATAGGAATATCACTTAACAGAGAAAACCAAACCATCATCCCTCATAGAAAGGGTATCTTACACAAATTATCTCAAAAACAAGTTACCACTGAGTGAGTTGTAAGTTCTCTCATCACAGCTGAATTCTCCAGTGTGATTTTTGCTTATATTACTGAATTATTATTATCACTCAACCTGGTCAGGCAATAAGATACCTATACTAACAATGCATATGTTTGCTCAAAGGATTCTGACACTCATTATGCACAAGATGTTGCCTCACTTGTCTGGCTTGCCATATTGCGTGGGAATTGACTGAGGCCTTTTTCTGTCAACAAATAATCCCATCTAAACTCAACAGGAAAGGAATAACCTATAGTGGGTTAAGAACTGGAATGATTTCTCCAAGATTTGATCAGAACAAGCTCTATAGCTACGGCAGTTTCCCACTGAGCTTCCATTGCCCTCTTCTTGGCCTTATGCTGCTTATCCCTCCCCTCCTCCAGCTACACTCTCAGTGAGCACTTTCTGTCTAACCGGTTCTACATTTATTTTTGTTTCACTAAGGATTATCGCCATGGTGATGTACAGGTGACAGCAAAGGGGGGGGGGAACCCACCTGCACTGAGACTTAATCCCTTACAGAGTGTCAAAAAGGAGTGAAACTATTGTCCTAGGAGCCTATATGTCTTCAAATCAACCAAAAATGCTGTGCAAAGGAGGGGGGGACACTACTTACAAATGAAGGAAAATGGAACTGATTTTCAAAAAACTGCAGATCCTGGAATCAAGGCCAGCTGATTTTTGCCATCCCTCCCCCACTTAGGCAGGCCAACATTGCTGTTCTTTCCAAAGTGTTGCATTTCTAATAGTTCTTGTTCTATTATAAACAGATTTAGTCATTAAACTCAGTAGGCTAGAAAAATGGGAGCCTACTTCTTTTGCAAATAAAATGTTTCTTTCAGTTGCTTAAGAGCTTTCTGGAATGCTCAACGTTTTCAGAACTGCCAGAGCTTTGTGGAACACACGACTTTTTGAGAACTGCCAGAGGGTGCAGGGGTACAAAGAAAATTCAGAGTTGGAAATGCAGAGTTGGAAACCGTCACTGAAGGTTTCTTAACTCCCGAAGACTGTATTTAAAGTTTATTACATGGGTTGGAAAGAAAACAACCTTCAAACATTCCGAGACGACCAATCAACTACAGAAGCAAGGATAATTCCACTCTAAAATCTAGAAAGAACCTGTGGAGGGTGCAACTTTATATAATAAAACAATTAAAAGTAACTGCAAACCAGGCTACACTGATGATGGATAGAGGATGTTCCTCATCGAGTCTGGCCCAGTTAACACAGCAGAGTAAGAGACTGGAAGTGGAATACAGAGTCTGCCTCTTTCATTCATTACCCTCAGAGCCTAACGTGAATATTAGCCTTTTCTGACAAATATCAATTGAGCAGATGTTGGATTCTTGGCCGGGAGTACATCATACACTCCCCAAGGTAACAAACGTCTCCCACACACATGTTCCATCCAAACCCATAATGAAAGAATTGGTGATGCCCACAAGTCTCATTTACCCCAAAACAGATAACAAATTTGTGTCTTTTTTGTTGGACATAGGAAAGCAGCACCAGAAGTGATGGACAACTGCTCTTGGCTGGGGAAGCAAGATAGAAGAACGTTTCAAATGGAACTGACCATTTCCTAAGAAACAGTTAGCTCTCAATCAGTGTGCGCATATAAAGTGTGGTTAAGTCACAGCCAACTTATGGTGACCCCAAGGGGTTTTCAAGGCAAGTTGTTAAGAAGAGGTGATTTGTCATTGCCTTCTTTCTGCTAAGTGCTCCTTGGTGATGTCCCTTCCAAGGACTGATCCTGCTCCTAAGATCTGACAAGATGGGGTTATGCACTACCACTCCACATCCACCTCAACCATTAGTGCTTTTCTTTATTCAGATTTCTCTCCGAAGCTGACTGCAGTGAATTAAGAGGATTTATTAATATATAATATATATTATATTTATTAATATATAATTCTATGGTCTTCCCAGTTGCAATGTATGGCTGCGAAAGTTGGACCATAAGGAAGGCCGAGCGTCAAAGAATTGAGGTTTTTGAACTCTGGTGCTGGAGAAGACTCTTGCGAGTCCCTTGGACTGCAAGGCGAACAAACCGGTCAGTCCTAGAGGAGATCAACCCTGACTGCTCTTTAGAAGGCCAGATGCTGAAGATGAAACTCAAATACTTTGGCCACCTCATGAGAAGGAAGGACTCCCTGGAGAAGAGCCTAATGCTGGGAGCGATCGAGGGCAAAAGAAGAAGGGGACGACAGAGAATGAGGTGGCTGGATGGAGTCACTGAAGCAGTAGGTGCAAACTTAAATGGACTCCGGGGAATGGTAGAGGACAGGAAGGCCTGGAGGATCATTGTCCATGGGGTCGCGATGGGTCGGACACGACTTCGCACATAACAACAACAAAATAATTCTACTTGTAGGACTGGCCTTCTCAGCCCAGCTGTCTTGGGGCGGTATTCATCATATTTAAACAACAGAGAATAAAACAGTTAAAAACTAATCACATTGGCATCCTTACTACTAGCCTCCCTCACAATTACTTTCCTAAATTTGGTGGCCAGAGTATGGATGTTACGAGGGAGTGTTTGGGGAGGTGGTTCTTGGATGTTACTGGCAGCCTGGCCTCAACTAAATGCCTGGTGGAAGAGGTCCATGTTGCAGGCTCTGTGGAACTGGGTAACTTCCAACAGGGCCTGCGTCTCCTCTGGGAGTTCTTTCCACCAGGTAGGGGCCAGGACTGAAAAGACCCTGGCTCTGGTTGAGGCCAGGCATACCTCTTGTGGGACAGGGACAACCAGCCTCTTGGAACCAGCTGAGCATAACTCTTTTCATGGGATGTGCTCAGAAAGGTGGTCTCTAAAGGAGATATTCCATGAATAACCAAATTACATTATTGCCTCCCACTAGGAGATCCATCAACAATGGATTGGATCAACCATGCATCACAGATAATCTGAAAAATGTAATTGCCTGAGGAGTATGGACCCAAGTCTTTTGTATTTAAGCATGTTTGATCTGAATCTTTGTAACCATATACAAGTAAGTACTGCAGTTCCACTGATGTGCCATGAGCCAGTTAGTCTGGGAGTGGTAGGCAATAAATCCAATAACAACAATAACAGCAATAATATTTTTTTCTACACTTGTAGTTATTTTTGCTTGTAGGGTAAATATCTGCTCAGTAGACCTTCAGATATATGAATAAGTATAGAGAATAGAGCAGTTTGAATAGAAGGAGCCAGTTTGGTGTAGTGGTTAGGAGTGCGGACTTCTAATCTGGCATGCCAGGTTTGATTCTTCACTCCCCCACATGCAACCAGCTGGGTGACCTTGGGCTCCCCACAGCACTGATAAAACTGTTCTGACAGGGCAGTGATATCAGGGCTCTCTCAGCCTCACCTACCCCACATGGTGTCTGTTGTGGGGAGAGGAATGGGAAGGCGACTGTAAGCCACTCTAAGCCTGCTTCGGGTAGGGAAAAGCGGCATATAAGAACCAACTCTTCTCTTCTTCTTCAACTGTATAAAGGTAAAGGTATCCCCTGTGCAAACACCAAGTCATGTCTGACCCTTGGGATGACGCCCTCTAGCGTTTTCATGGCAGACTCAATATGGGGTGGTTTGCCAGTGCCTTCCCCAGTCATTACCGTTTACCCCCCCCCCCCCAGCAAGCTGGGTACTCATTTTACCAACCTCGGAAGGATGGAAGGCTGAGTCAACCTTGAGCTGGCTGCTGGAATTGAACTCCCAGCCTCATGGGCAGAGCTTTCAGGCTGCATGTCTGCTGCCTTACCACTCTGTGCCACAAGAGGCTCTGACAGAACTGCATAGCTTGAGCTTATCAGAGCTTGGAATGATGCAAGGTTGGCCATAGTTAGTAATTGGATGGAAGACCACCATGAAAGACCAAGGTTGCTATGCAGAAGGCGGCAATGGCAAACATCTATTTTTTCACCTGTTAATAATTAAGCTATTGAACAAGCAAAATCTGTTAGTCATCTAATCTATCTAAGCACTAAATAAAATTAAATATTAAAAATTAAACACGACACAATCTCAGCCTAATTTTGGCAGCTTTTTCTCCATCTTTGAGAGTTTTATGCATCATCAAGATTGGTGATTCAGGAATAATTCTAGGACCTTTGCAGTTGCCCTTACTGACCCAGCACCAGTCAAGCCTGAGATGGAACTCCTGGTCCAGCTCTCTAACAGCAGCTTTGACCCCATCATTATTGTACCACTGAGATAGGTGAAGGTGACATCAATGCACCTGACAGTAGCCTATTCTGAAGAAGCAATATGTGAGCAATATGCAGCAGTCCACCAGCCTGGGGCCATGCTTCAGACTAAAACCCAAATGTGATAATGATAGCTATCAAGCAGCAGTTAAATTCTTCTCCAACTTCTCTTTAAGAGACAATTTCAGTTCCACCCCAAGGCTGGCTATCTGGGGTACAAGTACTTAAGTGTGAGCGCAGGCATGTTCACCAACAGCGGGAAAGCAACTTGGGAACCTTTTAAAATTCCCAATGAAATTACTGCTTCATTATATACTAAGGCTTTGTATTCTCTAAAGCAGTGGCCCCAACCTTTATTAGGCTGGGGACCGGCAGGGCATCGGGCCGCGCCCGCGGATCGTGCTGCACCCGCGGATCGGGCCGCACCCGCGGGCCGTGCCCGCGGATTGGGCCGCGCGGGCACGGCCTGCACGGGCGCGGCCGGGCCGCAAAGGCCATGGTGCCGGGCCGCGGCTCCCTCTCCCCGCCCTCCCCGCAGTAAGAAGCTTCCCGGGCCGCAAGCTTGCGGCCTGGGAAGTTTTTTTACTGTGGGGGGGGGCGGGGAGAGGGAGCCGCGGCCCGGCACCATGGCCTTTGCGGCCCGGCACCGGGCCGCGGCCCGCAGGTTGGGGACCACTGCTCTAAAGCACCTACTGTGGTCCTATCACTCAAGGTCTCTGCTCCTATTCTCCCTCTTGTGATAAAGAACCTTGTCTATTTACTCCTTTCTCCTCAATTGGGGGGGGGGTCTTCATTTGCCAGCATTTCACCTCCTCTCTGTCTGGGATTGGTGTATATGCAAGTGCATGGATTTTGAGGAGAAGCTCATAGCAATGGAGATACTAGGATTTTATCAAAGAAATTAGAGGCCTAATTAGCAGTTGAGTGAGTAGATAGACGAAAGAACAGCCATTGGTCCATTAAGCCCAAAACTTTCTGTTCACTGGTGAACAGATTTACAATCTCTCCTGATGTACTAAATAATGTTTCTTAAGATATGGCCAAAAGTACAAGAAACTCTTCAGGCAAAGTATTGAGAGCTATCCTTTTTCAATCTAGAGGAGGCTGTTATTAAAATGAACCAAATCAAGTTATGATCTTCAGTCCCAAGGGAAAAAAGTACTCTCCACAGAAAACAGCTGTAACAGTCTATAATAACTGAGTTTTGCAGAAGTATTTTATGGACATAAACATGTTTTGCTGCACAGGCAAAGTGCTTTACTCCACCCACAGCGGAGTGAAATAGAGCACCTAGACTTATCCACGAGCACTGGCGGTGCAAAAAGAATTTCTATTCACCTAGCTAGTTCTCCAAGTAACATTGCCTCTGTCTCAGGAAATGCACCAAGTTATCTCTCTACTTGCTTTGGAAATATTGACCTAAGTACCACAGGAATTTATCAGTCTTTAATGCTACAGCATTAAAAAAAAAATCAGAAGGCAAGCATTAAAGGAAGGAGGGAAATCTCTTTACTAAAATGTTTTGTTGATCTGAAGTAGACTAGTCTTCAAACTGGCCATCCAAAATTCAACCTGAATGCTCAAGAAATATCTAAACCCACAAGTGTGTGTGTTCATCCAAACCAGTATGCTACACCTCGAATTCAAGGTAGCATTGGAGAGCAAACTGAGCCCTTAAGCGAGAGAAGAATAACATGATCCTCTCATTATGTAAAAACTCTTGGCAATCTTCCTCCATCTATGTATCCTCTTAGCAATTTTGTATCCGGTTTGGGAATTCCAAGAACATCTGCAATTGTCTTTTACTTAACCACACATCTGCGAGACGAGGCGCATCATGTCCCTACCTGCAGTGCCCTGTCATTAGAAATGAAGCATGCATTCCCTTCCAACTAACGAAACATATAAACCCCTGGTGCTAAGCCACACCTGGAGTGCTCACCTCTTAACCCTAACCTCCCCCTGAGACTATTGACAAAAAAAAAACACATTCCTGCCATTAGCTGGGGAGACAACAGACACTGGGAAGAAGAGACATTAGGCCATACTGACAAACGGCTCCTTCCCTAGCCCCCTGTATATAGAAGCTTCAGCCCAAAGAGCACAATAACCATTTAGGAAAGTCAGCCAAATTAAGGACTCATGTCTATGCATGCTGCTGTTATGATAAAACATTGTCTGAGATCAGGGAGTATTTCTGATCTCAGCCAAGTGATTGCTGGGGGAGAGAAATATACAGTACACAGACTTCATTAATAGCATTGTGACAGTGAGCCACATCATAGAGACAACCGCAACTACCACTATACAGACCTGAACTTAGCCCTCCATCAAGGAAGCAGCTGGTGGAAAAAGTTTAACTTACAAAAATAGCCCGAAGGCATCAACGGAAAAGTGGGGGGGAGAGAAGATAATCCTAAACAAATATCCAAGAAGAGTCAATTGATCAGACCAAAGTCCCAGCACTTAAAGCAGGGATTGAGAATACAATTCTCATGAAATCCTCATGAGGCTATAGAGGAAGTTGTGAAATGCTTAAAATAACAATAGGCCGGGCCTACAGCCAAACAGACTAGTGGGCACTTACAGGCAGCACATTAAAACACAGCACAACTGCATTTACTCTGCAGTCAACTCAGCAAGCAAGATGGCCCTGCAGCTTGGAACATGCAGCAGGTTCCTTCATGGAATCATTGTCTGCAGGGAGGAAGGTGTGAAGAGGAGGTGGACGGCTGCCAGAGCGTATTTTCACTCTATTATCAAGTCCGCTTCATCAGAGCCTTTCTAAGTGGCCTGTGACCCCAGCCCCCCCCCCTAATTTCTCAAGAAATGCTGCTTTTTGCAGTGACACTGGCAACAAGAGAAGCCATCTCCACACCGCTCCTTCTGTCAAGGTTCTGCTATGTGTCCTTTAAAAGACCAGGAACTTTGTCAGTGTAAGGTGGCAGTCTTGCCTCCTGCTGCGATGAAGTAGCAACAGCAACACTGGTCAATGCAAGTTGAAATTGGAATCTTATATTTCAAGCTAAACAAGACACTAAGAATTTGTGTTCTGAGGTTGCTAGAATTGGGGGACAGTTTGAATGGCGACTCTGTGCAAGGGGACAAGAGATATAACCTTTTTCTGACCTATCATTTCTCTATCTGAAGGGGCAGTGCTGCATTATGGGTGCCTATACATTTGCCCATATGGAGCAAATAGCCATTCTGAGGGTCAGAACTGAGAGTCAGAAGCACAGAACATGGAACATGGAACATGGAACATGGACAAACCCAATTCATGATATTACTTTTTACTCAATATACAAATATACACATCTGAGCAGTCTCATACTTTAGGGTTGCCAGGTCCACCTGGAGGTTTTGGAATCAGTGCTTAGCAAGGATGTGTTATCATGTGGTACCACACCTTGTGACATCATTTCTAGGTCAAAGGTCAAGTGACAGTATGCCTCCTCCTATATTATTTCTGAGGTATGTCTTCCTTTGCAGTCACTCCCCACCCTCAACTGTGTTCCATCACACCAGAAACTTTCAATGAGTAAATATATCTGCACTGAAATTTTACTTTATGCATTTGATGAAGTGAGATCAAATTCATGAAAGCCTGTGTTGCTCCATTTTGTCACTTCAAACCTGATATTCAAATCTATTCAAACCTGGTATTCTTCAGAGGTTGTCAAATGATTTCACTCCCTCCTTTAACATGCAGCCTGTTGAAGAGTTCTAAAGAATTTGAAATCTTAGTTTGTACATGACTCTATAATTTGGGTTGGTCTTAATAAAAGTTATGACATGGCTTTTATGTTTTGTACCCCTGTGTTCCCTTTCTTCTCAGAAGGTTGAAGGTTACAGTACCTGGAAAGGGCTAAATGGATTCAGAATGTTTCTCTCCTTCTTGCCAGGCACTGGGAACCAGCCTCTTCTCTTTACGAACTGCGGACAAGCAGAGTTGGAAAGTGGGATTTGGCAGCCACTCCAATAATACATATGCTATATGCTATTTATTTATTTTATTTATCTTTACACAGCCCGCGGCGCCGTGGACTGAATAAAGCCGTAAGGGCTTAGGGGGAGGAGTTAGGGCGGGCTCAGTCCGGGATGAGGAAGGGTGCCGATTGGCCCCTTCCTCTGGACAGACCATCGGCCGAGCCAATCGGCAGGCGCTTTGCGCCTGCCGATTGGCCCAGCCGATTCCCGCCCTGCCGACAAGGAAGCAACTGCAAGCCACGCGGAGTGCGGCTCGCAGTTGCTTCCTTGCCGGCGGCCTGACGCGTCGGAGGCACTTTGCTGGGTGTGCTGGTGTGCTGGGTTCAATTGTGCACTTCCCCACATGCAGCCAGCTGGGTGACCTTGGGCTCACCACGGCACTGATAAAGCTATTCTGACTGAGCAGTAATATCTGGGCTCTCTCAGCCTCACCCACCTCACAGGGTGTCTGTTGTGGGGAGAGAAAGGGAAGGCAACTGTAAACTGCTTTGAGCCTCCTTCAGGTAGAGAAAAGCAGCATATAAGAACCAACTCTTCTTCTTCTTCTAAAGGGATCTATTCCCAAGTAAGAACAATGAATTGCAGCCCAAATACTATGGAATAACAGCTATGAATATATACATGCCCTTTAATTGCATTGATCAGTGTGTGGGAGGGGGGAAGAATCATACCTCCAGTCGGATTCATTGCCTTCATCATTTGGGCTATGATGAAGCCCCCTTGCACTACTGGCTAGAATTATAGTTTTTTGCAAAAGAGGGAACTGGCAGTGCTAATGTGTCTCCCACTTTTAGTCCAGATTTTTTAAATCATATACAGAGCTACTGATGAATCCTTTTGCTACTATTTGGCCAGGGGGAGACGATCAGAACAAATTGAGTGCTGTATTTCTCCTGGATGTTTTGCTTCACATGCATTTGCATATTCATAACCCTATATTTGGCTTTTAGCCATTTTTATTTTAAAACACAAAATAAAGTTTTCAAAACACCCTTTCCTGCTTCTTCCCTTGTTTATTTTTATTGGGGTTGAGGAGATGGAAAGGGCTTATCTGAAGGAGAGATGTGTAGTGAGAAAAGTGGCAAAGGAGGAGAAGGAAGAAAGAGGGAGATGTGAGCTCTTTAAGGAGGTCTTTATCCCCTTCTGTTCTGCCTGTTCAGTCCTGAATTCTTCCAGTGGCTGCTGGTGGGCGGGGAGGGGGGGAATGAAGAGAAAGAGATTTCAGACAGAGAAGAAGATATTTATTTGGGCTTTTTCCCACCTTAGAAAACCTGTACACTTTAAACAATCTCACTTTAAGTTTTCAAAGCTGGGCTTGCCTGGTTGTCCAAGCTGCAAAGAAGAAGCAGCCCTGATTCTGGTTGCCGCCAAAGTCTACTTTATTGATTTCTCAGTCAGATTTAAAAAACCTTTATTCGCATAAATAGAGACAGCAAACATAAAATTAAACTTTAAACAGTTGCAATAGCCATAAAAGGCAGATTGTCTCTTACAACAGCCAACGGAACCTTGGCTACTTTTACAATAAGCATAGAATCTTCCTAACTTAATATAGATTTTATCCAGTGTTTCTCATCAGCAGAACACAATTTTAATTTCTTCCAAGTAGTCAGTAAAAGAACAGCAATGGTATGCAAACTTAGAGTATTCCATGAATACATGGGAAAATGTATCTGGCACTTTGTACCCATAAAAACAAAGTCTTTCAGAAGAAGGGATCCACATAAATCTGCCCCAAGTTATATTTGAGAGGAAGGAATTTAAATGTGCTAAAAGGAAGACTCTTTTTAAAAGATAATTTGTCCAAAATCTGAAGATTCAAGGGCAGTATCTTATATAGTAAAGAGATATCTCAAAATCTGGGGGATTAGCAAAAGAGCCCAATAACTGGGCATCCAAATCTTCTTCTATGATATTCTGTGATATTAGAATTACCCCTTTCTTCTTCTGTGATATTAGAATTACCCCCTTCTTCTTGGGGAATAAGGGATGTATTATATAGACTGACTGAAATTTCTGTAAAATATTTTTAAATCAGTTGAGAGGGGGAAGAGTCTCCTGGAAGAGAAACCTTTTGGCTGAACATGTATATTTAACCAGTATTTAAAGGTTGGCAGCCAAGGTTTACTAGAGTATGGATTGCTACACAATTTGCAACTTCTAATAGTCACCAGAAAAATAAAGATTGTGTTGTTGTTTTTTTAGTTCACTACTGAACTCATCCACTCAAATCAGAATGTCATATAGAATATGCGGGATTATTTTTTGTGTTATAAATTTTAAGGACAGCTGAGATACTTTTATTTCCTTTTTAGTGGTAAAACCTGGCCAAAAGACCCAGGTGGCCTTTTAAGACTTTGGAAACTTTCCTTTGGTGGTTTGCTCATTTGGTGTCATATCTGAAGTTTATATCTAAATATTTGTTCTATTTGATTTCAATTAACTTGCCAATTGTATCCAAGGGACCAAGCCCTATGAAGATAGGTTGAGGGACTTGGGAATGTTCAGCCTGGAGAAAAGGAGGTTGAGAGGAGACATGATAGCCCTCTTTAAGTATTTGAAAGGTTGTCACTTGGAGGAGGACAGGAAGCTGTTCTTGTTGGCTGCAGAGGAGAGGACACACAGTAATGCGTTTAAACTTCAAGTACAACGATATAGGCTAGATATCAGGAAAAAGTTTTTCACAGTCAGAGTAGTTCAGCAGTGGAATAGGCTGCCTAAGGAGGTGGTGAGCTCCCCCTCACTGGCAGTCTTCAAGCAAAGGTTGGATACACACTTTTCTTGGATGCTTTAGGATGCTTAGGGCTGATCCTGCGTTGAGCAGGGGGTTGGACTAGATGGCCTGTATGGCCCCTTACAACTCTATGATTCTGTGATTCTGTAATTTATAATAAATTTTGGTAAAAACCATGACTTCATAGTTTATTTCTAATTGGTTTTCATTACTGTAATCAATAAAGGTACAAATATAACAAATTAAGCCTACTCACATTTTAGATAAAATTACTGTTATTACTGAGGATGACCATTTTGTCAAAATAAATGAGAGTCATTTAAAAAAAATCAAATAAGTGCAGAGCAAAGATACATGCTTGCTTCACCCCTATATTTATTGGGATTTCCAATGTTAAATTTCCCACCACTGAGTATTTGATTTGACTAAAGTTATGGAATTGTTTTAGTAGGCATAATAGTTGCTGGTCATTTATAGATTTATTAGCTTAATCCAGAGGTTTTCCTTGGGGATTCCTAAGTCTATCTACTCCAAGCTTGCTTCTTTTTCATTTTGGACTGTTCAATTGCGCTCACCACAGACACGAGGCATTATGAGCTGGGGTGCACATGCCTCTTTGCCTGAGGCAAACCCCCTCCCCACCCAGCTCTGATTGCAGTGGAGCAGACAGAATAGGAAAAAGCAGACAGAGAAGGAGGAGAAGATGAGCTAGGGAAGAGGCAGAGACTGAGAAAAAGACTCCTTAGAGATAGGAGGAAATGAGCAAGGGAAAGGCTTCTCAGCTGTTGGCTCTGGATCAGTAGCTGCTATCAGGGATATGGCATGTGACTGCAGCAGAACTTGGGCCTTTAGTTTTTCTAAGCAACCATGAGGCTGCTTGGCTGTTACCGATTCTGCACAGCAGTGGCTCCATCAGGCTGCCACCAGTGTGTGGTGGCAGAGCAACAAGCTCCGCGGCTTGCTGTGTCCCCACGGGGAACAATTTTCAGAGGTGGACCAAGTCCACTCTGGATTACTGCCTCCTCATAGAAGCAGCTGGGGTGGAATGATTCCACTGCCTGGGGGGGGGCAGTGAGGGTCTTTATTTATTTGCACAAAGTGGAATTGCAATTCCACATTCATGCAAATAATTTTAAAAAGCCCAAATCACCCCCACAACATCATGAAGTACCATGGAGCTGAGTGGGACATTTTCTGTTATCTCCAGGTTGCTGGCAGAGTGGGTGGAGCCAGGCCTGGGAGGTCCCATAGGCCCCCGCAGCAAACCGGGGAATACAAATATTTCTGTGTTCCTATGCCATGGGGCAATGGCATGGCCAGGTTGGACTGGCAACAACATCATGTGGTGGCGGGGATTAGCCCCATTGCCATAAAGGTGGAAGCCTGGTTTTCTGCAATTGATATGTGAGTGGCACCAAATCTTAGAAGCCTGCTTCAAGCAGCAAGGACTCAGCAAGTGTCTACAATAACACATGAAGTCTAAAGGCTAAGAACTGCCCACCCAGCCTCTGGACAAGAAGCTGGTACAGCTGCTACAATGGCTTTAGGTTAAAACTCAAACCAAGGGAAAGCAACTAAGAGGACCTCAGAATCTATACTGATGGCCAAATTCACTCCACAAAAAATTATCCTTTCTTACATAAAATTTTGAGCAGATCTCAAGAAAGGTGGCATATAAATTTTCTAAATAAGCATGCTGCCATGTACTAGGCAGATTGACCTCATGTTGTGCACCCCCGCCCCCGATTTATGTCATGCGCATCCAGCAATTTGGCTTCTAATAAGGGGTCCCGTTATAGTTACAATCAGAACACTTTTACAAAAGGCATTGAAGATGGTCTTGTTTTATGTACACTCTCAGAAATACCTTTTTAGCGATGGGAGGTTGGTTTCAGATAAGCTCAAAGTATAGGTAATGTTTGCTGGAACAGACAGAATTAAAACTTATTGCCCAAGAAAAAGCTCTAGGTTCTCAGAGTATGATGAATGTTCAGGCATACTTCAAACATGTCGTTGAATCACAGAGTTGGAAGTGAAATCCAGGGTCACTGTATCGAACAGGCTTGCTCGGGAGATGGTGGGTTCTCCATCTTTGGAAATTTTTAAACAGAGGCTAGATAGCTATCTGTCGGAGAGGCTGATTCTGCGAATCAACTCTTCTATTCTATGATTCCAAAAATGCAGTCCACAAATGCAGTGAGGAAAATCAGTGCAGACAAGGCCAAATAAATTAATAGCTGTTTAATATTTTGTGTTTTACTCACAGACATACACACACACACTTCCACTTGCATTCATTTTGCTAAAACAGTACTACAAAGAGTAAAGGAAAGGCAAGAAAGATCATTTATGTCTCTTAAAGGAGCATTAGCTCAGGAAATGACCAAGATGTTGACTATTACCAAAGCAACTGTTAGATTTGTAGGGAAGAGCTGAAATTCAGTGCCACTCCCCCTGTGTAAGGGGAGCCATAAACTATGACCTTAGCATAGTAACTCATTGTGGTTACCAGATTATTTTTCAGTGGAGAAAGGAGACCAGCATGGGCATGTAAAGTGCACAACAACCCTACCCCTCCTCCAGTACAATCTTCCTTGAGGGTCTTGGCAAAAGGTTAAGAGAAGGACAACACAGGGAGGAGCTGGCTGGGAGTGGAAAAATGGATCCTCAGGCCCTGGATCAGTGCACACAACCCTATAAATCAGTAGAAAGTAAAAAGGTAAATCTCATCTTAAAATTTCATGCATAGATGGGTGGCTTTCTATATTGGTTAAAATTGGGGATTTAGTACTGCACACAGCCTCAATGAAGCATTTGATACCACTTTCCGCACTACCCACACCCAAACTGCACAGACCCTTGATCGCTCAGTGAGACTCGCCAGATTAATAAACTTGCTTCCTGATGTGAGCATTTTAAGTGCTTGGGGTAATGTATGCAGGTACAATCGCACTACTGAAAATGTGCACATCACTTTAAGAAAGAAAGCCCACATGGACAATTAATCTTGACCAGGTTCTGTAGCTATTTAGGTTACCAATGCCCTGAATGAAGCAAGTGGAGGGAGCTAGCAAGACAGGAGATATCCCCAGCAAAGGAAAAATGAAGCAGAAAACTACATTTTAGAGATCAGATATATATGCTGGCAGATCTGGATGAAAACAGTAAAACATGCACGTTGTTTCCATAACTACCCATTTTTGTAATGGCATGTACATTATGAAAGCCCTAAAAGAGGGGACCTGGCTGCTCATTGGTTGCCAAGTTCAATTTGAGATGCTGGCTATCACTTAACAAGACTTTCATGTCTTTAGACCCTCATACCTGCAAGACTGCCTCTCTATGTATGTCCCACCATGACAAATCCTTTTATTTGAGCAGAACATTCTGCTGGTTCCACCCTACACAGAGACCTTCTCTGTGCTCTCCCATCCCTGAAGAAGAAGAAGAAGAGTTGGTTCTTATATGCCACTTTTCTCTAACCGAAGGAGTCTCAAAGCGGCTTACAGTCACCTTCCCTTTCCTCTTCCCACAACAGGCACCCTGTGAGGGAGGTGGGGCTGAAAGAGCCCTGATATTACTGCTTGGTCAGAACAGCTTTATCGGTGCTGTGGCAAGCCCAAGGTCACCCAGCAGGCTGTATGTGGGAAAGCGCATAATCAAACCCTGCACGCCAGATCAGAAGTCCGCACTCCTAACCACTACACCAAGTCGGCCTAGCTGATGAGGTCAAGAAGACCATCATGTTCCTGGAATTTAATGAAGTAAGTAAAATAGAAATCTTCAGGAGGGCATTTTTATAATGGATTAGGGCTGCATCACATCAGAAAACACAGCACAACCGCACAGTAGTCTAGTTGCCTGAGACAGTGCTATTGTGATAACACTGCATAAATGTACATGGCACATTTACAAAGCAAACTTGAACAAAACAAGATAGCTTCCAGCAGACCTTTCAACAATGGGAAAAAAGGGAGAGTCCAGGATGAACGTGAAGCATAAGAATAAAGTAAGTGTATTGGAGCAAATGGGTTGACAATGTCTAGTTCCTGTTTCAGCTACTGATGAGTACAGAGGGGTTAAGTGCAAAGTTTCACAAAATAGGTTGTTGGGAGGAAAAAAGTCCCCAAATCAGGAACAGCTGTTCTCTACTACCATGACCATTATTATAGGTTCTATCTCTTAAGTGACATTTTTGCAACACTGCTAAATAGATCCCACCCTTCCTTCCTTAAATGTTTCAAAAGGTCACTTTGTATGATTCAGGTACTTAAGCTGGGGGCCGTGGTGGTGAAGTAAGCAGATAGAGTTGAACAAGAACTCATGATTGTTTCACTTGCTTCCAATATAATAACACTAGAATTAGAGCCCATTTGCTAGGTCGCGGCTGCTCGAGCAGTTTGGTGGCAGGGCTGGGTCTGGTGGGGGGTGGAGGGGCAACGGTGACAGACACAGGTATGCAGTGTACAGCCTACCCCTCCTCAGGTCCGTTGCGTGTGCTGAGCCCTCCGCAGTTGGCCCCCTTTGGGTACGATGGCGGGCGGCGGCAAACAGGGGCGCGGAGAGGCTGTGCAAGGCGGCCAGCCGGCGGAACTCCTGCAGAGTAAACCAAGCATATGGGGAATCCCGTGCATGCCTGGTGTATATCCAGGGCCAGGGGGCGGGGCGGGCGTGGGGGAGAGGGGCCAGTCATGCACGGGATTCGCGCATGCCTGGTTTAGTCTGCGGTAGTTCCAGCCAGCGGGCGGGTCGTGTGGGCTGGGCGCAGCCGTGGCTGGCAGTGGACATTGTGGGTGGGAAAGCGGGCGACCAACGGCAGGGAAAGCAGGCTGGGTGGGTGTATGGGGGGGTGGGGAGGCGCAAGCGGTTTGGGTGGGATAGACGGCGACAGGGGATCGCGGCGGCGAGGCGTGGGACTGGGTGGGGGGGTTGTCTAGAGGGGGAAAGTGGCGGCGAGCGGGGTCGTTAGTGGGGCCGGAGAGGTGGGAGGGTAGGTGTTGTGGGGGGTGGCACGGGGGGGCTTACCATTCTTGCAACTGCAGTGTGGGTGCTCGTGGACTTTGGTGGCGTGGCCTGGCGCATCCTGGCAGGCGCTGTGGCAGAGGCGAGGGCGGTGAGGGCAGGCTGTGTCGGAGGCCTGTGGGGAGTGTCCAGAAGGGCGGCTGGGCGCCGGCGGCGAGGCGCGTGGCTGGGCGGGTGGGAAGGAGCAGGGCTTTGTCCGTTTTGTGGGCTCCTTGTCCCCCGGTAAGGGCAATGGTTTGTGGGCAGGAGAGGAGCAGGGCCGCCGCGTCTTCACGGTGAAACATCTGGGCAGTGAGTCCAGGGTGGGCCAATTGGCCCGTTGGCCCTTGAGTGGCAAGTTTTTATCACGGACAGGCCCCGCCCTTTCCCCACCCACACAGCCCTTAGGGCTTTATTTAATCCACTCCGCAGGAGCGGTTAAAGACAGTATGACATACAAAAGGAAGAAACCAATTACATTTCACAGAATCTGTTCTAAAACACTGAGTTCTACCTTCTGCTAGCAAGTTCTATTAGTTTATATAGGCCATGACCAAGTTATCAGCCAAGGGATGCTTCACTTTGCAGTACTGATCCCCTGAATATCTTCCTTTCCTTTTTGGCATTAAGTTGTGAGTTTTCTTTTGAGGAATATGAATACATTGCATGCCGACAGATAGTAATGGTGGCTCCAGATATGGGCACCTTTAAGTGTCAAACTGCAAGAATGAGGCAATGGGATAGACTCTCCTAAGGGCTAAATATGTCATTTAGGAGAGGGATAATTTTATTTCCTCTTCATCAAAGAGACATTAATAAGAGGTAGTGATGTTGATCAAAGAGCTAGACACAGAGCAAACAAGCAAAGATTATGCTTACCAGGTGAATCAGTCAAGACCCAAAGTGAGATTTCATAATTAAATTTGCAGCTTGACTGTGGAATACGTTCCTAAATATAATTGCAGGTGGGATCAAGAATTTGGTGAGACTAGAAATAATACTCAGCTACACTCACAGATTGGCACACAAGGCAGAGATTACGTTGGTTTCTTGACTACCACCATAACAGCAAAGCAAATTCAAAATAATGCCTTGCCTCATGTCTTAGACGAAATATTAATCAGGTCCACATCCTCTCCAGGTTTTTAGAGGGGAAGCCATGTTTGTTTGTCACAGAAAAACAAGATAATCTTTTGGTACTTAAAAGACTAAAATATAAATTTTGGCATTAGTTTCTGTGGACTAGACTGCCATTCTATCTAACACATGAAGTATGTCCTCAGCTGTCATGAAAATAATATAGCTGATACATATGATTGTATATATCTATATGATATAGAGATACAAACATGTGTGGGGAAGGGAACTGTAAGGCAATTAAAGATACATTCTGATATTTCTCTGTACACAAGAGATCTAATTCAGAACAGAACAGAAAAGATTGCTATCTCCAAGAGTTCTTAAACTAATTTAATACAAGTAATATGATAGGAATTCATTGTTCCAGCAAAAGTCTAATGAGACTGAAGTCTATCAGGAAGACTGACACTAATTTTGCAGCCTGCCTCCCTTTGAAGTTTTGTTGTCTGAAAGAACAGAGACTTGTCTCCATTTGCTGGATCAGAGACAAGGATCTCTAAGCCCAAGATTGCCCATATATTGTGAATCACATTTCACTACATCAATATTGCCCCATAGCAGCATGCATGCTACTGGACCAACAAATTCTGCAACAAAAGGAGCAAAATCATAATCACTCATAGATGAGAATGAGGGCACTCTGCTATCAACTAGATTGTATGAGCTGGTGGAGTTTCATGGTATGACCAGCTCTCGTATACTGGTTTTATGGTAGTTTAACCTATGATACATGATTGCTGAACCACTGTAGGTAAACCACATGAATATTCTAAGCTGTATTAACTAACAGTAGAACCTGAAAGTGAATAATTCCCACAGCCATTGAATGTGAAGAACTTGCCTCCTAATTCTAGTGTACTGGCATACTCCACCCCACTAAGATCCAACCCACTATGATCAAAATTAAAAACTTTACCTTTCAATGTATATTAGAAACATTTCTGTAGAAGTATGAACGCCAGCAACACACAATTCATATATTGGTCTCATAAGAACAGCTTGGCTGGATCAGACCAGGGGTACATCTATTTTAGTATCCTTTCTCACACAGTGGCCTACCATTTTTTTTCTGGAGGGCCAACAACAGGTCATGGAATAAAGGCTGAAGATACCAAGGATAGGTCCTTGATGTTTTCTCTAGGCACTGGTATTTAGAAGTTTACTGCCCCTGAATGTGGAGGGTTTCTTTAGTCACCATGGTTAGTAGCCACTTATAGACCTGTCTAATCTTCTTTGAAAGCATGTGTTTTGAAATACATGTGGCCATCACTACAGCCTCTGGCAACAATTTCTATATTTTAATAAATCATTGTGTTAAGAAGTCTACCAATGCCTATTATTCCAAGTGAGGCCATACCATGGATCTACACAGAAGTATTATAATATTGGTCATTTTATTTTCAGTTCCTTTCTTAATAAAAAGTATTATAATATTGGTCATTTTATTTTCAGTTAACAAGTGCCAGCACAGTTTGACTTTTTTCACTGCTGCAGCATGAGGTCAACACTTTCATTGAGCTTTCCACTATAATCCCAAAGTCTGGTTCCTTCTCAAACACTTCAGACTCCATTAGCATACACTTAAAGTTTAGGGGGGGGTGGAGAGGTTGATCCATTGTATATCACCATCTACTTACCTACACTGTACTTCATTTGCCACTTTGTTATTCATTCACCAAATTTGTAGAGATCCTCTCAGAACTCTTTACAATTGCCTTGGTTTCCCCCATCCTGAATACTTTTGTGTCATCTGAAATCATGACCACTAAAATATTCATCTCCATGTCCAAATTTATGAACAAATTAGCTTCAAAGCACATTCCTAAGAACGGGCCTTGAAAGGGTCCTCTCCCCAGGCCCCCGGCCAGGAAGCTTAAGGTGGCTTTGGGCTGCAGCTCCAGGGACAGAGGGCAGAAGCTGCAGGGGCAGAGCCAATCTGGGTGCAACTAGCTTTGCTGGCTGCACTCTGATTGGCCCTATTCCAACTTGGACAGTCGGATATGTTCCACCTCCCAAGGCTGTTTCACAAATATATAGAGGAACCTTGGATAAGAATTAAGTAATATCAGTCCCAATTTCAATCCTTGAAGGATTCCACTAAGAGAACTGTTTATTTATTCCTACTCTTAGCTTCCTGTCATTTAATTAATTTTAATATTAGTTATATTAAAATTCTGTCTCAACATCCGGAAGAAGTTCCTGACAGTTACAGCAGTTTCTCAGTGGAACAGGCTTCCTCGGGAGGTGGTGGGTTCTCCATCTTTGGGAATTTTTAAACAAAGGCTGGATAGCCATCTGACAGAGAGGCTGATTCTGTTAAGGATTAAGGGGGTGGCAGGTTACAGTGGACGAGCGATAGGGTTGTGAGTGTCCTGCATAGAGCAGGGGGTTGGACTTCCAGCTCTATAATTCTATGCTTCTATGAATACATAAGAGTAGCGATCCCCAACCTGTGGGCTGCAGACCACATGTGGTCCGTTCACTAATCGGAGGTGGGCCGCGAAGGACGCCTCCCCCCCCCCGGCCCTTTACAACACACTTCGGGTGTCATTGTCTCCCATCATTCCCAGATGGGACTATCTCACTGCAGAGAAACAAGCTCAGGGTTCCCACTGATTTGTCATTGTCATGAGTTAAAATTTCCATGAAAATAAAATGTTCCTTATGTTCATTGTTGTGGCGTGTCTGTATCTTATATTGAAGGGATGTTTAAACATCACCATAGCGATCAGAGAGCGTTAGGGCAGTGGTTGAGAGTAGAGGAGTAAACTACCTCCCCCCACCGGGCCTCAGTAAAATTGTCAAGTGTTGAGTGGTCCCCAGTGATAAAAAGGTTGGGGACCACTGCATAAGAGGACCCATCCTCTTATGTTTAGCCTAGTTCATGATTCTTCGGTGAGATACCTTGACAAAACACTTTTTAACGTTTATTTTATTAATTAAATTTCTAAGCCAGTTAGCTCCCAACAGCTCACAACATGTTAAAATACAATACAATCAATAATCAAAACATTAAACAAAAAGCACTCTTCCCAAGTACCCCAGAAAACCCCTCCCCCAACCCCATGTCCCTATCAAGCCTCCAACTAGTTGCTGTCTGTAACCAGAGATGATGGTATAGGCTACTGGAGCATCAAGGGGAAGGGCCTCAACCAGATGCCTGGGGAAAGAGCTCTGTCTTACAAGCCCTGTGGAATCAGATAGTTCTGTCAGGGCCCTCAGCTCATCTGGGAGTTCATATCACCAGGCAGGGGCCAGGCACACTTCATGAGGGCCAGGGGTCGCCAACTTATTTGTTCCCACAGAACACAAGGCTCTGCAGGAAGCATAGAAAGTTAAATGCTTCCACAAATACATTGGGCCCAGACTGCAAATGGCCTTTAAGGTCAAAACTAAAACCTTGAACTTGTTCCAGTATTCACCTGGTAACCAATGCAGCTGCCTCAGCACCAGCTGAGTATGGGCTCTCCATCATGTTCAATATACAATGTCAATATATAGTATTGACATTATATATAATTCAATATATACTATCTACCAGGTGACCATAATCCACATGCTTGATCATTTTCTCAAAGAACTTTAAAAGTTAGGTGAGGCAGGACTTCCTGCTATAGAATTCATACTGATTTTCCCTCAGCAGGCTTTGTTCCTCTGTGTGCCTAATCTCTATCTCCTGTTTTCTCTTCACTGCCTATTCAACCACACCCAGGTTTTACCCTGCAATAATGAATTTCAGACTTCATTTTCTCTCCCCCTGGCTTCTTACCAGGCAGAATGCTATAGGCCAAACTGGACACTGCACATGGATTTGTGTAACATTCTTCTAATAGGAGCAGTTTATATTAATACCCCCTCAACATCCAAACAGTAAATGCAGCCTCAGGAATCTGCGTTCAGGGGTGAAGGAAGGGTATGCTAATAAATGAAAAGTATGTGTACTCCTCTCTATCAAACAAAATACAAATCAAGTCACATAAGGCTCAAGAGGAAAAGCAAGTAACAAATAATTATCCCTAAATGTGATAACTCTGTGATAAATTTTCAGAGTATTTGTATGATAACTCCTGGTTTTGACAAAACAACCCTTGTCAGCTCAGCTGTGACAGTTTTGCTGTTTCCCAGGTCAGGTGGCTGTTTCTAGCTACCAGCCATTCACAATTAACTGTGGCTTTGTACTAGCAGAAGCACTATGTACCTCAACCTTAATTCTGCAAAGTTTCACAGATGCACACTATACAAAAATGGCTGCCACATCAGTTTCATTGTTCTACATATTACTTATTAACTGCAATAAATTACAAATAAACAGAATTATTTCTTGATTTATATTGATATATCTGGAATAAATTGTGGTATTGTGCAGAGAATTCTGTGATGTGCCATTATTATTCTGTCTTATGGCATTATCTATGCATTATTGACCTATCCAAAAGGTCCCAACATTAACAGCCTTGCTCAGGTCTTGGAAATTCTGGCCATGGCTGCTTTTATTTAGTCAACACATCTCATACTGGGTCTTCGTCTTTTCTGATTCCTTCAACAATTCCTAACATTGCTGTCTTTTCCAGTGAGTTTTGTTTTCTCGTGATGTGACCAAAGTAAAAGAGTCATTTTAGAGAATCCAGTCTTGATTAGAACCATCACTTCATAATAAGCATTAATTAAAAGGCAAACAACTTCACAGGTAGAACTGCGTTTTTTTCCAGCACTTGGACCAAAAAAGGCAATAATGGGCAACAGCTTTATCCTGTTTTTCTTTACATTAACCTGCATTCCAGTCCCTTGTAGTTCCCTGTGTACAATCAAAACCAAAGCATACCATACCAGCGTCAGCCCCTGTTTACCTGGACAAGTATTAGCCCTACTGTACATACATCTGAGAAGTTGGGAAACAGCCAAGGCCACTGATTAAGATTCCGGGGAAAATAAAATAAGATGAGAGAAACTTTGATTAACACAGAAGCAACAGCCAGGCCCTGTTTGCCTAAGATTACACAGTGGAACGTAGTTCTCCTTCTTAGCATACACATTCATTGCTGGGGAAATGAATAAAGGCAATGTCTGGCACAGTGAACTAGGTAAAAAAATGATCTATGCAGACTGGTTCAGCATAATCTGGGGCAGTGATGTGGGAAAGCAGTTCAGAATTAATCAGCAAGAGATTTCCGCATTAGACACTAAAGCACAGCCAACAGCACTGCCTAACCTGTGTGAATGTCCAACTGACTGGCACAGCACACCTTACTGTTAACCCCCTCCATCCCACAAATGAAAAAAAAATCTCCTGAACTTACAAATACCTGTGGCTTCTGTTCCACTGAGCAGTTGAAAAGCCTTTCAGCAACAGAAACCAGGACTGAAAATATATCCTCTGGAACTCTCTGAATGTTAGATCGTGGTATATAAAGAGTCTATCTTTTGGCAGATATACAACTGTCTCCCAAACACTGATGGAAAGGCACACCAGTACAAGTCCCAGCCTGAAAAAAATGCTTGTCCACACAAATGGACATAAGACAGGCAATGGCAGAAGTTATCAAAAAATCAGAACTTAACTGAACCCATAATTCAACCTCTATTTTCAAGTAACTTGGAACATATGAAATAAACATACAGGCTTTAAAGCATGCACCTAGTTCATTTCTCTCACAACTAAGTAATCAAATGAGCACACATTTATTTATATTTTATTTATTTATATTTATAGCCCACCCCTCTTGATCCAGTCATCTCGGGGCAAGTTATATCATATAAACAATTACAATGTGCAATAACATTCCATCAAGAAGTAGATTCTGTATGCAGTCCAACAGACCCATCACTAACTCTTTCATTTGGTCACAGAACTCTTCGAAGTCCTGCTGCAGTCTTGAGCAAGGAATCCAGCAGTTGCTCTGCTCTTCAGCTGCCTCCCCCTAACAGGGCATCATGGATGCCTGATCCCTGTAACTGGAATACTGGGTAGCCTCGTTCCAGGGGGGGGGGATGTTGGATCATCTCCAGCCTGAGATTCTTGATAACTAGAAACAGGAGACAATCCTGGTCAGGGTGCAGTCAGCATTGCTCCCGGTAGCCACCTAGTAGTCCTTTTCTCTGCCATTGGCATTGTTGAGCAGCTCCATGTCATCAGCTTCATTAGCCGTAGGTACACAGGGTCAGAACAATGTGGAGAAAGGGGAATTCTGTCAGTCTCAGACCTCCAGGTGCTTGTCCTCCCGCCCCCCTCCACCATGCTGAACCCACTTGTTCCCTGTTATCATCAAAGAAAGCATGAAAAGCAACACACTATATTTCAAGGCTTGAGAAAGCTTGTGATAGTTTAATAACAACACAGTTAACAGTTAAAAAGCTCACAGTCTCCTTCACCCCACACCCTTGACAGTTGACAGGACTCAAGGCATGGGCAAAGCAGCCTGTGAGACCTAGGGAAAATGCCTACTTGCAGGTCAATGGTACACCTAGGAATAGTTATTAATCTTATCCCCTTCTTAAGTGTTCCTTCCCTCCTGCCTCATCTATGGAACTCCATTAGCCATGATTAACATTCCTATGCTACCTGCACCCATTTCCTATCCTCCAATCCCAGGGTCATCAAGAAAGTATTTGCATTTTTGCCTAAGTCAATGCATCACCTAGAATTCACTAATTCCCCCATCTAAATTTATTTATTTTTTTGGATTTTTGGATTTTTATATTGCCCATTCTTTGCAACTCTGGGCGATATAAATTCAGGAGACATTCTATTTTGGGTAACACATGTGTCCTTAGAAGCCACTGGGCTTCTACTCAACTACTATTACAGCATGCTCCCTAGCAATAACGTTTTAATGAGAGCAGTTTATCATAGCAATACTAAGCAGCAGCTATAACTTAGTTTTGTTAGAGGGAAACCTCAGTAGCTGATCTAAGAGACATCAGTAACTTTGAGAGCTGTGGAAAATGAACACGGGGAGGGATTGTTAACTTTTAGCACCCTTAACCTCCAACATTGCAATTTGTACAGGCGCATTACACAGCACTGCTTGCTGGAGTTCTGCAAACCAAGGTATGCTGCAATCGTTATGGATGCCAGTTCACTTAAATATAGTTCACATTCACGCAAGGCTACACCAGTCTAAAACAGTCTTTGACTCCTGAGGATAGAATCATAGAATCATAGAACCATAGAGTTGGAAGGGGCCATACAGGCCATCTAGTCCAACCCCCTGCTCAACGCAGGATCAGCCCTAAGCATCCTAAAGCATCCAAGAAAAGTGTGTATCCAACCTTTGCTTGAAGACTGCCAGTGATACAAATAAGCTATCTAACAACAATGTCAACATATGGAATTTTATCAAATGCAATTTACAGACTGAAGGTGCATTGAAAGTAGCCTCTGATTCCTTGACATCACTGCAGGCAATGGCTATGACAATATGCAAGAGAAACACAAGCAAATTTGGCACTCTCCCATTACTCTCCCATTACTCTTCCCAGTAATGATGATGGATATTCAATTTACTCATATTCATGAAAACCATCTATTCAATGAGACCCTTCCCCAGATTATACCACACAGATAACCCTTCTACTTTACAAACTGGTTGGGTAATTACTCATTATCAGATTGTGTCACTGAGGTACTCAAGAGCTTTAAACACTTCATTGTCAAAGAACATATATCCATGCTATTGCTGGTAGCTAAAAACTGAGCTATTAATGGCTACTTTCACATGAATGCTTGCTCCACCTTTACCTTCAAACTGAAAATGCACCCCCCCCTAAACAATCACACATCTTATTCTAATCCTTGCTCTTTCCAGACTTTCCCATCTTTTGCTACAATTTTTTTAATGCAGTCCAAGTGCATTTGCATCCTTTCTGAACAGAAAGGTGTGCATTTTTGAAGGTCTAGCCCACGTTGGGGCAATTTTCTATTGGTCAGTCCTCACAGCCACTATTTTCACCACTGAAGGGCTTTCTTTTTTTAAAAAAAAAACCCAAATAACTGCACTTGTGGTAGGGTGCAACTACATCATAAGTAGAGGTGACTTGTCAAAATGAAAAAGCTAAAAGGACAATTTTGACTCATTTGTAATTACATTGAGTTCCCCATGCTGGCACTCCATGGAACTGAGAAAATGAAGAACGTTACAGAGCACCAAGGTCTGAGCAGCCTGTAACTTGGTCAAGGTCACACAGAGAGTCTCTGTTCTGTAGTTTAACTTGGCCAGTCTGCAAGACCCTTCCCGCTGGAGCTGCCTTCCTCTACACATTTGTCAATACAAGGAGACACCAAGTGCCAGAACTCTGAGGGAGTTTCTACCCCAATATACACCTGGAGAATATATGCAGCAGAATTTCCTGCATCAAAATGTCTAACTAGTTTTACCTCAGCATCGTCCTACTTAGATCAGCAATAAGGCTTGAGATTACAGGGGAGGGGCAATTCAAGTTACAGGATACATACTGAGACCTTTCTCTCAAAACATTCTCATTCTGCTATAGAAAGACATAAGGGAAATAAGAAGCACCAGGGAAAGGAAATTCAGTGGAAAACCATCTAGAATGTTTTGTATCTAGCTAATGGGGGAACCTGCCTGCATTACCAGAGCAGGCAGCCAGAGTAGTTCAGGTTCCCTCATGCTAACTAGTATGCAGGGCTAAGATTGCTCCCTGAGGATTGTGTAATTAGTGAAAGTGCTGGTTTCTCTCAGCGTATGTTATGCTGCAGTTTATGTTCACTACCAATGCTCCATCAGAATTTAAGTTTGTCAATGGCTTTCTGTACTATCAGAAGTTCATTGGTTGTTGTTTATCTGCAGCATCTTCCGTTTTTTAAAGATTCCGTTTCTACACAAAATTAGGACTAATTACCAACAAGGTATTTCTCTCACTTGTCCACAAGAGAATTTGTCAGTGTAGCATTATACCCAGAGTCCATGTGGAGGTTCCTGAGACCACGAGCCTAATCACTGTTTCTTTATGCAGTTCTTTTCATTTGTCAATATGCCAATTCAGAACTATTTAGCCACCCCTTTCTTCGATAGATCATTTCATTTCATACAGATCATAAACCAAACTTTTGCTACAGCAAATTTTGTCTTTTAGTAGAAATTCAGAAATCTCTCAGAGGTTGCTGAGTACTTTAAATGTCTAAAAAGATGCAACAAGGGACCAATTATATAATTCCTATCCTCAGCATAGAGTTCACACTGTAGAAACATAGAGTTGGAAGGGGCCATGCAAGCCACCTAGTCCAACCCTATGCTCAATGCAGTATCAGCCTTAAGCATCCATGATAAATATCTGTCCATGCACTGCTTAAAGACTGCCAGTGATGGGGAGCTCATTACCTCCTTAGGCAACCAATTCCACTGCTAGCTACTTGGACTGTGAAATCCCCCCCCCCCTGATATTTAGCCAATACCATAATACACATAGTTTAAACCCATTACTGTGGGTCCTTTGCTGCCAACAGGAACCACTCCCGGTCCTTCTCTAGGTGATAGGCTTTCAAATACTTAGACAGCAATCATATCCCCATTTAACCACTTCTTCTCCAGACTGAACATTCCCAAGGCCCTTAGCTTTTCCTCAGAGAGCCTGGTCCCCAGTCCTTGGGTCACCTTCATTGCTCTCCTCTGTAGCCTCTCCATTTTGTCCACATCCTTTTTGAAGTGAGGCCTCAAGAATTGCATGCAGTACACCAATGTGGTATACAGTGGGACTATGACATCTTGTGATTTTGATGTGCTATGTTGATACAGCCCAGTACTGTGTTTGCCTTCTTTACCGCCACATCACGCTGATTGCTAACATTCAGCCTACAGTTTAAAAGTATCCCAAGATCTCATTTAGACATATTTCTATCCAGAAGTTTATCTCCCTTCCAGTATGCCTGCTTCTCATTTTTGTGACCCAGACGTAGTACTCTGCACTTATTGAATTGCATCTTGTTCTCATTTGCCTACTTTCGCAGCATGTTCAGGTTTCTTCGAACTCTATCTTCTAAGGCAGTGGTTTCCAACCTTTTTATCACCGGGGACCACTCAACGCCAGGGACCACTCACCGGGGACCACTCAGTGCCTTTTACTGAGGCCTGGTGGGGGGGTAGTTTACTTCTCTACTCTCAACCATTGCCCTAACGCTCTCTGATCGCTATGGTAATGTTTAAACATCCCTTCAAAATAAGATACAGACACGCCACAACAGTGAACATAAGGAACATTTTATTTTCATGGAAATTTTAACTCATGAGAAGGCATCCTTCGGGGCCCACCTCCAATTAGTCGAAGGACCACGTGTGGTCCGCAGCCCACAGGTTGGGGATCGCTATTCTAAGGTGCTCACTACTCCTCCCAATTAGTTGTTCTCTGCAAATGTACTGAGTAGTCTCTCGACCCCCTCATCCAAATCAGGTACAGTGGGCTTTCCAGGCCAGTCTCAGCTCACTCCCAACTTTGGCCTCTTCAATGGCTGACCTGCAGCTACTCTTCTTTAGAGGTCTGCCCATCCCTCCATTTCTTAAACATTTTCTTTTTCTTCCTTAGCTCCTCCTAAAGTTCTCTGCTCATCCAAGTAGGCTTCTTGGATCCCCTATCATGTTTCCATATTGCTGGAATAGTCTCTGATTTTATGAAAGTCCACCCTGCAAAAGCCTAACATATATGTCTGACTATGAACTTCCTTGGCACTCAATTTAAAAGGAATTCTAGGAGAATATGGTCACCCCCCCCCCCACGTTCCCCACCTTGGTCACTATTAAGTTGAGTATGGCCGAACCTCTCATGGGTTCTTCTACCATTTGATAAATGAAATTGTTGGCCAGGCAAATCAGAAACTTGCACAACTCTGGATGCTTAACAGAGTTTGTTTCCCAGCACGCATCAGGGAAATTAAGGTCACTCATAATTACAAGGTCCTGTTGCTCAGATATTCTATCAAGCTGCTCAAGGATGGCAACATTCACATCCTCACCCTGATGAGGCAATCTGTAGCAAACTCTATACTCTTTGTTTTCCCCTCCGTGATCTTCACTCAGATGTTTTCCACTGAAGTATCACTCTCTTCCTCTAGTACAGGGATAGTCAAACTGCGGCCCTCCAGATGTTCATGGACTACAATTATCATGAGCCCCTGCCAGTAAACGCTGGCAGGGGCTCATGGGAATTGTAGTCCATGAACATCTGGAGGGCCGCAGTTTAACTACCTCTACTCTAGTATTTCTTGACAAGCAAGCCCTCTCCTCGTATATAGCATCTCTTCTCTTCCTCTTTGGCATTTTCTGGGCTTTTTGAACAACTCATATCCATCTACTACTGCATCCAGTCATGGGAATCACTCCACCAAGTCTCTGTAATGACTACTAAATCATTTATCTGCATGAAAAACTGTCAGCATGAAAAATTCAAGCTCTTCCTTTTTATTGCCCGTTCAGGCATTGGTATAAAGGCTTCTGAAGCCTCTTACCTTTGGTTCCATTTAACCTGGCCTTCCAAGGTGGGCCACTGCTATTTGATCTCTTAGATTAGAATCCCTATGTTGGACATCTCCTTCCCCTTGTGGCTGCAGTTTAAAGTCCTCCTGATGAATCTCCCCTAGTTCCTGCCAAAAGAGAGTACATGAGAGCACTTCTACCACAATCGCAGTCCACAGACAGATGGCCAACCTTTTGGGTTGATGTGGAAATCTAGCTAAAAGAATGGCAGAGGGAAGGGCATCAAATCGAGGTCTAGAGAAAGCTTAGTTAATTTAGATGAAATTATGTTAAATGAGTAAAAAATTGGCACCCTGTTAGTCCACAGAGGTAAGTCTTTATACAGTTTAGGTAGTAGCACTAACTCACACTGCCTTTCAATGGCAAGAAGACATTGTTGGACTATGGACTGGAGGAGAGTCACACCACTCCCATCTACTTCAGTTTTGTTCTTTTCTTCCTAGTCCTCCCTTTTATGTGCCCAGTTTTACAACTGGTCTTTGAGTTAAGCCCTGCCCTCTTCTCCTCCTTTCCATACAACACTTAGGCCCAGAGAGCCATTACATAGTCTGCAGTGTCGCTGAGGCTAATGCAACTTTCTGCCCTTGTTCTTACCCTGCTCCATTGAGATGAATCTTGCTGAGTCCAAGAGCCGACTCTGCCCTGTCAAGCAGTTTATTTCTGGGTAGTCAGCTAAAGAGATCACTGAGTCTCTTACATGTCATGCCTGTAAGATGGTCACTACATATTTAGGCAAGACATACAGAGGTCTGAGCTGGCTTTCTTTCTGAATTCCAGGTTTATGGGATATAGCACACCCAGGTGAAGCAGTTTAATGAGACAAGAAGTTTGTTTACACCATTGAGGGATAAAGCTGTTGGTACAGAAGAACACACAGTTCTGTGGCTATTTCCTGTGGTCTTATCCCAAGAAACAGTGCTATAAGTACTCATTAGTATACCCTGGATAGGCTTTCCATTTCAGGCCATTCTCCCAATGAATTGGCACCAGAGTGAGTGAAAAATGGCACCACACACATTGAGACTGCTGCTAAACTTATTCTGCTCAAGGTAATTATGAATACAACCTGCTGGATTGATACTATCCAAAATCACATCTCCAGTTTTCTGCAACAGCAATATCCAACAGCTTAATGCACATATACAATGTTACACCAAAGGTGAAAGGGTGAAAGAAGTTGTAACCATGCCATATTCTAGCTAGCTGCTTTCATTAAAGTTCTAAGAAAGCTGATATAAAAGACTGGATCCCTCAAAGAATTTCCATGAAAAAAAAGGTAATTTTCAGGGCAGTTCCGCACATTGGAAAAATAGCGTTATGCCAATGAAATGGCGTGATGCTAAAAAATAATGCACCTCTGGCCATTCCACCTTCTGGCTCTCTGCTGCCTTCTTGAGATTCTTAGCATTCTGCGTGCCTGCTTGAAATGGCAGAAGAGAACAACACGCTTTACACCTGACTGTCCTCTGCCAGTTAATCAAGCCAAGGCAGCCAATCACCTTTCTCCATGTTTTAAATGGCCCACAGTGCCAACTAATTTTTTTTAAAGTAAAACTCCTCCATTGAGACACCTATGCATCTCATCATAGATGTGTAGTGCTTTTTTTAATGGCACCCCTTTTGGAATCATGAGCCTTGAATCTTTTAAAAATTCAACTCAATACCGATTTTTTGAGGGGGGGGACTTTAGAGAGGCATGATTTGTGTTTTAACTGGGGGGGGGGGTTGCTTTGCCTGAACAATTTAACACTTGTTGCTCCAGGCAGTTTACTTTAAAAAAAACTGTACCCGGGAGAAGGGAGATGGAGGCAGGTGTGAGGGCAGGAACTGGAGGAAGGAATAGCACTAATTTGGCTCTGCACATTTCCTTGGTGTGTTGCATGCTGGTTGTTCTCCTCTAGCTCATGCTACATAGTTTGGGGAATCCGCTTTATGCGGTTCCCTAGGTAGCACTTTAAAATGGAGGATGTAGCACTGGTTTGCTGCTTGGATGCTGGATGTTGGCAACATCATGCAAAATGCCAAAAATAAAGTGTCTGCAGAAGGTAAGCATTGTACTATATTTATTGGTGCGGAATGGCCCTCAGTAATTCCCCACTCATGTTGCTATCCCCAGAGGTTCCTCTCTCCACCAGGAAGAATATTTGGGGGAACATTTTTGGGTTGCAGTGTGAGGGGAAAGGCAAGGAAGATCTATTCCAGTAATGAGATTTCTATTACTGGAAATTATTAGTGGGTTCTAAATCATGGAACTTCTTCCACCACCTTAACAACATGCTTAATTATCCTACTATGAAACAAAATGTTGCATATTTTATTACTAGACGATATATGCTAATTGACAAAATTTGATTCTCATTTGTTCTTTTTTTCACACTCATGGCAGCTGTCGGACACATACTTGTTCTGGAGCTCTTTAATCTATCCCCCTTCCTTCCTTCCTTCCTTCCTTCCTTCCTTCCTTCCTTCCTTCCTTCCTTCCTTCCTTCCTTCCTTCCTTCCTTCCTTCCTTCACACACAAACACAAACCCCTTCCTTTTCCACTTTCCCCTCCCCTCTCTCTCCTTCCTTGACCCTCTCCCTCAAACACATACACACAAACAAGCACTCATCCCCCTTCCTCCTTAACTCTTCTCCCAGGAGGGCACCAGGCTCCTTCGGCCTGGAGAGCAATGCCTGTGCCTGCGCTGGCATCGTGGCCTGTGTGCCGGCCCCTGGAGCCCTCAAAGGCAGCTGCCCTGGATCCTACAGGCCTCCACACCAGACTCCCTGCTTCCTCCCCCTTTTCTCACCTTTACAGTTGCGCTGGCCCAACCTGCCTCAGCGGCACCATGTGATGTTTCCTGGCTGGGCAGGGCCGCACTGCCTCATGACTGTCAGGGTCTCCCTGGACAGCACAGCAATGGCCTGGCCTCCTCCCGCAACTGCTCATGGTGCCCCAGCCGACCACCTGCCGAGGCGCCCCACACCTGCCCCAGCCACTTTTTGCGTGCTCCCTGGGATGCGGTTACGGACATCACATCTGCACCCTTTTCCATCCCAGCAGCCGCGCCAGAAGATGTATCCCACATCAACAAGTCAGATATCAACACTCCCAGTATTAGCTCGCCTTTAGTTCTCCTGGAAATAGATGTCAGTCAGGGGGGAACTTCAGGAAGCAAATCATGTGCTCTCCCACTGAGCTACAGTCCCTTCCAACACCCCACCTTGCCTAAGTTACACAGCCTCCTAAAGTTCACCATCTCCCAGGACATTCACAATTTGTCCCTGAAACACTTTTGAAACCACCTAGAGTAAACTGGGAAATTTCAGGATAAAGAAAGGAAAAAAGAAAAAGAATATTCAAAAAAACAAACCTGATGATTTTATTTGGAAAATAATACTACAATATATATACATAGAAAAAAGACACAGTTCTAAAGAGGAAAATATCATGCTTGGGGGAAAATAAAAGCTGAAATTCCCATTTGTTTTATATCCACAATCAAAGGAGGGTGGAAGGAAAAGAAACACAACATGCCGTTGATGAGTTTTCCATTAAGAATGAACATTTAACACCCTCCCCCTTGTAATACAGCCACGACTTTACCCCCTCCTTAATAAAAATAAGAATAAAAAAGTTATATGACTTTAATTAAATGCACTTATTACAGGAGTGAAATATTTGGAGAGTCTGACTTTCTTTTTTAAATGCTAAAGGCACATTTTCCAGCATGCTGCAGAGTGTCTGCATCCGCCCGCCCCAGGCCATTTTTAATGCACAAATAAATCCCCACCTGAAGTGCTGACAGATTATTATGCAGTGTGGCAGCCAACTAAAGTAAACACTGGGGCAAAAGTTTTAACCTCTTGCAGTCACAGAGTATTCTCCCCACACACACAGACACACTTCCAGCTACTCTTACCTTCAGTATAGCAAGTCACCCCCAAGGGCCACCTCTTGGCCTTTCAGGTCTGTGGCAAGCACCTCTTCCTCGACCAAGTCAGAATGCACTCAAAGTAGCACCACTGATAAATAGTTTATGGGACATATTCTGATGGTAAAACACACAGTCCAAAGGGTTCCTACTGGGTTCCTACTACCATTTATGTATATTTTGCCAGTGAAGGCTGCAATCCATTCAATCGACATACCAAACAAAATGGAGAGCAGTGAGGAATCACAGGGAGGATAAATAGTTGAGAATTCTTCTGTGCTCACTGTACGATAAGCAAAAGACTGTTGAGCTCTGAGACTAGAGACAGACAATTTTGTCTTACCCAACTACTAAAGAAATTGCCATGAAGATATCAGTATACTAGAAAACAAAACTGGGTGGGAGTGAGGATTGTAATTCAAAAGACAAGCAGAGTAGGGATTAACCCTGTGGCTGTGCAGGACTGGGAGGCAATGACATGCATAAGCCATGCCTGTTGCATTCTCCCATGCTGTGGGCCCCAGCAGGGTCTTGAATGCTTAAACGGAGATGTGGGTGATGGCCTGGTGCACCACTGTCTGCACACCTGCTGGGGGTTGCCCTATCCCCGGGCTAGAGGAAGAAGCTTTGCTGATCTCTTGACTCCTGAGGGTCTTAACTAAGTAAGCAGGGAACTGTCTTTATGGCTCAGAGCCAAATGAACTTGGAGAGGTTTATTTAATCTCATCTCACACTCCCTATATATTTTATGGCAATCCATTCACTGGCCCTATTTTCCATCAAAGTTTCACAACAGTTTAAACTGTTAAGAGTGTTGGCCTCTTTGCCCCCTGAAAATATAGAAGACAGGAATGAGATTAATCAGGACTAGAGGAAGCTCTGCTCCTACAGTCCCTATTCATTCTAAATGTTATGAACACACTGTCTTGATTTGAAAGCTAGCTTCTAACTAGGTTGCCAGATCCCCACCCATAGTCGGTGGCAGGAAGTGAGGGGGTAGATTCAGGCTGGGCAACTCCTAGAGATTTAGAGGTGGAAACTGGGGAGGCCAAGGACTTAGTGGGTTACAAATGCCATAGAGTTCACCCTCCAAAGCATCCATTTTCTCCAAGGGAACTGATTTATGTAGTCTGGATATGGGCTGTAATTCCAGGGGGACCCCAGGTACCACCTGGAGGCTGGTATCCCTATTTCTGACATGAGTACTCTCCCTGCTTGAGACAAAACTGCAGTAATCTACACACACACAAACCTGAAGTACTATCAACATTTAGAGAAATATTACTGCAGCAGCTATGGGAGTGGGAACCTCTCAGGCAATTGCCTACCGTAGCGATCCCCAACCTGTGGGCTGCGGACCACATGTGGTCCTTCGACTAATTGGAGGTGGGCCCCGAAGGACGCCTTCTCTCTCCCCCCCCCCCGGCCCTTTACTTCATCCCCCCCAGCCCTTTACAACACACTTCATTGTTGTGGTGTGTCTGTATCTTATTTTGAAGGGATATTTAAACATTACCATAGCAATCAGAGAGTGCTAGGGTAGTGGTTGAGAATAGAGGAGTAAACTACCCCCCCCCCCCACCAGGCCTCAGTAAAAGGCATTGAGTGATCCCCGGCGTTGAGTGGTCCCCGGTGATAAGGTTGGGGACCACTGGCCTACCGGACTGAAGAATGTGTAATCCACCACTCTGGTCTCTTCTAGACATTGTTTAACCCACAATCAGCTAAAAGGGATGACACAAGTATGTAAACTATATGCTACCTAAATTTCTCTTATTTGGGAACCAAGGCTGGAATTGTTTATGAGGTAAATACAGTATCAGTTTATCCATGTAGACTTGTAGCATGCGCTACGGGCCCATGGTTCATGGGGCCCTACCCCTATCTTGCTGGCAAAGCCCCTGAATTGAGTGACAGAGAAGGCACATGCAGAGAGTTTACATGCATACTTCCATCACTCTTCTGCCCCACCAGCTTCGACTGAGACAACGAGCCTCACTGCCTGGATCATCAAGCTGCAGAGCAGGAGTTGGAGAGTGACTATTGTGCTGGAGAGGAGGTGGTGGCAGCAGGGGGGGGGGGTGAGTCAGCTGGCCAGATCGAAGGCAGTTTTTGGATTCAATCCCGTTAAACACTTTAAAGGGATTTATTCATTGCGATTTTGCAGAAGATGGGCTTTGCAGCCTTCCTTTTGCAAGACGTTCCCCCCCCCCACACACACACACACACAGACGTCATCATTAGGTGCTCCCCTTTCGCCTCAGTCCTGCAGGAAATTCTGGTTTCAGCTAATATCCAGAAGAATCCTAGAGATTCACTTTTGTAATGGGTGTGTGTGTATATCTACATACTCACAGGAGCTGCAGAACACAACATTTTGTTGCAACTCAACTCCAATTAACAAATTCAGGGGGGTGGAGTTTCCCTCCACTCCTAATCAGGTAACTTTGCTATCTATTTTGCTACATTCACTCACACTGGCCCAAAGCATAACAGGAGAAACGGGGGGGGGGGGGGGACGACGACGCTCTGGTGACATCTGCATCTGATGGCCTCCACTGCAACCTGCCAAGTGACAAGGCAACCCACTCCCAAAGAAACAGATTCCCCTTTTCTGCAAGAAAAGTCTTGAAGGGAATGCCAGAAACTCCCGTCACCCCATCTAGAATAGCCACTGAAGGTCAAAGCTGAAGGCAGCCTGTGTGTGTGGGGGGGTGGCTGTGGGCAGTTTGGGGCTGCTAGCATGAGCTGAGGCAGGAGGGCACCCTCTGAACTGAGTAGCTGGCACATGTTAAAGGATTCCTGGGAGAGACATTAATGCTCTGGAACTGAAATAACAGCCCCTAAAGACGATGACAGTCCCTGTGTTTACTCAAAAAGAAAAAGGTTTTCTTTTTTTTATGCTAAGGAAGTTTAGAGTTCAGGATAATGCTAGTAAACACTTTCAGCAAAGAGAAGGTATCAGTTGCTTCCACAGTTCCAAACTATCCCTGGGAAGGTGCCCCACTGTTCCTTGCGCAGCACAAGGAACAGCGTTCAGCTAGGCCCCGCTGGCTCTGGGGCTATGGGCCCCGCAAATCTTTAAACCGGGCCTGGATAAATAGAACTCCTTTTTCTCATAGATATTTGATTACACAGGCAAGACACAGATGGAGACGAACAACGGAGGTTTATTGAACAAAAAATAAAGTATTTAATAGAGTAAATGTTTCGTATGGATGGCTTCAATATATAATGTGAAACCGAGTCTCAACTTCACCCTTACTACTTTGTAGCTGAGCCTCAAGTAAAGTAAATAAACCATGAAGGGAGCTTTGATTCCCCTTTCTCTAGACAGGTTACCTCAGCTTATAGTTTCACTAGAACTTATTTCCATAACAGACAGGTTCAAAGTTGCTCTTTTAACATATATTGCTCCTGTCCACAGAACATACACACATAAGTTAGGAATGTTGGACCCTTAACAGGATGTTTATTTGTTTCACTAAAACAGGTTTTCTTTCTTAAGCCAACGCCATACCTTTATTGAAAGCCAAACAACAACTTGGCTAAACGGAGGGGATTTCCGCACGCTTTAAAATAGTGACATACTTATCTTTTGTTGTCGTTATATTCCAGCCCCTCCACATGACGTTTGAGCAGTAAACAGCTGGCTACATCCTCCATTAAAGAATGTATGGAGGTGAAGAAGCGCTATCTCTGCCTCCAATGTCCCACCCTCGCACCTGCCTCCCTCTCCCTTATCCTGGGGATGGTAGGGTTTTTTTTAAGTGAACTGCCTGGAGCAATGAATAGGTGTTCAATCATGCAGCCAAAGGCAAAAAAAAATCCCCCCCAAAGTTGTAGCACAAAGCATGCCTCTCTAAGCTTCCCCTCCAATCAGGAATTAGATTTATTTTTAAAAGAAGCAAGGCTCATGATTCCATAAGCGGTGTCAATAAAGAAGCACTATTATTAGATGCATTGGCGTTTTAATGGAGAACTATTGATTTAAAAAAAAATTAGCGGGCATCGCAGGGCCCTTTAAAGCATGGAGAAAGGAGAATGGTTGCCTGGCTTGACTGACAGGTGGAAGAGAGTCGCATATAAATTACGTTGTTCTCGTCCACCACTTCCAGCAGCACTTGAGGAGGGGGAGAAGTGCAAAATGGCAGCAGAGAAGAGCGAGACAGCAAAAAAGGTGAGGAAGGGCCGGGAGGCATGATTATATGTAGTGTTATACCAGTCTGCACCTGTAAAATTCTATCTAAACAAAATAAATCCATTTGAAATTATTATTGCCCAGAATTAATTCTCTAGTCTCAATGAATTTCAGAATACATTGCAAGGATGATTCTACAAGACTTCCTAAAGGCAACAAGTCTGCAAAACTGGTTTGTATTTAAGTCCAAAACTTATACATGATCAGAAAACACCTGAAGCATCAGTGATACCACCTTAAAATGGATTGAGAACTACCACTTTCAAATTTCTTTTAATATATTTTATACCTGTTTACCCCAGACTGTTAATACATAATTTGTTATGTGTACAAACCCTTAGCAGAATGTCTCAAGAGTATCCTTCTCATTAGTATTAAGTGCAGACATATAAAATTACCAACAAATATTTAGACATGATAGCTAAATTAAGTCTCCATATCCAAAGGCCCAGTCTCCATATTCAAAGACACAGGACATCTAGCCTGCTTTTCTTAAAATGAGAATATGCTTTATTTTATTTTTTTATTTATAATTCAGCTTCTATCCCGCCACTCCTGTTGACTGGCTCCTGGCAGCTAACTAATTCTAAAAACGCCACATTAAAACCCACCATAAAACCATAACCCCTTACATATAAAAACATAACCAATCCAATATAGTGGCAGCTAACCCCACCTCACCCCCAGCCCCTCATGGGGGGGGGGGTTTAAGGGGACCCGTGCCAATCTTGTTAGACCATCATTCCATACAGCTTAATATTGTCTACTCTTCCTGAGATCTCTTACACATCTACTGTCAGTCAAAATCTTTCTCAGGTATATTATTATTATTATTATTATTATTATTATTATTATTATTATTATTATTAAATTTATTCCACGTCACTCCCTGACCGGCTCATGGCGGGTTAAAGTGTCTTATAAAATCCCCATTAAAACAGCCATTAAAAGACATAAAAAAGCCCAACATGGCAGAAAACCCACTCAATACTAGCAGGGTAGAGAAGGAGGTCTGATTATGTACCACTCTCTCTCTCTCTCAATATTGTCAACCTGGGACCTCCTGCATACCTATCACCTGCTCTAGCACTGACCTATGGACCCTCATCATAGAGTATACAGGAAGGATCTTGATTTGATCCTGAAAGCCAGTTTATGTGCAGCTATGTTATAAGATCTGGTGGGGGAAGAATTGGTGGCCCTCCCCCGCTTGGCGTCAATGGCAACAATATGCCAGGGTCACCTATTAACATTGGGGTATGGCTCCCTCTCGACACTCCCTTACTGGATGTTGTTATGGGGGGTTGAATAGCTAAATTATACCACCATGTTTCTCTACTCATATGTTCTAATTCTTTTATGTCCTGCTTAATTTTTAATGGGGTTTTATTGGAGGTTTTATTATAGACTGCTGTAACCCGCCAAGAGCCAGTTCCGGGAGTGGCAGCGAATATACATCTAAATAATTATGATGATGATGATGATGATGATGATATTATGTTATATTAACCTCTACTAAGAGGATGAAAGTGAGAGATAAGTCTTGTAGAATCATCTGTGTCAGGCTACTTGCAAAGCATGAAGCTAGAGATTCTGCAAAATAGGTTGACCTATCATAAGCTGAATCAGCAAACTGTCATGCATTTTCACATCTTAGACCTATTTCTATATATTTATAGTAGGCGCACTTCCACATATGGAAAGTGTAAGAATTTTCCCCCCAAAAAGCCATTTGTAGTCTGTGACTATTATTCATTTAATGATCCAGCCCACGGTAACTAGATCTCCTGCCCCAGTCTCTACTACTCGTTGATAAATCAGGAGGACCAAAATGGGTGATGAGGGTGGGATCAGCATCACATTGAAGCTAGGAAGTCACCTCTGGCATGAGCCTGGAAGTGATGTCATTGCATCAAAGTGATGCTCTAGGATTCACCCCAAACTTGGCAGAACTTTGCCCCCTCCACATCTGATGTTTCCCAGGGACTGCCAGTGCTGGGCAGGCAACCCTAGCCCAGACAGTGTTTTCGCGTTTGACAAGAGGCTACATGCTTTGATAATCCTTGCAGGAGATTTGTTTTTAATGCAAAATTCCTTCCTCTTAAAAACTGGCAATTATGAAGTTATGTTCTGCAAACTCCTGGCCAAAAAAATAAACATAAAAAACCTGGCTAGAGAAAATGAGCTGGAAGTTAGGCTATTCTTTTGATTTCACAATAACTGAAATGTTCATTGCATCATATTCAGTAGCAAAACTTTTCCAACAGGTTGACATCCTATCTGCCATCACTTCCAGAGAACTATGCTTTAAAAAAACAAAACAAAAAACACCTCAGCAGAGCTCCCAGTTAAGCATTAAAAAAAAAACCTTTATTTTAAAAGGACATATTCAAATAAACCAGACCTCTGGATTGATTTTCTCTCTATCTAAATCTAGGAGCAGTGGCATAAAACCATAATTTGACATGGTACATAATACCGAAGTAGCAGCTTAGCTAGCCCTCAATTGCAAAGGAGAGAAAGGAACACATCGCATTACAAAGCTGAAGATCTGTAATATGGCAGGCGAATTACTGAGAATAGTGGCTGGAATGTCAAACTGGGTCTGGGCAACCTGAATTCAAACTTGCATTCTTCTAGAAATCTTGCTTGGGGATCCTACTTCACAGGGTTGTTGTTGGTATATGCAAGATCTGTAGTGTGCATAATTTAGAAGCATAAGAATATCCTGCAGGGGACATCAGACGAGATGTATATTTAGCATAGTTTGATTAGGAACTTCCTGTTATTTTTCAAATAATCTCCAGTGTCTTGATTGGCTCAGCTGGAGACTTTGAGAATATTTCTTCCCTTCTTGCTTCCAGAACAGACAGGATGAAGAAAACCAAACAGAACTCTTCTTTCTCCTCCCTTTCTTTAAAAAGTTGTTTCTCTTCACAATAAAATTATTTTATTCTTTTGGGCAGCCAGGTGCTTTGCAACTCTACATATTTAAACTTTGCCAAGAGTGTGAAGATAAAACAGATTGTGGCCTCTCCACAATCATTGGCCACTTGATTGCAGCTGGGGGGAGCGACGATGAGGGGGTCCAGTGGCCAGCCAGCTGGAGGAGAGCCCTACGAGCCCGTGTGGAGATGGGCCAGGGAGGGCCAAGCTAGTCCCTGCCTATTTAATGGGCTGTGTCCTTGTGCTTGGCTATTTCCCCTCCTCAGCAGCCAGGCAGCAGAGCTTGGTTTGTTCAGCTCACCTTACCCTTCAGGATCCATGAGGCCTAGCTACTGCCTGCCACGACTCTCTTTTTCTGCAAAGTATATTGCAAGAACGAGTAACAAAGCGCTGGATGTCTTGTCTTGCTTCAGGGAATCGAAGTTCAGGACTCTGGCACCTCATGCAAACTGCAACCCAAAACCTTTTCCAGACGACCTATGGAGCCTTGCCAGCAGCTAATCTTCCAGGCAGTGTTTGGTTTGCTAGTACCTTCCACTCAGTGAGCTAAGACGGGGACAGTGGTTGGATGCACTTATCCTTTTCTGCCTGACAAGCCCCCTTGTCCTGCACTATCTGGCTCCTCTCCAGGAATGGAGTTTTGCCCCCAATACCATGGTTGGCCTGTCATTTTATAGTAAGGCCTTGGGCAAAGCTGCTGGCATTCACTTCTCCTCAGTTTTGTCTTCACAACAACCCTGTGAGGTGGGATAAGCTGAAAGTATGTGACCTGCCCGAGGTCACGCACAACAAACTTCTGTAGCAGAGTAGGGATTTGGAACACGGTCTCCCAGATCCTAGAGAACACTCTAATTCTAGGATTGCCAACTTTTTTCAATCTTAAAAGCACCTTTGAAATTCTGACACAAAGTGATGAGTGCAAACATTAAACACCTGCCACAAAAGGTAGAGCTGCCACAAAATGTCAAAGAGTGAGGTAATGTATAACTCTGATAGTAACTCTTTAACATTTCAGGAAAAAGTTCTGTTTAATAGAATATTTTTCAAAATGGATATATTGCTTAAAAATACTTTTCTTGCAAACACCTTCAGCCACGCAGTGAAGATCCTTATTCCCTACAGTGGCAGCTGACAAAGTAACTTTAAAAATTCTGCACAGCCAGTCAGAAAACTTACTGGGCAAAATTCCTACCTGGCTCCAGTCACTTTCTAAAAATGCTAGCAGATGGCAGGAAAGGCACCATGGCACCCACTGCCCCTAGATAGGGGAGCCTTGTTCTAACCAGTATACCAGACTGGATCTCCGGCACTAGCACAGTTTCACCTTGCAGAACAGAATCAGCTAGTTTTATTTACAGAAAGAGCTGAATTTATTAGACCTGACAGTCTCCAATCCAACATTTTTCATCTTATACTATCCCGGTGAAAGTGACAGTGTATGTATGCTGTAATTTTAGCAGCCTTCTAAATATGCTGTAATTTTAGCAGCAGCAAAATCCAAACATGGATCGTTCTGCTAAGAATAAATGGGAAAATTTGCAACTGCATTCATAACTACAGAAGAGTCTGATCACACAAAGATGGACTCGCAAGACTGGAGCAGGCAAGTTCTCGGGAGAGGGACCCAAGGCAGTTGTTTCTACCCAAGACAGAGAGAATGGGAGAGAGTGAGTGCAGATCAGTTTATCTGAAAGATGAGGAATGATGCCCTGGAATCTAGGACATCTAGAGCAGCAACCGTCACCATATGTTAAAACAAGGGGAAGGGTACCAAGTGCCAATAACTGTCAGAAGGCATTTCTGCTTATAGCAGATTTTGCAAGGAAGACATAACTAATTTAGCGCTGTGTCACTCAGGTATATTAACCTGTCAGTCTAGATGACAGGCGTTTAATCACCTGCAATATATTGAAGACCCACTCACCCCTTTGGTGGTGGGCCTGGCTCAAACACACACAGAGATCAAGGAGAGGATCTTGCAGAGACCATAGAGCAGGAAAGTAAGGATAAAATGGAGCTATGCCAAAATATGAAAGGAGATAAGACCTTCTGCCTCATAGAGGTCTTCTCTCATGACTCTACACTAAGGTATGAGAGATCAAAAATCTTACAGTGTCTTTCCTTCCCCCACCAGAAAAGTGATGCAGACCTGTCAGACACGGGCAAGCTTTATGGAACTCTTTATCCTTTAGAAAAGAAGGGTGGATACTCAGGTCAAGAGGGAAGGCCTATTGCAGGCTCCAAGCCTGGGAAATAGAGATGTGCACTGGGGGGAAATGTGGTGCCTTTTAAATCCAAGTTTTACTGATTCGGTAAAACCCAAATCAGCCAAATCACTGATTTAGTTGACCAGCTGAAGTTTGTTGAATTCAGGGAAACTGAAACCAATTAGGCTGAATCAGCCATCAAACAGTGGAGAGAGGCCTCTCTAGGATCAATGTTTGGTGGTTCTATGGGCATTTAAGTGGCTCTAGGTCCCATTAAATATCTCCACCAGTCGGGGCGGGGAGCTTGTCAAGCAGACAAAACCTCCCCATGCCTGCCTTCTAAAGCAGTAGGGAATAGGCTCTCTGCAACCTCAGAGGGCTATGCAGGGCCTGCCAAGCAGCTCGCCAGATGGGCTGATGGTTGAGACCAGGAATATAACTCCACAACACCTAATCAGCTGGCCTAATCAGCTTCCCTAAGGAAACCCACTGGAATGCCAGGGGTAAATAAACATCCCAAATAGGATACCCTACTTAAGATTTAACTAGTTTGCAGATGGAGGAAACACCCTGTGAGGTAGGTGGGGCTGTGAGAGCTCCAATTACTGCTCTGTGAGAACAGCTCTATCACAATCTCCTTCCATACAGCTGAAATCCTATCAGTACATGGGCCCCCTCTCCAATACAATTTTGTTTCAAAATGCCTTTAAAAATAATGGTTACCGATCCTGCACTCGTCAGGTTGCCAATCTCTAGGCATTGGATAGAGATCTCCCAGAATTTCACTTGATCTACAAGCTATGCACTCCATGAAGTTATCACAACCAATGTCTTTCCCAAGAATCCCCAGCCAGCAGAGTAATTTCACCCACACAAATCAGCCAAGCACCTGTTAACATTCATGGAAGATGAGGGAAAGGGCCAAAGACCCAGGATAGTAATAATAGTTTCCTCAAGAAATCCTGCCAGCCCTTGGCCTCAGCTTTTTGTCAGCCTATCAAATGTTTAGTAAGATGTAGTATTACTAAACACCCCATTTTGTGCATTCCACATGTCACTGATATAGAGAGTGGAGAGTGAAGGGTAATGTGATAATACAGGAAGGTTGCATGTACAGCAGTTCATGGGCAGCAGAACTAGGTTAATAATAATAAGCAGAAAAACAACTGGAAAACACCTGCAGATTAGGAACAGGAAGATATTGCCCCTCCCTCTAAGTGTCCATCTCCCTTCTGTCTATCGCTTGGAGAAAACCAGTAGAAAAGTAAAAACCCGGCCAAGACTTACCTTGGCCGAACATTGACGCAGCGGAGGGCTTGCTGAGAAGAAGAGGTGACCACACAGATGCCCTCTAGTGTGCACGCTGCCAGAATGCAGCACGCACAGCGTAAAGGGCAGGGCGGGACCTGTGGTGGCTATTTAAGTCGCCACGTGCGCGGGTCTCGCCCTCTTTGCCAGGAACGCTGAGGGAGCTGCTTCCCTCCCACCCACCCTATATTGTATACAAAATTGTCAGGGTTATGAGGTGGATGTTTTGTTTAATAATTGTCACAGCTGCGGGTTTGCATGGGATGGAGCCTGTTGGCAGGGAGTCTGGTGTGCGATCGGACTCCCTGGGGTTCGGGGCTTCTCTTGAGGTGGCGCGTATACGAGCGTGGCTTACCCAGCTGGGAGGCCAGGGGCTCATTTGCCAGGTGGCCTGGGGGCAGTCAAAGCAGGTTGGCGCCTGGTGGCTCCCCCGCATAGGTCGCTTCCCTTAGTGGCAGACTTCAGTAGACAAGGGGATCTGCTCTCCCAGCTGGGAACAGTGCGGGTCCTCAGGGTGCCTCTGGACTCCGTGGGTTGTTGGTAGTCTGCTGACTGCTAGGTCAGGCTCCCTCTCCCATGCTGTGCCAACCCTCCCGTGGGGAGGTAATAAAGCTGTGGCCTTGTTCATCCCAGCATTTGTGTCGCGTCTTATTCCAGCACATAATGCCCTCCTGCAAGTCAAAAGGAAGGAGAATCAACAGAGAGTTCTAAAATTGCGCAGGTAACAGGAAGACTCAGCCACATGCCGAATGCCCAATCAGGTTCTCCCACAGCATGTCTCTGGCAGGATTCCTTCGCCATTATTTACACAATCTGTTCACAGTTCTAATTTTCAAACATTTTTTAAAACAAAGCAAGTTTATCCCCAACTAATTCTACCCCAACTAATTCAAGCACCTTGCTTCATTTCCTGATTTCCACAACTGCACAAAAGACTGCAAAAGTCCTTGCTGTTTTACATGGACCAGTACCCCTATATTGGCTGCTACACTTTCTCAGCCTTCTAAGTCAGTAGTAAACAGTGAGAAGTACACGGAAGCCTGATTTTCCACAAGAAACAAATACATTCAGACAGCAGCAGAAAACATACAGGGAAATCATCCTCACCTGCAGCTGTAAGAAATATCAACTTGGCAGTACAAAGAATACCCACTGTTCCAGAACTCCTACTATAGAAGCTACATCTAGAAAGTTACTTACTGTAGCGGTCCCCAACCTTCTTGTAGTTGGGGACCGCCTCTGAGGGTGGGGGAGAGCCAGCGGCCTGGCTGCCGCAGCTGCACATAAACATGCACGTGCAGTTGCCTCGCATGCATGTTTTCTCCACTAGGTGGCGCTAACGCACATGCGCAGAGCAGCCGCATGTGCGCGTTTCCGCCAGGAGGGGGCGCAAACACGCATGTGCGGCAGCTCCACGCGCGCACGTTTGCATCGCTGGCATGCCGGCGGCTGCGCCTGCCTCTTTTCCCTCCGGGGGGGAGGCAGGTGCGGCCGCTAGTGGCCCAGTACTATGGCCTTCACGGCCCGGTACCGGGCCGAAGACCGGGGGTTGAGGACCCCCGACTTACTGCAGTCTCTGGAACTAAATTGCTGTAAATTGGATCACTTAGCTGTCCTGTAAGTGTTATTCATGGGATTCCCAAGCTGTTTCTTATTCCAGGTCCAAGCTTGATGAACTTCTGAGGTGAAAGCTCAGAAATTATCCGCAGGCATCTCTAGAACCTGAGATTGGTAAGGGTAGTAATAAGAAGTGGACTAACACAAGAAGTACTGCACTTCATATATGGGTAAATCTATTATCTACTATGGATGGATATATAACTCATTTGCCCCCACCCCCAAAACACAACTGCCATGTGAAGAGGCTCTGGACAATCTAGCTCAGTGGTTCTCAACCTGGGGGTCGGAACCCCTTTGGGGGGTGAACAACCCTTTCACAGGGGTCGCAGCAGGGCAAGCAGCTTGGCCAGAGGGGGGGGCACTGCCACTGTTGCTGCTCCTCCTGCAGGTGTTCACGGTCAGCCGCCAGCCATTCCAGCAGTGCATCTAGCACAGCGCAGTCTCCTGCCAGGTGCTCCAGGTGTCGGCGCAGTTCAGCAGCTCTGCACAAGAGGCAGAATTGAACTGAGAAACTGAGAAACCCCAGGAAAAAATACCCAATTTGAGCCAGTTTGGTGTAGTGGTTAGGAGTGCGGACCTCTAATCTGGCATGCCAGGTCCGATTCTGCTCTCCCCCACATGCAGCCAGCAGGGTGGCTTTGGGCTTGCCGTGGCACTGATAAAACTGTCTCTTACTGAGTAGTGATATCAGGGCTCTCTCAGCCTCACCCACCTCACAGGGTGTCTGTTGTGGGGAGAGGAATGGGAAAGCGACTGTAAGCCACTTTGAGCCTCCTTCAGGTAGAGAAAAGCGGCATAAAAGAACCAACTCTTCTTCTTCTTCTTCTATATACAATCATGAACAATGGATCTTCACGCCGTTGGTGAGTGTCAGTTTAATTTCTGCGAAAGAACACTTTGCATAATTTTATGGTTGGGGGACACCATAACATGAGGAACTGTATTAAAGGGTCACAGCATTAGGAAGGTTGAGAACCACTGGTCTAGCTAGAAAGTAAGAGGTGAATATCTTTTTTATTTAGATAAATGATATCACCTCAGAAACATATATCTTTAGGAAGGGAAAGGATCAGTGCTGGAGGCAACTCCGGTCATAAGAACTGTGTTTATTGGAACACAACAGCCAACTAACAGAACAAGCCACAACTAGGCCTCAGTAATTCTAACTCCTTCTCCAATTATGGTCACAAGACCTGACCCTCTTCTTTTAGAAAGTCTCTGAGAATTGTTCTTAAAGCAACAGTACCAATGTACCACAGGAAAACCGTCTCTCTTCCCCGTCCAATATTTCTAGAATGGTGGGCAAGGTAGGTAGCATGTGTGGTTGTCAGGTATTTCTTGCCTTAAAACAGCACAGCTGAAAGAATTGGAGAACAGGTAAGCTAAGATCTTCCTGAGTTACAGACGGAAACCTATGACATTTTATGTAAAAGGGTAAGGGGTAGGTGGGCAGAGAGTGGGTGGGGCCTGTCCAGACTTTGGGCCAATCGGGAGGAGCAGAGTGCTGCCCAATTGGCCCAAAGTCCAGACAGGGCCTGCCCTTCAGCCCAGCCAGGAGCAATGTGGCAACCACTGCCAGTTAGCCCCTGGTTACTGACGGAGCCAGGGGTAAGTGGGCCTCTGGGGGGGTGCAGTCTGGAGGCAAGGAGGGCGAGGGGACTTTCCTGCTGCAGCCTGGTAAAGCCTCGGAGGGCCGCACAAGCAGCCCCCGAAGCTTTGCCAAGCTGCAGCAGCCCTTTGATGGTGGAGGGATGGGGGGCAGGGGTAGGGGAAGCCTGGTTGGGAGGGGGAAGGTCTTCCTTTCCACCTTGGGCCGGGAAGGGCTCCAGCTGCCTTACAGCGAGGTGGTTGGAGGCCTTCCCAGCCCAACAGGGGCCTTCCCAGCCTTGGCCCGGGAAGCCTTCCAGCTACCTCGTAGTGAGGCAGCTGGAGCCCTTCCCAGCCCAAGAGGGAAGGCCTTCCCCCACTCCGACCCGGGCTTCCCAGCCCAACAGAAGGGTTTCCTGGCCAAACAGTGAGTGCAGCGGGGAGGGCTGGCTGCCTAAATAAAGCACACAACCTGCCTGGCTAATGCATGCCTCCCACTACCACAAAGATGGGGCTTAAAGAAAAGGACCCCGCCTTTTTGCTTCATTTTCAGTGCAGGCTGAGAAGCTAAGCAATGTTAATTTTTTGAGTGAGCTTGAAAGACTGGGCAAAGATCACCAGAGAGCCTCATGGCACTGTGCACCTCTTGGAGCACAAAGACGCCAAGAGCCACATGGGAGGGAGTCGGGGGGGGGGAGGCGCCACTAGGGACTGAGGCAACACGCACACACACTCCACATGTACAGACATATCCTTCCTCCCCTCCTCAGGGGCTTGTACATTTCACACCCGCAGAGCTGCACCTCCTCAAGGCATACTAACCAGGGCAGCTGCCACCAGTGGAAACTGCCAGCCTTTTGGGCACTTCACCTGAAGGTTCCAGGGCAGCTTACAACAATACAAAAATAAAATAATCTAAAATACATTTAAAACATAACCTCCCCTTTCTCTCCCTCACAACATGGTGTTTTCACCAGGCACTGAAAATCATAAGGCACCTGGAGAATCACCAGAGGGTGGTTGTTCCAGAATCTGGAGGCCATCACAGAAAAGGCTTTCGTGAATGTTACTGCTCTTTGTGCCTCTGAGAGGTGGAACTACAAGAAGGCTCTCTCATTGAGATCCCAGTAACAGGCCAGATCTCTATAGGAGAAGGTGTTCCTTCATATAACCGGGGCCCAAACCATTAAGAGCTTTATATATTAAGGTCAACACCTTAAATTGTGCTCAGTAGCGAATAAGAAGCCAGTGCAGATCTTTCAAGACCGGTGGAAAGTGCATCTGGCCAGTTGAGCTGCTGCATTCTGCACCTGTTCCAGCTTCCAGTTTTCAAAGGGAGCCTGATCTAGAGTAGGGCTGTGCTCGGCGGTGGCCAAATCGGCCGTTCCAGGCCGACGCAGCCAGCACCGCACTGTGTGTGGGGGGGGGGGGAGGTCACATTGCCCCTCTCCCTGTTGAAGTCATGTACAGGGTCTGTGGCTCATTGGAAGAGTCTCTGCTTTGCATGCAGAAATTCCCAGGTTCAATCTCTTGCATCCGCAGTTAAAGAGGACCAAGCAAAAGGTCATGTGAAAACTTCTACATGAGATCCTGGAGAGCCATTGACATCCTGAGTAGAACATACTGACTTTAATGGACCAACAGTCTGATTCAGTATGTGGAAGTTTCCTCTGTGTTGTTATCTGGTTCTTTTGATTGCTGATGCTTGTGAAATAGCCCTCCATGAACCATGTTCTAAGTACCATCGATTTAGATACTTCTGTCCAGCTTTTCTCCCCTATGGGAACTCAAAGTGGCATACAACATTATTGACCCGCTTCCATTTTATTGTCACAACAATGAATCTGTGGGGTATGCTATGCTGAGACAGGGTGACTGGTCCAAGATCACCAAGAAAGTTTCCATAGTAGAGTGGGGATTTGAATTTGGGTCTTTCAGATTCTAGCCTAACTAACTACACCACCCCAGCTGTGCCACAGTCTCCCCAACCTGCTTGACATGTATCACAAAGATTCATAGTAGCTTATGTAAAACCAATAATTTTTTTCTGGAAAACATGTTCTGGTGCCCAAACAGTCCACTGTTCTCAGGTCTAATCTAGTTTGCTCCAGTCCAAATCACTTGGGACAAAATCTATTAATAATGCCACTAAAGGCCAGTTTTCACATCAGTAGGGTTAAGGGTCAGGTAACAAAGTGAACCACTTTTCACACTCAACTTAGCCCATGCTCCAGAGGTATCGCAAAGTACGTAACTCTGAATGTATGCCAAGAACAGTTCGAAAAATTTACCCTCAGTACAAAAAAAAAAAGGAAATAAAAATAAAACACAGATGTTGCTTCTTTAGATGGTGACCAATAGAATAATGCTTTTATCTGAAATTTTGGCATGCAAAGTACAGTGCATTACAGAACACTGATTAATCAGGCATTGAAATAGTTGTGTGTCTTCCTTCTCTTTTCACTTTTGAATTAACCTGAAAGCAAAGCTTGTTTTTCCTACCTCGCCTGTGATTGCTTGTAAGATTGTTCTCTACTCAAACCGCTGTTGCTTAATGCAGTCTCCACGATGGGGTGGGGGTGGGGGGTGAGGGAGTTGTAGGAAGGGCTTGATTATATGGCTGTAAAACAATGTCATTAATGAACTATGAGCCAGGGCTGCTGAAAGTCATCATGGGCTCCCAGAAACCAACATCACACTAGAAAAAACAACATTTAGCTTTCTAATATCATTATATAGAATTACAATTGTTCATTAGGTAAGAAAAAGTAAAGGAAAACAGAATTATTTTACTTATAACTTTTGATTTATGCTATGCAGATTACAAAAGGAGAAAGAAAGAAAGAAAGAAAGAAAGAAAGAAAGAAAGAAAGAAAGAAAGAAAGAAAGAAAGAAAGAAAGAAAGAAAGAATCCACAGCCAAGGGGCCTAGTCAGAATAGCACCCGAGATTGAGCGAGGGGGCCGTTGCTGCCGCGGTGGCAAGAGAGCCCCGAAGAAGGAGGCTGGGGGTATTGGGACTACGAGTCCCAGCATCCCCGGCGGCAGCCACATGGGCTGGGCAGGAGGCAGAGCGGTGCTCCAATAGAGGGAGCCGAGGTTTCCCGCTCTGCCTCTTTTCCCCGCGGCGCCGAAGCGAACGCATCGGCCCCGGGGAGCTCCTGCCGACGCGCGCTTGCGGCCTGCTGCAAAGGGCGGCGTCGGGCTCTGAAGGCTTTGAGGGAAAAAGAGATTTGATCGGGCAGTTGCGGCGCGGCGGTTTTGGCGCCGCCGCGAGTCGGGAGCACATAAAAAAAAAAAAAAGAAAACAAACCTTTTAGAGTTAGGCGGGTAGGCGAGGCGGTGCTCCCGAGCAGGCTTGGCCTTCAGAGTGGGAGTGAGGCAGGATGGGGCCTAAAAGGAGGGAGCCCAAGGGCCGACGGCACGGGACTGTGTCAGGCCGAAGCAGCTACTTGAGGCCCGTAGATATGGGCGCGGAGCCCGAGGGGGCGGGGACAGTCAGCGGCCCGGCTACTCCATCAGCTCCGGAGCCTCGCTATGGTACCAGAGCGGCTCGGAGGCGAGCTGCTCGAGATGGGGGAGGGCCAGGATTGAACAGGCTTCTCCAAAGTGAGCAATTAGCACCAGGTGAAATACAGGCAGGGGCTAATGTGGGCTCATCTTTACATGCTCCCTCAGGCATGGGGGAGATGGGGGCAGTACAGGATATTAGGCCCTCCTCTGGTGTGGGATCAGCACCAGAGGTTTTTGGGGTGGGTCAAAATGTGGGGCATTTTGCTTTGGCAGCGGATTCTGCCCTGTCTGGGAGGCAGAGTTTTCAGGGAGGGCAGTCTGGGGGCTCCCTACAGCAGGCTCAAACAGCAGGAGCTGTGCAGGGGGTTAGTCATTCTTGGCCTCGGGGTGCTCCACAATTACATCAAGGAGGGGTTGGCCATCCTGGGGTGGCTCAGGGTCCACCTGGAGTGCAGCAATGGCACAGCCCCTTTCAGCCACAGAGAATGGGTGGATCGGTATGGCAGGGTAATATTGGGCTGCAGACTGGCCAGGTTGGTGGCATCATGGGCCAGGTTGGCCAGGTTGGTGACATCATGGCCAGTGGCAGGATGCAGTAGGTCCTGTGACTGGGTTTCCTCAAGCAGGAGGTGGGGCCTTTTGGCAACAAACAAGGGATGTTCCGGCTGGTTGGTATGCCGGATCTGGACAATGGACAGGAGCACAGGGAGATTGGCAGACTCCTGGGAACCAAGGGATGGAGACTTATAGGCAATTTTGGCCAGCGGCTGGGGGAACAAGTTACCAAGGGCTTGGCTATCAAGGGCAATTGGGGGCCACACGAGGTCACCATCCCTGGGCATCAGAAGGTGTTCGGGGTTCCAGGGCTGTGTCGGCTACTGTGACTAGGGATGAGCCCATGCCTGGCTTGCAGGCCAATCCATCGGCCCTGTTGGGTACAGGTGGGACGCCGGTTTCACAGATAGTTTCATCAGCAATATCGGGAATGGTTGGCAATCCTGGCGTCCAGGCCGTTCCAGCAACGTCATTGGGAAGTGTTGTTACTACCAGTTCACAGGTTACTCGGCCGAGTGGCGGTATTACCAGTGGTTCGCAGGCCATTCCAGCTATAGTCGTTAGTAATGATATGAATGTTCAAGGTGCCACGGCAAGTCAAGTTTCAACATCAGGTTTGGTGGCGCCGGGTGGCATGGTTAATCCAGCACCCATGGGGGATGTGGGGACAACTACTGGGTCCCAGGTAGTGGCCATGGTGGCGCAGGGTGCTGGGGGGATGGAAATTACTACTGGTTCTCCAGTTATTCCAGCGCCAGTACAGGAAGCGGGGATTGAGCAACAGGAATCCCGGAAGAAAAAGCGTACAAGGAGAGGAGGAGCAAAGCGGGCAAGGGCAAGACGAGGGTCCAGTACATCTGGTGAGTCTTCCTCCTCGGAGGATGAAACAGTGGTAGCATCACGGGACTGCAACTACTGGTTGCATGGGGCATTAGCCCCAGTTATTCCATCTTGGTGGACTGAGCGTAGAGAAATGACAAAGGAATATTATAAGGAGAAAGGGCTGAGTGCTCCAGGGAACCCTCCCAGTGGGCATGTGGCTGGGGAACATCCTCCAGGGACACACCTATCAGTTAAGATGAGAGAAAGGGCCTTGGATGGCTGCTATGTAGACGTTTTCCGCATGCTACGTCCGGATGACGAGCAACCCACTACGGGATCCAAGAGAGATAAAAAAGCAAGAGAGGGCGTAAAGGATAGATCATTTACGAATTGGATGCGCGGCTATGGTCAATATATGGGCCTGGTCATAGGTGCATACCCGGAACGCGGGTGGCACATGGTGCAGCACATGAATAATGTGTTGGAGGCGAAGGTATTGTCAGGGGATGCGGCTGCAATCTCATATGACAAACTGATGAGAGAAAGGGCTTCAAACAATAGTCTGGTTCGTTGGGACGTCAAGGACCATGACGCTTGGATTGTGAAGGTGGGCCCCTTTGTTAGGAAGTATGACACAGATAGAAAAAAGTTTGGATGGAGAAGAGAAGGGCGTGGGATTTGCTGGGAATTCAACAGAGGTAATTGTCAGCGGCGTAGATGCCGATATGATCATAGCTGTGAGAATTGTGGTGGTTCTCACTCAAAGCAGGACTGTGAAAAACCAGCAGGAGGTCAACAGCCCTTTCGTGGGGTCCGACCCTCCGCCAAAAAAGGGGGTGGGTCAGGTACCACTAACGGACAAAAAAGCGCTTGAAGTTCCCTTGGAGCTATGAACATTAGTGGCCACGCCTGTTTGCGTGTCAGTTCTGTTAAGACTGTTAAGACGTTACCCGGATACGAAGGCAGCGTCATACCTCGCCACGGGTTTTACGGAAGGTTTTCGAATTCCGTTTTCTGGCATGAGGGTCCCTACGATGAGCGGCAATTTAAAATCGGCAACTCAGTTACCGGAAGTCCTGGCAGCCAAGATTGGTAAGGAGTGTGCAGCAGGGCGCATGGCGGGTCCGTATGACAGTCCACCCCTGGAAAATTTACGGGTGTCACCTTTGGGGGTCGTGCCAAAGAAGGCCCCTGGCCAATATCGAATGATACACCACTTGTCGTACCCCAAGGGATCATCGGTTAATGATGCTATTGCGCCTGAATTATGTTCGGTAAAATATGCATCTTTGGATCACGCGGTGGCGATCATTCGATCATGTGGTCAGGGCTCCCTGATGGCAAAATGTGATATCCAATCCGCCTTTCGTTTGCTGCCAGTTCACCCGGAAGACTTTTGCTTGTTGGGCTGTTATTTTGGGGGATGTTGGTATGTGGATAAAGCAATGCCCATGGGGTGTTCAATCTCATGCGCAGCTTTTGAAACATTTAGTACGTTTTTGGAGTGGGAAATGAAAGAGCGGATGCAATCTCCCCACATCACCCATTATTTGGATGATTTTTTAATTGTGGGTCCGCGAAATTCCGCAGTATGTGGAGAGCGGTTGGCAACTTTTATGGAACTCGCTAAGGAAGTTGGGGTGCCATTAGCGGAGGAAAAAACTGAAGGTCCTACGTCCAGATTAACTTACCTGGGGATCCAATTGGATTCGGTAACAGGGTTGTCTCAGCTGCCACATGATAAGTTGGGGGCGTTGAAACAAATTTTGGGTGACATGTTGGGAAAAAAGAAGTGCACACTAAAGGAGATGCAGTCTCTATTGGGCCATCTCAATTTTGCCTGCAAGGCGGTAGCTCCAGGCAGAGCTTTCTGTGCACGAATGGCGAGGTCTATGTCGGGTGTTTCTGCACCGCATCATCATATTCGTCTAACTCGATCACTTAAGGATGATATGACAGTATGGAGAGAGTTTCTTGATGGCTTTAATGGGGTTGCCATATGGCAATCGCCGATCACACCAGGGAACTCTTTTCAAGTACACTCGGATGCGGCAGGCAGTTTGGGTTTTGGGGTAATTTTCCAAAACAGATGGTGTGCCCAACATTGGCCGGAGGGATGGTCGGACACAGGAATATTGAGGGACCTCACATTCCTCGAACTGTTTCCAGTGGTGGTGTCCGTAGAGTTGTGGAAGGATCTTTTCAAGAATCATAAAGTTTTGTTTTGGTGCGACAATCAGGCTGTGGTTCGCATCATCAACAGACAGTCTAGCCGCTCTGAAAGGGTGATGAGATTGGTACGAAAATTAGTAAGTGTATGCTTGAGGTATAATATTTTCTTTACGGCCAAACACATCCCCGGGATTAATAACGATGTGGCGGATGCATTGTCTCGATTCCAGGAACACCGGTTTCGAACTTTGGCTCCGTCAGCAAACCGGAGGCCGGATCCTTTCCCGGAGGAGCTGTGGACCCTTGGCATGTTGCCATCCAGCAAGCTGTGATGGGTTCCTTGGCGCCATCCACACTACGGGCATATTCCAATGCACTGTCGGGATACTTGCAGTTTTCATTATCTTGGGGTTGCAAATGCCCGCTACCGCCATGGGAAGAAGCAATTCTGCGTTATTTGGTGCACCTTCATTCCCAGGGGACTGCCCCGAGGACGATGTCAGTCCAGTTGGCTGGCTTGTCTTTTTATTGTAAATCGCAGAACTGGTGGGACCCGGCTTCATCCTTCTTAGCAAAGAAGGCGGTAGCAGGGTGGAGGAGGGCGGTCCCTGCAAAGCATGATGCGAGGCGGCCAATATCTTTGGGGGTCCTACATGGATTATTAAGGGAGCTGCCACTGGTATGCGATTCTGAGTTTGAATCCTGCTTGTTCGCTGCAGTATTCACAGTCATGTTTTTTGGAGCCTTCCGCTGTGGAGAGATTGTGTCGGCAACCAGGGATGGTCATGGTACCAAAGCACTGGGTATGCGGGACGTTGAGGTGTATGAGCAAGAATTGCACATACACCTTCGTCAGAGTAAGACTGACCAATGGGGCAGGGGAAATCGCATTGTGCTTAAAGAATCAGAGCAGGGTTTGCCTTGCCCGGTTCAATGCGTTAGGAGGTATCTGAAACTTCGCCCATCCGTGGATGGGCCAATTTTCATCCACGAAAATGGGAGCTGTCTGTCCAGGTTCCAAACGATGGCAGTCTTGCGATCTGCGCTAGAAAAATTGGGGCTACCTGCTAAGCAATATGGAACCCACTCTTTCCGAATAGGGGCTGCCACTAGGGCGGCCGCCAGGGGCGCCAGTGCAGAAGAGATAAAGGCCGTGGGGCGTTGGCGTTCAGACGCATTTCAGAGTTACATTCGGACGGGCCTTCTTCTTTAATCTGTTTTGATTTTGCAGACATGCTGTTGGCGGTCCCACAATTCTGGATCATAGGGCACAGTATCGTGTTCTGGGCTGCCCGTTATGCTGCTGGCTCCGGATGGGGTTCAAGCCTTGGATTGTCAGGACGAGCTCATCTGCTGTGGAAGGGGCGACGCGGGATGCGATGGCCGATGATGTTAGAAACCATATCGGAAATGATAAAGCAGAGAGGATATCCGGATGTCGTGATCCTGCAACTTGGAGAGAATGACTTACCTGAAAAGTCGGGACGAAGCCTGTCCAGGGCGATTATGCAGGATTTGTCCATTCTGCGATGCTGGCTTCCAACTACATCAATTTTCTGGTCATCTCTCCTAGAACGACGCTGTTGGCATGGAGCATTGTCACCCAGCCGAGTGGATCTGGCCAGAAGGCGTGCAGACAAGGCAGTGGCAAAATTTGTAAAGAACGATGGGGGGGGTGGTTATACAACACCCTGAGATCAGCCATCGTCAGTGGGCCCTGTTCAGGGATGATGGTGTCCATCTATCCGAATGGGGAATGGACGTATGGTTAGATGATATCAGGCATGCGGTTATTGGTTGGCTACAGTAGTGAGAGTTGGCGGGAGCACAGGGGTATTCCTCCCCCTGGGCTCTGTGGCGGTTGGTGAGCTGGAAGCGGAGTTTTGATGGGGGAGCCAAGCTTGCGCGCTGGCATCCTAAGGAGATGGGGGCCCCCATTAAGGGGCTGTGTGGATGCGGAGCCCATCTGTGGAGCTCGCATTTCCGGGTGGCAAGCGGAACCAACAGAGGCAGAAGACGCCCAATGGGTTCGCAGTTGGGGCCACCTCCCACGGGAAGCAGGTCAGAGGTCCGGGAATAACTGGCATGTGAGCCAGCACAACCCGTTGAGGGAGACCTGTGGAAAAAAGGGGCTGCCTTGTGGTCGGCTGACCACAAGAAGGCAATTTTCCGCTTCCAGGCTACGCCACTCTCAAGTTAATAAAGCGGCTGTGGCCTTTTCATGCCAAAAAACGAGTATTGTTGTTATTTCATTACTGAGGGAGACAAAATAGACACCTGCAAAGCAATACTGAAATGTGCTATAAATTGAGTACAGAAGAGAGACCAATTATTTGAGAATGAGCCCTACCGAGTAAAGTGAGACATCAGACTCTCTCAAAATGTACTCAACTGAAGAAAAACTTTATTTCTACTAACTGGAACAAAAAAAGCAACCTCACAAAAACTCCAGCATGCTTAATGGGGAAGGAAAACTGGACAGATATGAACAGTCAGTCCTATCCTCCATAGAGAGGAGGCAGGTTAGCTGAGACTCCAGGCAGTGGAGATTCTTGTCTCTGTATTAATTCCCATTGTATCATCTACTCACTTTATACTGCCAGTGCCTCTCAATATTTCTCTATAGCCATGTGCCTAATTTTGTAATTTTATATTTACACATTCATCCATCTGCCTATCAAAACAGGATACACTTCTTCCAACTGACAAAGCAGGTTCCAGTTCACGAAAACTTCATGTCACAATAATCTTTAGTAAGTAAATAAGTAAGAACTCTGCCTCAGTTTAACTTTGTACTTTTATGTCTCACACAAAGCCATGGCCCAAATAGGGTGCTGCTTATACAGTGGTGCTGAATGAGAAGCACTGGGATCACTACAACTGATTGCACTGACATATCTTTTTAAAGGATTATTTGTCATAACATGAAACTTAATGCTTACAATAGCAAAGTTGGATTTACAAGAGGCCAAGTATCAGGTGTCCCACCAATGCAGTAATAATAAAAACTGATTGCTTAAATAAATGTGAATGCTACTTTTAAATACATTTAAAATGCGATTAAATCACTTCCAGTTTGGGGGAGGGGTTCTTCTAACTAATAATCTCAGACTTCAGGTATACCTTAAAAGGTAAAGGTAAAGGTATCCCCTGTGCAAGCACCGGGTCATGTCTGACCCTTGGGGTGACGCCCTCCAGCGTTTTCATGGCAGACTCAATACGGGGTGGTTTGACAGTGCCTTCCCCAGTCATTACCGTTTACCCCCCAGCAAGCTGGGTACTCATTTTACCGACCTCGGAAGGATGGAAGGCTGAGTCAACCTTGAGCCGGCTGCTGGGATTGAACTCCCAGCCTCATGGGCAAAGCTTTCAGACTGCTGCCTTACCACTCTGCACCACAAGAGGCTCCCAGGTATACCTTATTTAATGCTAAAACGAGATCTGTTGAAAACCAGAAACACAAGTTATACTTGCATATTCAAGCTACAGATATTGTTTGCTTACGTTGTTTAATCCAGAAAGGCATTCACTATTCTATATTTATAATCATTCATGAATACAGATCACCATACATAAAAAAGGAAAAAGAGAGAAAAATGACCCCTTTTGCAACTTTGATAGATTGTTGGGAAATATCAACAGGACTAATTAATTGTCTATCAATCTCAATGAGCTGTTCTAAGGATCTGTTGATATGAAATTGTACATTTCCACTTCCTTGAGTATAACTTTTATCTCTTGGAGTCACCACGGCACTGGTCATGGCACCATTTCTTCCTTGGATTGGAATCAGGACAATCTTAGAAAGAGGGGACTGATGAATATCCACCTCAATCCCCATACCCCTTGTTGGTTCTAGAGTCGCAGGTCAAGAGTCCCAATTAATCAGATTTGTCTGAACTTTATAGTTTGCCTTGTTTTAATAACCCTAGTGCTACTGTCATAATTAAGATATTTTATTCGTTTATAATTAAACTAGTAAATAAGCCCGCTGCCCCCGAAATGCAGCGGGCGCTAGCGGGCCTGGGGAGTTCGGCGGCGCGGCTGTTTGGGGCCAGGGGCCGGACCGAAGGGCTGGCGCGGGGCGACCAGTGAGGCGGCGAGAGTGGTGGCCGGGGGCTCGTGCTACCTGGATCTCTGGAGCTGGGCCCGTGATGTGGCGGCTGCCAGTGGAGGCGGGCAGCGTGGAGGGCAGGAGGCAGGTGCTTGTGGGAGGATGGAATGTGCAGCGGGGCCGGTAGCGATGGCACCAGGTTGAAGTGTGGTCGGCGACGTAAAAGGGTGTTCCGAGGTTGCTGCGGGCTGGGGCGGGGCTGCGGCTCCCGGGAGAAGCGCCGCTGGGCGCTTGCAGCCGCATGCGTCCTCGGGCGAGCTGCGGGGTGGGCGGCAACGGCTCCATTTGACGCGGCGGTGGGTGGCGGTGTGGGCCGCTCTTCTGTGCGGGGGCCAGCAAGTAGGCGTGACAGCATGACTGTTGGTGGCAGCAGCTGTGTCGGCACGGCCGGCACAGGCGCGGTGGCTGGGCCCTCCTTTCCCCGCAGGCGGCAACCTGCAGCGTCGAGGGGAAGCGTGGTAATGGCGGTGGGCTGCGGTGTCCAAGCGAAATGGGAGGGCTTTGCGCCTCCCGATTCGTCAGTCCGGGGGCAAGGGACCAATTGTGAGCCGCAACCCTTGCCCCCGGACTGACAATCAGAGGGCCCAATCGACAGGCGCTTCGCGCTTGCTGATTGGGCCCTCCAATTGTCAGTCCGGGGGAAGGGGCCTATCGGCACCCTTCCTCATCCCGGACAGGGCCCACCGACAGAGCCCTTACTCTTTTATTTTATCTGCTCTGCTAGGAGCGGTTAAAGATATTAAGGGAGATATAATTACATCCTTTTTTTATTTTAATATTTAAAAGTTTTCCTGTAAGTATATTTTCACTTCCCAGCTAGGGTAATGACGGGATGGAACAAGACTGGTCTTGAAAATAAGGGCCTTGATCCAGTGCTGGTTTAACTGATAGACTCAGTAGCAACTCAGCATCACCGGGTAAATAAGTGTTTGCCTCAGTCTCACTTTAATAGTCATCTTAGTTTGTTTTTCTAATGAAAACTAGGAATTCAGAAAACATGATACTCATGGGATCCTGGAATTTTGTCCCTCAACCCCTCCCCCACAAGCATCCCATCTTTGAACAGAGAACTTCTAATAAGAAACCAGAATATGAATTCCAAGCATTCCAAAACTTAAATGTTCTTTTAGAAAACCATTATAAACTCATGATTTCTTGCCTGAACAATTATCAGCAGAATGAGTTATTTTGGGATCAAACCATTCCACAGATTCAAAAATTGAAGTATTGTTGCCTGATACAAGTATGCAGAATGACGATATATATTGTCAGTTATATAAAACCTGGAGAACTCGTTACATAAATATAATTAAGAGGACTTCCCTTTCAGAATGGCACTCATGCTAATCCTGGATTTAGAGTCTAGAAATCTATTTAATCAGCTCAGCATAAGCAGGGTACTTCACATATCAGGAAGGAAATATTGCAGAAGAGACTAATCTAGCCCCTCACTGACCAACAACTAAAGGTGAAGCAGCCTCAATCCACCCAGGGTTCTTTAATGTCCTGCAATGCTCCTGCAGAGGAGTTATGTCTCCATGTAACAGAAAGGAACCACAGATGTATAGCAATGTAAGATTACAGTCATAGTTAGGAAGGTTAAAAAATATCTTCAGGAAGCCAGATTCCTTCTTAAAAAATCACTGTAATGGAAGCTCAAATAATATGGATCATACACGTTAAGCATAAAATAATTAAGTCCACACTTGTTAGAGGGACAAGCCTTGCTATGGAAGACCCATTGTAGCTTCTTCAAGGGGAAGTAACCAGCAATAATTTTGAATTCTCTGAGTATGTCAAGCAGAGATGGGAGAAGAGGTGAGGCAAACTCAGTGGTCATTTCATGCCAAAGAGTCTCTCCAATGAAAACTTGTGGTCATGGGAAGATCTGACCTCTGTTATTATAGACTGGTGACTTCCAACTCTATCTCCTCTTTGTATGTGAGTCAGGGAAGGCAGTTAAGTTTCTTGATCGCTGCTTGGAGGCAATAATAGGCTGTACCAATAAACTGAAATAGGGGTTCTGTGTGTCAGGGGGTCCCAAGTCCAAGAAATTAAGGGGCATGTGACTCTGGATGGAGTTGTTTTGCCACAGAAAGAATAGGTGCAGGATATGGGTGTGTTCTGGGATTCACTGGTGTCATTTTGAGATTCATGTGGCAGCAATAGCCAGGAATGCCTACCTCCATCTCTGACTGATTGGTCAAATTCAGCCTTTCCTGGATAGGGATAACTTGGCCATGGTGATCCATGCTCTGGTATCCTCCAGATTAGACTACTGTAATGTGTTCTACCTTTACTGCTAATGTCTGCACATATCAGTATTGGCTATGACAGTTCAAAGAGGGTTCAGATGGCAGGGGATGCAGTCCTGGTATCTACCACCTCTACCATTCCATCAGGGGGGTAGGTAGTAAATCTGCCAGGTTTTTGGGCACAGATTATCTCCATGTTCTTGGAGCCCAGGCCAATCTGTTGTGTCTGGCAGCTAGTTTCATTACACTGTATGGAATGATACGAAGGGGTATCATCAGGAGTTTTCACTCCTAACGTTGGAACTTGATGGAAGAAGGGGGTGTGCTGGTATAGCAGTTCTTGTGTAGGCCTGCTTCAGTCTTAGCAAAGAATGTAAGAAGTCTGGTTTTTACTTGTGCCTGAATAATGAGATTTTCTTTAACAAAGTCTGCTCATTGGAAATATTGACTGAAACCTCACAGCCTTCTAGTAGTTCCATCTATCTCAGAGATGCAAGAGACAGTGACATGGGGGAGTGCTTTTTCTATGGCAGATCCCAGATTTGGAACAGATTCAACAGGTGCCTAGATGATATGTCTTTTGGCACCTGCCTAAAACACACCTCTTCACCCTGGCCTTTGAAGTTTAGCTTCCTCTGTGTACTGTCCTGCTTAAGAGGGAGGAAGGGAGAGAGTGGGTGGATGATGTGCTAAATGTTGTGTGTGTGTGTATGTGATCAGGGATATGATCACTGATACGGGAGGGGGTTAAATCTATTGAGTGTTAGATCCACCCATCGAGAATTTGTCATAACTGCATGGAAATTTCAGAAGCAGAAAAGCAAACCACCAACAGTGACTTTTTCCAAAGCTATAAGGGCTAGTATTCTATATTGGCACAGTAGAGCAACAAAAGACAGACTATGGATTGCCAGCCAGTGTGGTGCAAAATGCCTTCCAGTCACAACCAACTTATGGTGATCCCATGGGTCTTCAAGGCAAGAAACGTTCAGAAGTGGTTTGCCATTTTGCCTCTGCATAGCAACCCTGGACTTCCTTGGTGGTTTCCCATCCACCAAATATTAACCAGGGCCAACCCCATTTAATTTCTAAGATCAACTGAAATCAGGCTAGTCTGGGCCATCCAGGTCAGGGACACGAGCCTGTAGCTTTACCTAAAACATTATGAACAAATATGGTGAAGAAACACTTTACAGCAGAGACAAGACTGCAGCTTTATTCTTGTGCCATTTAATCAACAAAGAATGACATGGAAAGCATAGTTCACAGGTTAAGAAAGCAGACAGGCATTGGGAATTCCCCATATTAATGAATAACCTCCATAACTCAAGACAAGCAAACGGGACTCATTAACTGGGTTCCCAACTTCCCTCTGGTTGACATCACAGAGAGGACTCCATCCCTTTCCCTTTGGGAAGATGCCAGGATTGTCCTGAGCACAAGTTTGGGCTGGCTACCAAGGCCAACTAGAATTCTGTTGGGAGCATCTGGTGGAGGAAGGGAGAATAGGGTGGCCAGATCCAGACTGGAAAACTGGAGATTTCGCAATGGAGTCTGGGGAGGCATAACACCATACAGTGCACCCTACAAAACATCCATCTTATCCAGGGGAACTAATCTCTGTCGTCGAGAGATGAGCTGTAATTCTGTAATTCCTACCAAGTGGCTGGCGTGCCTGCTCAGTGCCTAATTCCTCAGAGTTATCTAGTTTACTCCTCACTTCCTCAATCAAAATTTCTAAACATTCCCTGTGACCTATGATATGTTGTACCAAACCTATGAGCTGAATTAGCAACCATTAGATCTCCAAATCAGCCACGTTGCCAGGGTCCTGCCTCAATATCAAAGACCACTGCCTAGCAATCTGTACAGTTTTTTAACTCCTTTCTCAGAATACGAGGTCCAAGCTGTTTGGAGTGTGGGAGGTCAGCATTTGGCATTAAGAGAACAACTTTCCTATGGTTTTGTATGTATCCTGTTGTGGAGCAAAATGCAGAGGACATTGAGGTTTCACATAACTGTAGCACACATTTATTTTCAGGGTGCGAAGCACAACTCCTTTCATTTCCTTTTCTTCGACTTCTGCAGTGTTGATGGAGGCTCCCTGAAAGAGACCCTTTCAGCAGGCACAGTAGGTAACTTGAGCAACAGGAAGGAAAGACAAAAAGGGATCTAATGCTTAGCAGCCTGGAGTTTTCACCTTGGTGCCTGAGAAGAGTTCATGTTATGGTGCTAGGAGCAAAGGGGTGAGCTGCTTAGTACCCCACCCACCCCAAAATGAGGCAACTAGATCTTTCCAGCCGATAGTGTCGCTTACATTCCTGCCCCTTGGCAGCCAGCCAGAAGCCACTGAAAGCCTAGCTGCTAGGGATACAGGAGGCAGGAGTGTTTGTTGAAGGGATGTACTGTACAGAGCACTGTTTTTGTCCTCCCCCAGAAGTTTGAAGCCTGTCATTCTCATTTACTCTAAGCATTAATCTTGCCAAGGACAGGAGCTATATGAACAAAGCACTATTACCCTGCATCCAAAAAGCAACACACCAAGTCACCCAGTTGTAATCTTTTGGGGATGGAAAGTCTAAGATGAAGAAATGGTTCTATCTTCCAGATTCCTCAAACATACAGTTAGAGCATAGGCTAAAAGTTCATCTTTTTCTATAGGCCTCTTTCTTACTAAGGCAGTGAGAAAAAGCATGCACGCAAGCATGCGCTTGCTCAAAAGGCAAAGTACTCAAAAATGGTACAAGTATAGAGACAAAGCATCCATGCTGCAAAAATTGCTTTCGGTAATACATAGTGTGGCATAATGAATTAAGTTTCATTAGAAGAAGAAGAGTTGGCTTTTATACCCCGCTTTTCACTGTCCGAAGGAGTCTCAAAGAGGCTTACAGTCACCTTCCCTTTCCTCTCCCCACAACAGACACCCTTTGAGGTGGATGAGGCAGAGAAAGCCCTGATATTAGTGCTTGGTTAACAGCTTTATCAGTGCTGTGACTAGCCCAAGGTCACCTGGCTGGCTGCATGTGGGGGAGCAGGGAATCATGGCTGGCTTGCCAGATTGGAAGCCGCCGCTCTTAACCACTACGCACAGCTAGCTCTCGGAACACCCTTCAGCAACAAACCTAACTCACAATATTTGTACCAATATTTTTACTTTAAAATTGAAACAATAAAAGAGGGCACAAAGTAACCCAACCTGTATACACAAGCTAGGAATCTAAAGGTTGAGCAGCAGCAGAATATATTAAATATTAAAATACAAATATTTATTTTAATTCATGTGTACATGCAAAATAATTTTAAAACATCAACATTAGTCACGGACTATTGCACAAATCCAAAGCATATTGACACATGGATGAATGACAAAAAACAAATGTGTTTCAACCCCTCTTAGGGTCTTTTTTTAGTGGTCTAATATTTAAATACGCTCATGTAATAATAGGGACTATAAGGCGATAAAAATATGAATGAAGAGGCTCCCACATTTATAAAAGGTTCAGAGGGCTTCAACAAGGGTGGCACTTTGAAGAATAAATATTTTAATTGGGGAGCTGCAAGAGATATAGTTGGACACTGAAAAAGACCCCAAGAGGGATTGAAACACATTTGTTTTTGTTTTGTTTTTTTCATTTATCCATGTGTCAATATGCTTTGGATTTGTACAACAGTGCGTGACTAATGTTGATGTTTTAAAATTTTACATGTGCACATGAATGGAAGTAAATATTTGTATTTTAATATTTAACATATTAAGATGATGCTCAACTTTTTAGGTTCCTTGTTTTAACACTGACCATACTCAGAAACAAGGCTACTGCAGCTACAGCAGGAAGATATAATGTTGCCACAACTGAATAGAGAGATTCTTGCATTTCTCTGCAGCCATCACGGAGTAGAGATGGGAGAGGGGGAAGTAAACTGGCCCTCTAGAGCTCTGCACGTATCATTGACTAAATTGGTCCATACCACAGAACAGGTTTGCTTCTGGGAGCTTCTGCACATATATAAGTCCAACGTCTTCTCTTGCATCTTTGTTCATTCATCGCGGCTGGTCCCATAGGCATTACCACAAACACACACTTTTCATTGATGATGACAGCAAGGTATTACAGTTAAACAAGAAAGCTTGACTTTATGATGTGAAAATGTCTTTATTAGCGCCCTAGGGGGAGGCATACAACGGAAGTCGTGATGGAAGTGACATGCTGCAGTGGATCAGTTACCCGAACAACAAAGGAGCATCTCTCATACACACACACACACACACACACACACGGCTTTCTCGGTGGCTGTGAAAGTTTGTTGGGTCAGAGGCAGAGGAGAGCTGCTTGTAACTGTCTGAGTGGAGGGTTGGGCTGACATGGAAAGTGTCAGGGCAGAGAAAGGAAGGCAGAACTATGTGGCTTCATATCAAAAGGCAGCACCAGTCCCCCAAAGCCCCAGTATGTCTGTGCAAGAGAGGCTCAGTGCGCTGATATATGCATGCACACGAGAGAAGGGTTTCCAGGCTGCACGAGGAGTGGACAGCCTGGGGCTGGCTCCCTGGAGTGGTGTGCATGATGCGCTGGCAGTGGCTGTTCGGCACTCTTCCCCATTCACTTTTTGCCTGGGCATCACAAGCTTTTTGCAGAACAGCAAGTCATGCTGAAGACTCGGACTGCTGGTGCTGCTGGGCTCGAAGCCGCTACCAGCCTCTCACCGGTGTTGCCAGCAGAGCCCAGAGGCTCTACCTTCTCCCACTGCCCTAGGATGAGCTAACACTGGAGCCCCAGAGGGAGGGAGTGGTTCACCCATGCAGGGGACTCCCACCTTGTGGCGCCTGCTGCAAGCACAGCTGCGGAGACAATGCCCTGCCACCTTGCTCCTCCTCAGCTGTAGAGGAGCATCTTCATCTTCCTGGCACATGGCAGTTTCCTCTTGGGACATTGCACTGATAAGCAGAGCTATCGGATCATGGCCCGGCTGGTAGGTGGAGCCCACACAGTCCTGTAACCTGTGGGAAGAGGATGCTCTCTGGGCAGGAATCCCAATTGTTGCACACATGCGTGTGATTTGTCTGTCTGCATAGATTACTTCTGAGTAAGCAAGCACTGATAGAAGCAGGTATTGCATTGATTAAAGTAGAGGAATAATGTAAATGGGCAGAAAACATTTTGGTTTGGGGAGGGTACTGAAGAACTTTGCAAGAAGGTTTTTCAAAAATGTTGATTATTATATTCTCTAGTCTCTGAGGTGCTGTTCAGTAACTGCTTTGTAAAAGGAGAGGTGTGGAAAATAAAGTGAGCTGTGACCTTTTCTTGCTTAAGAAAGCCTTCCCCCATTCTAGACGTTGGAGCTTGACTGCTGTAGTTCAGCAGCATCAGTTCACGCTCTAAGAAAGACCAGAAAGGTCACAGGCAAAAAGCAGGTGTTTGAGGAGATTCTGGAAGGAACATTCAGTGTTTGGTCTTATGCGGTATAGATTGGAATACTGGATTTGCACTGTGCACTCCTTAATTCTTGGTCAGCTAGTGAAATTCACCAGGGACCTTCGAGACAAAGTTTGTCTTACATTCTAGCTTATCTCGCAGGATTGTTGTGCAGACAAAATTAAAACCTGCATGTACATTGCCTAATAGCAGAAGGATGGTCTATGAGAGCAGTTGTACATTAATGCTAACCAACAAAAGTGGTGTAGTGGTTATAGAGTGGTGGACTCTAATCTGGAGAACTAAATTTGATTCCTCACATGAAGCCTGCTGGGTGTCCTTGCACCAATCATGGTTCTCTCTGAGCTCTCTCAGCCCTGCCTACCCTACACGGTGCCTATGGGAAGGGGAAGGAAGGGTGATTGTAAGCCATTTTGAGACTCCTCTGGGTAGTGAAAAGTGGGTTATAAAAGTCAGTTATTCTTCTAAATATAGGTATGCTAATAGCTCTAAACCAAAGTATTCAGTTTATTGATTAACTGAAAACAAAAAATGTCCCAGCAATTGTTGACGTTCACCATATCTGTTATAACAATTTCCATTGCTTGTGAGGTACCAAGAACATACAAAAGCAAGATGATAAGAATACAAAGAGACATAAGGGCAAACTAAGTCTGGTTCTGTCAACACGGCCTACATTAAATACTACTCCATCTATCAAAATGACTTACAGCATTTCCATGGAAGGTGTGAATAGAGGGAGAGCAAGCTTGGCATGTGAGATATTGAGAACTTTCAGATCTTTTGTGCCAAAGAGCAAGAAAATATGAATATTCATTTTCTACAGAGCAAAAAAACAAACTTTTTTCCCAAGGAATTACCAGAAATTACAGTAATAGAAAAAATCCTTACACCTCATGATAGACAGTACAAGCCTGATCCGGTCAAATCTTGTAAGCTAATCAGGGTTGGCTCTGGTTAGCACTTGGAAGGGTGACTTCCAAGGAATACCAGAGGTGGGCAATGGAAAACCACCTCCGAATCTCTCTCCCCTGGCTGCCAGACACTTCAGATCTCCTGACTATCTTGCAAACATGCTGTATGAGAAAGGAAGAAAGAATAATGCACTGAAACTCTGTGACATAATTTCTGAATGTGAAGCATGTGGTGATCATGCCTTAGCAAACTTAAGAATGACTAAGGCTCTTTGGAATCTATGGGGACTTCAGAGTGTATTACTTATCTTTACCACTATGCATGCTGGTCCTATTCATCACTAGAAAAATAATAGTGTATGGGGGTGGGGGAATAACTCAGTTCCTGTAAGAAAATCTTGTTGATGTGAAAACATCTTTAGCAGCACCCTAGGGGCATGCATACAACGGAAGTTTTGATGAAAGTGACATGGTGCAGTGGGGAGACGAAGAAAGGAGAGAGTGGAGAGCCCTGCCACTGACAGCCCAGCCTGCCCCAATCCTTGCCTCCCTCCCAGAACCCAAAGCTCCCATGGTCACTTTACCTCCTGCTGCTCCGTTTAGTGGCATTTTAAGCCACTCCAGGAAGTTCAAGGGTAAGGAGCAGGGGAGAGCAGGGCTGGCTCGGTTCCAAGCAGCCACAGTACATTAGGTGGGGGCATCATTCTTTGGCACTGTTTTCCTGCCTTGCTTCAGTGATCCCACAAGGGCTAGTCAATGGCAGCCCTTCCCCTCCACACTCGCCTCTCTCACATGTATAACCCTCACCGTGAGCCACCAAGTCCCTTTCCCATGGGGCCCTCAGTTAAAACTGCCTCTGCTGCCCAGGAAACAGAGCGGCAGAGTAGAGCAAGCAGGAAAGCAAAGCACCCGGCAGGTCAGCAGCTTCCATGGGCAATGACTGCCTGGTCTGGCGTGAGCCTTGAGGAATGGTGGCTCTATGTGTGTGCAGTGTGCAAGCGCCTAGGGCAGGGGTAGTCAAACTGCGGCCCTCCAGATGTCCATAGACAACAATTCCCAGGAGCCCCCTGCCAGCGAATGCCCACGAATGCTGGCAGGGACTCATGGGAATTGTAGTCCATGGACATCTGGAGGGCCGCAGTTTGACTACCCCTGCCCTAGGGAGAGAAATGTGTGTATTTGTGTGGTATGTGTGTCTGCACATGCACTGCCTGAGTCCCTAGTGGTGCTTTTCCCAAGCCAGGGGTGCAGCTGTTGCTCTTCTACCCATGTGGCTCTTGGTGCCCTTCAAGAAACTCATAACTATGTCAGATTTTTCTACCTGTGACTTTTACTGAACTTGTGATTTCTCGGTGCGTTCTCACCGCATTGAATTCTGAAAGCAGACCCCAAATTTTCACCGGGCATTCTGCATTTGTGGAAACTATCTTCTATTAATTTGAAGCAGGTGGAACCTCTTAACAAGTCTGAACCAAACTAAGATAATTATATTTTAATTTGAAAGTTCTAGGTCTCCTACTGCTTGGCTCTGCCATAAATCCTTTTTAAATGCCAAAAGAATTTTCCTAGCTCAGGTTTTTAAAAACCTGAATGTATCCTCCCTGTTGTCACAATAATCAAGCATCTAAGTATAGGGTAAGAATAGACAATCACGAGGAAGATTTAGAATCATTTTTTAGAATCATGGAGCTCAAAGGACCAACACTCAGATTATGCAGGGGCCTGCCTTACAAGGTTTGTCTTCAGACTAAATTTATTTATTTTAAATGGCTCGACTAGATGGGACATCCCTGGTGAATATACTTTTATGGCAGGATCAAAACTCAGTACAATAGATTGTATAATAGATGGTTGGCGGACAGGACTCTTTTATCTCAAACTGTTTAAAATTCTTCCATATGAGGACTTGATACAAAGTTTAAGACCACTTTTGTTTAGGGTTCTCATAAAGCTGGGCACGGTCTGGGCCCTGAGTACTTGAGGGGCTGCCTTTCTACCTATGCCCCCCTGAGAGCACTACGCTCTGTAAACACCAACAAGCTGGTGATTCCTGGCCCCCGCAAAATGGAGCTCTTCCACCAACCAGAGCCCAGAGGCCCCTCCCACCTTAAACTGCCTCTGCAGATGAATCTGAAAAACTTATAATTGATCATCAAAATACCAAGATCCTGGCTTTGGGGGGAAATCCGAAAATTAGATACTGGGAGTGATAAGGGAAGCAGCTGGAACAAATATCTAATCTTAAGTATCTTGGTGTAGTATTGCAAGCTTCAGGTGCAAAGACACTACATCAGCCTTTCTCAAATTTTTTACCACTGAGAACCCCAAAACATTCTTCAGGCTTCGAGAAACCCCAGAAGGGGCACAATTTTGTAGAATATGATTGGGAAGCATAGATGTGTGCATGTCCACCTAGGGCCCCTCCCCTTCCCCTCCTCTAGACCCATCACTGGCCATTTTAGGAGAGGGGGCAGGTCAACCACCTATGGTCATATCCCCTGATATATTTTTAACACATTTTAAAAAGGATAAACATTTTATTTATTTATTTATTTATTTATTTATTTGTGTGATTTATATCCCACCACTCCCATACAATGGTTTGTGGCAGGTCACAAGGTCCTCATTAAAAATTCCAATAAAACCCCCATTAAAAGGACATACTGATACTATATAAAATACAAACCAAAGGCAATAAATAAAACAAGCCCTGCACCTAAGACTGATACCCACTATCGGGGAGGAGAGAGGGCCTAGCTGGCAACGTCCAGGTGCTAACACCAGCCCTGGGAAGGGGGTATGACTCCCACCCATTCAGGAAACCCTTCCAGTGCCATCAAGAAACCCTGGTTAAGAAAGCCTAGACAACATAATAAATCAGCTGCTGATTCGGTGGGGGATCAACTAACGGCATCCTAAAATTTTATAGGTCTCATGGGGGGATATTTTATACCTGCTGCTCTTAACTTGTTCAAGGCTAAAGCATTGACTCAATTGCTGTAGAGTGAGTTCAGTCCAAATTTTTGAGAGCTTTATTACAGGCTCCAAAGTGCATATCTAACTCATGGATCATACTGAAAACTGGCTTGTTGAGAGTTGAGGCTAGAATCTGTATTCTGTCATTTTGTAAGTTTACCCCAGTATTGCATGACCAATTCCAATCTAGCTGGCAAAAGACAATTCTGAGCTCTCTTCAAAAACTGGGCTTCTTTCCTCAAGGACTTTTACATTTGGGGATTGAAAAGGCAAAATCAGTTGTTAAGCAGCGAATCACAGAAAGACCGACATGTTGGGAACATCAGGGTTTATTAAATACATGGTTGCACCTGCAGATTATTTATATGTCCTCGATTCCAATAGTTCAAGAAGGGCATTTATATTGGCCAGAAGTAAGACATTGCCCTCCGCAGTTATGAAAGAGAAATATAAGAAAATAACTTATGTACGAAGTTTTTAAAATCTGTACACAAGAGGAGATTGAATCAATTGAACATATGTTTTTCAATTGCCTGCTGTACAGTAAGATACGTATGGAAATTATTAGCCCTTTGTTAGAAGGGTTCCCTGGGCAATCAAATACAACTAGTTTAAATTACCTCCTCTCTGAAAGGAGCCATCAGACGACATGTCAGGTAGCTCGATTTTGTGCTCCGGTTTGTAAGATTAGAAACTCTATATGGCAACTAAATTTAGGAAGGATGAAATTTTATAATCTGGAATTTTAAAAAACCCTTTACATATATTTTTACTAATTCTAAAATATTGTTTATCTATCAATGTACAGATTTCAAAATTTGGATTGTGAATTTTAGATCTTAAACTATAACGGTTACCACTTTTATACTGGCCAATAAACTGAATTTCAATTTCACCTGGCCATCGTAGCTTGATTGGTGCCTGTCTTTTCCCCAGGTGCTTTTGATCCAATCTGTCTGGTCCAGGAAGATGATGATCATACTAGTCAGGCTTATTTTCAACCATGTTTGCTACACTTTTGATTGGGACTGGAGACTGCCCATTGGCTTCTAACATTTGCCTGTGTTCCGTGCAAGAGCTTTAAAAAGAGTTTTTGTGACACCAAACCAGTCACATCTCCCGCACTGGGATGAGCAGAAGACAGACACGACGTTTGAGCACAGCATGGGATGGGCCACTATTGTATGAACACAGCACTTGCCTATTCATGAACTGAACCGCTGTTTTAATAGTACAGAGTCGGATGCAAAGACTGATCAAAAAGCAAGCATAGTAAATGACAGCACTGAAGAAACCTGTGTATTCTGCTCACTACTTGCTGCTGGCTGTGGAGCACAGCAGAGTTCAGCCATCTTCTCAAAGGGGTATGGCAAAAGTTTCATAAAGGTGTCTGTGCCCCTCACCCTTTTGTGAGTCTTTCATTGTACCCTAAAAAAACAAGAGAATCTCTGAGGGATCAAGCTGATACCATCTGTTAAACTGAAGCAGTTTCAAGATGCAGTCCAGGGGCATGAACAAAATGTTGGTTTGTCACAGACACAACCTGATTAAGTGTCCTCATGCATTAATTCCCTCATCCTTCCTCTTGCTTGGAATAGTGGACTGACGATAGAAATCTTCAACAAGCTCCAGCGCATCAAATTTGCCAATATACTCTGCATTGCAAGCAGTTTGGTGGCAATTTCAGTTGTACAGCGTCTTCTAACATTCTGGATTTCAAGCACACAGGACTAGAACTCCTATAAACGATTAGGAGATTGTCCTCTTCAAGTGTTACAAGTGAAGAAATAAGGCATTCAGTAATTTGCTCTCTTCTTAAAACTAATACACCCAATACGTTCCTTCTCTACAAAGAAAGCAGAGTACGTTTGGTAGTTTCAGGGGTCAGTTTGCTTGTATGATCCTCTTGAACCTCAAGGCGTACATACAAATCAAAACCGGTCACCAGAAAGCCTGGCTGGCCCAGGCGGGCCTGAGCTCGTCAGATCTTGGAAGCTAAGCAGAGTCGGTCCTGGGAGACCACAGAGGAAGTCCAGGGCTGCTGCAGCCATTTCTGAACCTCTCCTGCCTTGAAAACCCTATGGGGTCATCATGAGTCAGCTTCAACATGACAGTACTTTAAACACACAAGAAGAGAGTACCTCTCATGGCAGATTGATTCTCTCCTGGCCTCCGTCACTTTGGAATTACAGTTGCTTTAATTTATTTGTTTCAAAAACAACAAGGAACAATCAGAAAAAGAAGATGGGGGGGGGGAAACCTCAAAATGACAAATACATGGGGCAGTAGAATGTGGGACTTAGGGCTGAGAGCATGTTTGTGCCTCTGCTATGCCATGTAAACGTGTTGAGTGATTCTGGGATAGACACACCTACTACTCTAATTTGCAGGGTGGTTGTTGTGAGGATACATGGAAAAGAGAATGATTTCGTAAGATGTTTGGATCCCCATCAGCGAGAAAAGTGGGTGGAAGGAATATCTAAATAAATAGCATTTATGTGCTAATTCACAGGACAACCTCTACCCCCTACAAATCACAACAAGGATTGTGCAGGATCAAAACTGCAGGATCAGAACAAGACTCTTCTAGAATCCTGTTTCCAGTCAGCCTCTCAAACAGAGCAAGGTGGAGATGCTTATTCCTCAGGGTTTGTGGCCGGTATCTAATATTCAGAGGTGTACTGCCTCTAAACATGACAGCTAATTTAGCTATCAGAGCCAGATCCGGTGAACATCTGTCATCCATGAACATGACTATCTTTTAAAACAGGGGTAGTCAACCTGTGGTCCTCGAGATGTTCTTGGACTACAATTCCCATGAGCCCCTGCCAGTAAATGCTGGCAGGGTCTCATGGGAATTGTAGTCCATGAACATCTGGAGGACCACAGGTTGACTACCCTTGCTTTAAAAGATATCTCAGTGACCAAGACCTTCACTAGCAAGGAACTGTGAGCTCGAGATTCAGTGCATGCTGTGCCTAAATGCTGGATTTGGTCTATTTTCAGGACAGCCCTAATTTAACTTGATATCCCACAACTGAGTACTCCAGCATCTGAGACACAAGAGGTTCTCAAGAAGCAAGAGCATCCCTTGGAAGAGATGTATGTTCAGGATGGAGGCTGTTAAGCCTCTTATATCAAAGCTGTACAAAGCCTCGATAATCTCAATCCAGGTCATACATCTCTTCCAAATGTACTGAGTACCAGACTGGCGATGCTCTTGCTTTAAAGATAGCAAACCATTACGTCTCTCTGGTTGGCAAAAAGGGATTCATGAAACAAGGTACTTCAGAAAATGTTCAATGATTGTGACACATTCCCAAAAGGGTCATCTGAGAGGGGGGAGGCCAATGCAGAGAAAGAAGGGATTGCAGGGGAAATTCCATATGGAGAGATTAAAGAGCCGCACAAAGACAATCCTGACAGGTTAACAGACAGGTAATATTATGGTCATGTTTGCTTAACTAGGCAAACAGCTCATGCAACCCCTGATATGTCATATCCTTTATTGCCAAGGGCTGTTCGGGGGTGGGGGAGTTCAGCTTCCACAGTCAGTAAGCTCTCATTGGCTTATAGGCTGTGTAAATATCTAAGGGGGGGGGGGCTAGGAGGCATGTATCACAGCTGATCTTAGAGACAGATGTTTCCTGGCCCTGGGCAAGTCAGTTTCTTCCTTGCTTCCACAAATGCCAATACTCTCTGAGGGGGGCACTGTTGCCTTCTCACTACTAGCAGCCGCTTCTATCACCACTATCACATCCAGCCTCACAAACTCTGCTCTACATAATTCCCACAAATGCCTACTATCAAAGAGGAGTGCCCATCCTGAGCACAGTGAACAATTACAGAATACAACAACTTGAGCACCTCAGTAAAACAAACAAAACTGTGCTCCTGTTTGTTGCTGTTCACCCATCATAATTTTTATCAAGGGAATTCTGACTCCAGTAAGCAACCTCTTGGTTTTCTTCTTGATGTTGCATTTATTAAATGCTGTGTTCTGATAGGATTTCTGTTAGTTCTTATCCAACAATATTACCAGAAGGCTACTAAAATCATTTGCAGATAGGCCTGGCCTAAAGCATCCAGGGTAAGTATTTGTCCAGCCGCTGCTTGAAGATTACCAGTGAGGAAGAACTCCTTAGGCAGTTGATTCCACTGCTGAACTATTCTGGCTGTGAAAAAGTTTTTCCCAGTATCTAGCCAAGATCATTCTCCACATAGTTTAAAGCCGCTGTTGTGGGTCCTATCCTCTGCTGCCAACAGGAACCTTTCCCTGCCCTCCTCTAAGAGACAACCTTTCAGATACTTAAAAGACAGCAATCATGTCCCCTTTCAACCTCCTCTTCTCCAGGCTGAACATTCCCAAGTCTCTCAGCCTTGCCTCATAGGGCTTGGTCCCTATTTTTAATGTCTGCTCCAAAGACCCGACTTAATAGAACGAATGCAGATAATTCATGGAGAACATCATGGAAATGAATCCTGTACACACCCACTCTGACACTCACTTTCCTTCCCCTTTGACTACCTTGCAAAAGCCACCTAACTTGCCCCTCACTTTATGAGTTCTGCATAGTTTACTTTGAAAAGACATGTTTTACTAGAGATAAGGGACTGCAGGTAGCCTTGCTTTTTAAACTTGGCCATAAATTCACCTCAACCTTTGTTTTCAAATATTTGTTGGTTTTCATTTTCCTCTGTCTTCCAGTCTTTCAACTGAAGACAAGATTTACAGCTTGTCAGATTTAATCATTTTGCAGCAGGAAAAGATGCTTTTGAAACCCCCCCAGGATAAGACAGGCTTGCCAGGAAACATCCAAGAGAATGTTAAATTGCTCTCTGCAAAAGGGAGGCACAGTAGACTAAAATCTGATGCCTGGGCACAAACATGTAGCAGGCTTTGCCCTCAACCAGGCCAGGTGAACCACTTAAATGTAAGCTACACATGGACATGCTCTGCTTTTTCTTTTCTCCCAACACCTTTCACTCTCTAGAATCACAGTCCTTCCCCCGAATGAGTTTTGCCACAGGTCTTGCAATTAAGGGTGAAGACAGACATTTAAATGTACTACACAGTTAACTACAGCAGAAGCGATTTGAACACACATTTCTTTGCCCTAGAAGCAAATGCCTCAGAATGCAGCGCCTGTGTGTTCAGAACCTTCCCAGCACGCTTTAAAACATCTGTCTGTCGTTACCATCACATCATCACAGCAATCCTTAGGGCAAGGCCACGATCCAGCACCTGCCGGATGAATGAGGCTACACCGATCTTGGGGGTTGCAAACATTATCCTCATTCCTGCAGTGCCAGAGATGTAGGCTGCATTTTACAGTCTGAGCATAAGCAAAAAAAAATTAATTCTTCCTAAAATTGATAAAAGTTGAGATGATACGGGGAAGGAAGTAGCAGCAAAACACAGACAAGGATAGCCAGGAAACAATATGGTCAAATGCAGTCAACCCATACTTTTTGGATGGAGTCTTACAAATAACCAGAGAATAGGCACGTCAAAAGTTCTAGTTGTTTCCCCCGATTCCACCAAACACATCCCCCAGGACCTACACTTTCAGCTCCCCAGACAGCCATTTCCTTCATCCTATTGGAACCAAACTGGTCAATTTTTATCTAGAATAGGTAACTACCAAGATGAAATAATCTGAGATAACCTATTATGGCGAAGTACCTGATTATCCCACATGGATGAACTACACTATAGTTACGCTAATGTTCAGTACAGCATCACCAGCTCTGCAATGTCTCATGGCACAAGGGTTATATGCCAGTGCGACAGCATCACCATATCAGTCTAGGTTCATTCCATTGGCATGTTATATATAGACAGCTATAGCAACCCAACCACCCTTTTGCTGTGTCTTCAGCAGGTTGGCAAAACCACAAAGTTCTCACCTGGAGTCATGTTAACAAACTGACTTCAACCTCACCACTGGCCCTCACCCCCTGCTTCTGGAGGCACCTGGCTGAGCGGAATGATCTTATCCTCCACGGCTGTTCTCGTGCTTGGCACTATTATTAACCTCTACGGATAACCACCTAGGGTTCAAGTGCCAGAACTTGCTTTCTGCATTCTCTGGCGTGAGGCAGGACACCCACGTATCAGCAGAGCTAGATAACAAGGCGATTCTGCATAATTATATATTGCTGTGAATGTCCATGTTTGACAAAGAGCTTGCGGGGCTGAAAAGATTGTAAAACTCCTCACCTGCTCAGTGCAATAAATATAACTTCACCTGTTCCAGGTCACTCTTTATTGTGGCAGTAAAACAGCTGCAACTTCCTAAATCAATATTTCCCATAGTATTTTTAAGGTCCAAAATGCTTTGCAGTCGTTCATTTTTCCTGACAGGAGAGGGTGGGAGGAAAGGACAATTTTGCCCCTTCTCCTTCCTCACTGCTCTCTCCCAGCCAGGACTGCTGTTATTCCATACAGGTCCAGGGGCTCAGGGATAAACTTTTCTGCTGCTGGAAATGATTGTTTGTGTGTGGGGGGGGGGCAGGAGGGAATTGGGGATCCTTGTACAGACCTTGTGCAATCTGTGTTGGATACAAATCAGTCAGCTTACCTGTTTGCTGTTGAGGAGAAATGCAGCCTGGATATCTCAGGCATAGCTTGATCTTGTCAGATCTCAGAAGCTAAGCAGGTTTGGCCCTGGTTAGAATTTGGATGGGAGACTATCAAGGAGGTTGAGGGTTGGGTTGCCTTATAGAAGCAAGCAATGGCAGGTCACCTCTGAACATCTCTTGAAAACCTGATGAGGTCACCATAAGTCAGCTGTGACTTGATGACAGTGCACACAGCTCTTTAGAAGAAAGGCAGAATAAACACTGGTTAGACAGAATTAAATTAAAGTGACCAGATTTTAACATTGGTAAAGCGGGACACCATTGACCAGGTTGGGGGGGGGGGGTTCTTGATTTAAAATTTGGTCAATATAGAGCAACAAAAAGTTTCATAGAACGCCAAAATAATATTGTAATATATATTTTTTAAATTTCAACATAAGTACAATTTGCCAGATGCCCCCAGATGTCCCTCCAAAAGTGGGACAATCTGGTCACCTTACATTAAATGTTAGAAAGCAGTGACCTTTGCTTCAATTGAGAGGTTTGCTTCCTCAGTTGGGAACCCTATCATGTCCACAAATGTAGCATCCAAACCATGGCAGGCTGGCAACAGCTTGCAGCCAGTATCTAATTGACTATAAAGTGAGGTTTTGTTTTGGTATGATGCTATACTAGCTAGCTTTACGCTGCTCCCATTAAACAAGTACAGTTCACAAGCGGGCATTGCCTTGCAAACCAATCTAAGCTCTTTTAAGACAACATAGATTTCCCTTGCCTTCCCTTCACTGCCTTGTAACTATTTGTTATCATTGGGCAATTTCATAATCTTCAGCACATGGTGTCAGGACAGAAACAACAAAGTTGCGCATGTTTTAAAAATCTCAGGCTCCAAAGTGGTGTGGAAACATGCTGCCCAGCATCATTTTTAACAATATATATATGGGACAGGAACTGTGCTCCTCTCCCATGAATACCACTTGAGCTAAAAGCTTCAGCTGCATTGAAAATAAGAAACCAGCCTGTGACATCCTAGTGAACAAAAGCCACATTCCATAGCCTTTCTCCATTCAGGATATTTTCAAGGTCAAAAAGGAGATTTCAGCAGTATCGGACACATTTGTATCCTCTGTGGATAATTTCTTTTTTAAACCCTCAAATTTAACTTAATAGAGAAACCCTCACTGATTGTCACAGTAGGTTCACTGGAGACAACAGTTCTTGTGCAGAAAATCCAAAGATTATGGCTCAAACCTGTGAGTTTTTAAAAATAAAACAACCACCACCACCAAGACCACCACCAATCTGTGCTAGCAGTTAATATCAATAAATCTCTCGTCTCAATGTGGCAGGTTATGTGGCACAGACTTTATGGACTTATCCCATTTCAGATATAATGTTCTGGTGCTGTCATTTGTTGCTGCTAAATTGTAAGAATTCACACTGATCTACAGCTATCCTCAATAAATGTTCCATTGGTTTAAAGAGCTTTTCCACACCAGGACTTTGCCCTGCCCCACTGCTCATCCAGTGGTGAGGCAAATTCCCAGTTCCAGATGATGCTGTGGCCAGGCCAGGGCTGTCCCAGGCCTGGCCCAATCTAGGCCCTCATTTGCTCCAAGGCATCCATGTTCCCTTTTGCACCACAGGCATTGATGGGGCCTATGTGAGGCCTAGGCTGTGGGGAAGAGTCAGGCTGTCCTGGCTCGGCTCCTCCCTACTGGCGGCAGTGACTACAGCATCTCGGAAGGGACAAAATTGCCCCATGTGACACTGCCATGCTGCAAAAAACAACAGAGCCACCTGGGGTAATTCTTATTTATAAAAGTCAAAATTGGCCCCCACCACTACACAGCACAGCAGAACCTCGCCACCCTCGCTACCTCATCTGGAGGCATAAATCCAGGGTAGACCGAGTGCAGCACAGAAAATGCTCCCCCATCTGGGCCCAGGAAGAGGCGGGGCAGCCTGCCCTGGCCCAACCTGCCCTGGAGCAGCCCAGCACGACAGAACTAGTGTGAAATGGGCAAGCCAGCAGTGTGTTATAGGCAAATCATCCTGTTTTCAGAACAGTACAGATATCTTATCTACAGCCAGAGTACAGAGTCATGTCTATGCTTTCCACAGAAGTTGAAGCACCGATAATATCTACCAGTAATAGCCATATCTATAGGCTTCAGACTTACACCATAGACAAGGATAGTAAGAGTCCTTCAGCCCCATCTTCAGCAAATTTGACCCTTTTAAACCCTTATAGATTTTGGTCCATAGTTGAACTTTCCAGATTCATTTTTGCACATCCACTGTTTTATATATGCATTTCATGCACAAACTGGGATCACGGCAATAGATGTGCCTATCTTGACTTCATAGCTTACTTTCCACCAAATTTCAGCTGGTGCAAATTTACTCTTTAGCTGTAAAAGCAGTCTGTTTAAAATTTGGAAAGAAGCTGATCAAGAAAATAGCAGTTAAAAATAAAAGGGAGTGGAGGATAGAGGGTCCAGTGAGTAGCATATATGGTCAGAATCGGACTGGGAAAACCAATGTCTAGTCAGCCACAAAGCTCACTCGATTATTTAGAGCTAGTCACCCTCCACTTATCTCATAGGATGGTTAGCAGAATAAAGGAAACGATGGGAGAATCTCGTACATGTGCCCAAGCGACTTGGAGGAAAGCCATGATAAAAATGCAATAGACAGATTAAAATGGGTAGCCGTGTTGGTCTGAAGTAGCACAATAATATCAGAGTCCAGTAGCACCTTTAAGACCACACCCTGAATAAATCTTTGTTGGTCCTAAAGGTGCTGCTGGACTCTAATGCAACAGACCAGGGGTAGTCAAACTGCGGCCCTCCAGATGTCCATGGACTACAATTCCCATGGGAATTGTAGTCCATGGACATCTGGAGGGCCGCAGTTTGACTACCCCTGCAATAGACAGTAAGGAAACTCTCCTCCAAATGCCATGATCTAGCCCAAATGCTTCCAACTCAGATAATGTGAATAAAATGGTTGTATTATTTTAGAGCATGAGGTAAAGTAAGTGTAAATCCAGAAGCGAACCGCCCCGCCCCCTACACCCACACAAACTCACAGAGTTAAAAGTCAAACTTTCTCTCTTAAACATAAACCACCAAATGAATACAGAGATAAAGAGGTGGAGAGAAGAACTTTTACATGAACTGTGAGAATTACAGCTTGTTCCTGAAGCCTAACAGCCTGCTCCTCTGCTGCTCACAAAATACTAATCGGAGCCTGAAAAACGCAAACAATCAGAAGGGAAAGTCTCTTGGCAAGCTTTCTCCTGGAGACGTGGGGCTGGTTTTGTTTACGACTTGAGAGGAAGTGGTAACGGCTCCTGTTTGTTCCTCCAGAGAAAGCTGCTGGGGGTGGGGAGAGAAGAGAAAGCTTTCAGTGCCTCTTTCCCCTCCAAAAATACTTTTATTAGAAAATCCCTGGAGATTTTGCCTTAGATTACTCCATATCTGTATTCCTCCTTTGTTCGTAGGCATTCCTGCTGAATTTTAAAACGTCAGCTTTTAGACAGAAAGAGGAAGAGAGAAAGTGGGCAGGATTTTTTTTTAAGCACTCCTCTTAGCCATAATGAGGACATTCCTCACACTACTTTCTTAGAACAAATGCTCCACATAACAAGGCTAGAAGGGGGGGGTGATTATATGCCTGGGGCAAAGAGCCTTTGGATACGAGGGGAGGATGCTGCCTACATTCCATCTGACTCTCCAGGAAGAAGCAGAAGCCTCCAGTTTGCCAGAGGGCTTTTGCAGCAACCCCTTCTGAACAGTGGGGCTGGGGATGCAGCTTCCAGACCCTCCTCAGTGTGAACTATGATTCTTCCCTTCCCACAAGGCCTTATGCAGCCTTATCAAAACCTCTCAAACCCATTAGATTCTTTATGAACCATTTAGGCAGACTTTCATACTCAGAAACACAGAACGGAGAGGGGGTGGGAAACTCGCTTCACAGAAGTGTTTTCTGTGAGCAATATAAACAGGGTTGCCTGAATTTCTCACACTTTGTATCAGACGTGGAGTCTCACATCTACTGCACTGATAAGTATATCAGGAATGGTTTTTGGAAAGATACCCCCCCCCCAAAAAAAATCCAAAGTCTACTGTTTCCTTCTTCCTATTTCCCCCACCACCTCCTGATTTTGTTAAAATAAATAACCCATACCACCCCTTTCTTGATAAACTTGAACAGAAACATAAATTATGGAGACCTGAACAAATGTGTCCAAATACTGATATAGCATTGTGATTCTTACACAAAATGGAAGAATAGAAATTCTTACCCAGCTGTAGAAGGGAAGGGGCCATGTCACAAATGGCTCTTTTACTTGGACTGATCTCTGTTTCTACTATGGCCTTTCTGCACACACACACATACACACACACACACACAGATCAGATTGTTATCAAACACCCGCTGGTTAAAATTAAACCATACCAAGAGCATAGGATCACTTCTATTAAGTGACAATTTCCAGTCACCTTGGTCAAAAGCTGTGAGGCTCAAGATAGCACAACTTGGGTTATCAGGACAACTGTTTCTCCACTTATATCACAATCAAGCCAAGTCCATTCTTAAACAAAGGCGGCAACAGGACCTTGATAGAATCCCAGACTTCCTGCTTCCAGATAAGATTAAATACAAGCTAGTCCCAGCTCCATACCTGGCTACTCTAGAAATCAACAGAGGAGGGCCTTCGCCCAGGCCACATGCTCAGTGCTGCCACAGCTGGCCTGGAAGGCCGCTATAGAAAGCCCCTTTTCAGAGAGACTCTGTCGCTGTGTTTGTGACCAGCTAGAAACAAACACATTTTGCTACACTGTTCTGTCTGTCTGTCTATTGAGCCATGAGAACCAACCCAATTCAGCCAACTTTCATCCAATATCAGTGTCTCCCCTTGAAGGATATATTAAAGAAACTTCTCATCAACGAAAACCACCAAATAACTTTACACACTGCGAAATTCTGTGCAACTGCCATTAAATTGCATGGTATTTATATAAGCCAGAAAGTTTCCTCCTTAACTGAATAAAATACTGACTCGATAGTTAGGCAGTGCCGTTTCAATGAGTTTTAACCCCAACATGTTTTATATTTTTGATATTAAATACCCCTCTTGTGTTCAAATACCTATTTTTGTATTCACTTGGTATTTTAACTGTGCATTTGAACTTGGGTCTCAATAACCATAAATAAAACTTGCTCTTGTTCTTGTTCACAGTCACACATACCCGGCAGCATGCGCTTCGAGAACAGAAGCCGGGTTTTGTGGACAGGACTCCCTATGCAATTTGCTCCTCAACCCCAGTTTCTTCACAGAAGTACAACTCTTCTAGGGCCAAATTCAGATTTAAGATAATAGTAAACAAAAGTGGTCTGAAGTGACAACTTCATTCGAAGAAACACCCCCAAACACAAAGATTTGATTGCATGGTTGTTTGATAGAATAATAATCTAATAAAGAGTAAAAAATGGGTTTTTAAAAAAGAATTTGGGGTATTTATTGCCATTTGTCCTTGTCCAAAGAGGAAAAAGTGAGCGAGGCAAAGAAAGGGAGCAGCCTATCATCAAAAAAACAAAAAAAGGGGGGTAGGACAAGACTTCCCTTCAGAATTGGTGCCTAGTTCTAAGGACTTGCAATCTCTCTTTTTGCAATGCACATAATCTGCTCTGAATCCTGGGAAAGAGGCCCAGGTGACATAAAACAGAGTTCAGACTCAGAAGAGTCCAGTTGAGCTGAGTATTTGGCTTTTCAGTTATTCTCCCCCCCCCCAGCACGCAAAAATAAAATGGCTTCTAAATTAATGGAGACGCTGCAGAGATGTAACCAACAGCAAGGCTGAAAAGAAGTTTGCTTATTTCAGTCTAAGAATGTCCTGCCAATTTTACAGCGAGAACAATGAATGGGTGCCCTAGATACCATGGTGTGGGATAAACCAGTACCCAAGCAACACAGAGCATTCCAGAACTCTCCTGATCAACCGGCGGAGCAACACTGCCACCTAGTGACTATTCTTACAACCGCTTGCAGACAATTTGACAATTTTAGTTCAGTCCGCCAAAGAGATTACAAACAGCATTCATACGGCAAGACCAGCAACGTACAACGACCCAGAAAATTATTCTCTTATTGGAAAGGAGACATTTACCATATTGGAGCCAATTCTCACAATTCAGGAGCACAGCAAACACACCATGTATTACATTAAATAACCGCTCCTTTCAACAGCTTCATTAATGTTCATCATTTACTTCTGCTCACTCCAGTATGTGATGAAAATTAATAAGGCTGTTTGACAGAGTGATCAGAATATTGTTTAGTCATGCGGCTACCGTTGTCATTTATATGCTATGAATTTACTTCATGCTTAGTATCAAAGTAGGTCACGTGAATTGATCCAGTGTGACCAATGGCACGGAAGTCTTCTAGCGTGATGATTTGCAAATTTCGTCCTAAACACACACAGACACACAAACACACACACACTAGAAAGTAGCAGACTTAATCGGGCTGATCTCTGCACTGGGTTTATTTCCAAATATGAGAGCTTGAAGGTAAGGACTAGGCTACAACTAAGATGTTGAGAAAGTAGATCTACCAGCCAGTTTCTGAGGTTGTCTGGTACCCCTCCTGCAGCCAAGGACAGAACATTCCACCAAAAGAAGAGTCTGCTGCACTGGCAAAATGAGCTACTCTCACCTGCATGCATGAATAGCGTACAACTTCAGGAGCCAATTCAGCAAAAGACTTCTAAGGTTCGTGATCACATACAATAAATGATTTATGCCTTTATAAGTGTATAGCTGGTAGAGCCACAGGGTCTAGTCCCCACCTCCACAAACCAAAAGTAGTGCATGCAAGGCTGGAAGTCAGTCCTGGGGGGCTAAGAAATTCAGATTTCTCTGTTTGCTGTAGCTACTCAAGAAACCGTTATGTTTAACAAAGCTGGATAAACAGTACGAATGCAAATGGACACATAAGGCTGCTACAGAATTCAAGATAGCTTCAATCCACCATTTCCATTGTCCAGATCATACTGTATCATACTGATAAAGTAGCCATTACTTTATTGAGTAGCCATTAGACTACTCTAGAAGGTCATTTCTCTTTCTCCCCTTTTTCCTCTTTCCAGAGCACATGAAGCATGGAGAGGCAGTTTCAACTAGTGGTGTGGAAGAATTAAACCCAATCTCCCTTGCACTATTATTCCAATCCAATCAAGGCCCCACAAAACAGCTCTTAATCTTTTAAATATGCCAGGGAGACCCAGTAACTTTATCTTCGAGCAGTATGTAATTTCTGACCCTTAGGCATCAGAGCAAGCTCATCTATCACAGACTAAGAGAATAATCATCATTTGTACCTGTCCACAGGAAGTCATGATACCTAACTATCTATCTTAATTAATTGCGATTAACTCACTGGCGGTATTTAAGCAGTGGCTGGACAGAGATAATGGATGCTTTAGGCAGATTCTGCATTGAACAGGGGGTTGGACTAGATAGCATTTGTGTTCCCTTCCAACTCTATGATTCTATTTTAACAGATGTGCAAAACTGAGCCTTCCTCAGGTCTCGCCACTCTTGGCTATCAACAGCATACAGGTTCTTTCTTACACCACCCCTCCCATCTGAGATTTCTTCTTTGACCTTCCAAGCTCTGCAACCTTCTGTTTCCAGGCTGTGCAAAGATAGAACTCCACTTGTAACTTCCCACTGCAAACTATTCATTTTCTAAGCCACATCAACGTTTCTGCAGACCCCACAACTTTGCTGACTCTTTCCCCTCGGCAAGTAAGATGTCAAATGACATTCCGTGACAGCCAATACCTAAGTTCCGCAGGGCCTGCAAGATGGAGCCCCTCCACCAGGCTTATGGTTGCGGCCAACTGAAGCATTAATAATCATTCGGGCCTCCCTGGTGGCGGTTCACCGTTCAACTATTTTATTTTCATAATTTCTCTCTTGCCTTTCTTCCCAATGGATGCCTGGAGCGGCTTATGTCATTCTCTCCTCCATGGGTTAGGCTGAGTGTGACTGGCCCAAGATCACCCAGCAGCCTTCCAGGGGAGATCAGAGATTCAAATCTGGGCCTCCTGGGACCACACTGCCTTCAGCTTAATACAACCACCGGTTGACTCTTAGAACCAACAAGTCGGTTGATCTGTAAAAACGACTCAACTGACTTCGAAACCTGTGCCCCAGCTCAGACAAAACCCTGCCTATTGGGCTTAGCAGTGACATAGTTTCCCTCGGTATGTAAATCAGTTTTTCAGGCAGAGACCATCTTTTCTGCCGTCACTCAGTCTTGCTCCATCACAGAAGCAGAAGGCACTATCCCATCCGACCCGTCTAACATTTCCACCTAAGAGCAACAAGCCTACTTCAGCTTTTAAACCAGAAAGCAAAAGCACATTTCAGAGTTAAACGGAAAGAAGTACGTTGCTTCCTCAGGGTAATGCAGTATGCAAGGAAGAAAGAAAAGCAGTCTGACCAGAGCTAGAACATTCACCCATATCATGGATTTTGTCTTCTCTATTAGACAACAGATCTTAACCACCGGCAAACTCACTCGTTTTTTCATACGAGCACAACAACCCAGGGTGCCAAGTGATAAATGCTCCCAGCTCATTCACAGCATAAGACGGCCACTCCTAAGGGCATTGGCTCCATAACTAGGAGCCTCTGTCTCATCCCTCCACCCTGACCTTATCCGCCACGACTGCTTCCCTCTACCGTCTGGAGAGGAGCAGAGGTTGTGGGCAGGAGATGGCAGCAGCCAAGAATCCAGTCAGCAGCCAAGAACAACAATGAAAGGCTTCAAGTCCTTATTTAAGTTGTTGGCCTGTCTCATTATTCAGATTGGAACCGAGGCTTAAAGCATGCTGGAAGATGATGCTTGATCTTGCACCTCAATTGAGTCTCCACAGCTGTGTTAGTCTCTGGAGATCACCCTTGCTCCTAGGTGGTTTCTCTTGAGGAAGTGCAGGCAGGTGCTGGAGGGATGGTGTCGTCTCTGTGCTAGCACCACAGGGAGGTTGTCAAGTCACCTCCAGACTAAGGATTAGGCATGAAGCATTTTTACTCTGCCTGCCATTTCCATTATAAAACATGGGGCTTTGCAGCTGAGGCAATCACACCTTCTTACTTGCTGTCTCTGTCTTCCAGTTTTTACCATCTTGTGATTTGAATCCCTCATTTTAAATCACCCGGAGTATTCTATGGGAAAGTGACGTACATTTGGGGTAATGTGCGATACTTCATCAGGATCTCCCTCCAGGGACACTCCGGAGATGCCAACAGGTGCAAAATATATATTCAGCATATCAACCCTTTAGAAAATTAACATACTCTAGTCTGTTTCCTGCTACACTCAATATGCCAGCAAATTTGGAAAACTCAACAATGGCCACAGGATTGGAAAAGGTCAGTTTACATTCCAATCCCAAAGAAGGGCAATGCCAAAGAATGTTCAAACTACCGCACCATTGCACTAATTTCTCATGCTAGCAAAGTTATGCTCAAAATCCTACAAGCTAGGCTCCAGCAATATGTGGACCGAGAACTTCCAGAAGTACAGGCAGGATTTCGAAGAGGCAGAGGAACTAGAGATCAAATTGCCAACATACGCTGGATCATGGAGAAAGCTAGGGAGTACCAGAAGAACGTCTACTTCTGCTTCATTGACTATGCTAAAGCCTTTGATTGTGTGGAGCACAACAAATTGTGGCAAGTTCTTAAAGAGATGGGAATACCAGAGCATCTTATTTGTCTCTTGAGAAATTTATATGCAGGTCAAGAAGCAACAGTCAGAACTGAACATGGAATCACTGACTGGTTCAAAATTGAGAAAGGAGTTCGGCAAGGCTGTATACTGTCGCCTTGCCTATTTAACTTGTATGCAGAGCACATCATGAGAAATGCGGGATTAGAGGAGTCACAAATTGGGATCAAGATTGCAGGGAGAAATATCAACAACCTCAGATATGCAGATGATACCACTCTAATGGCAGAAAGTGAAGAGGAACTAAAGAGCCTGTTGATGCAGGTGAAGGAGGAGAGTGCAAAAGTTGGCTTGAAACTCAACATCAAGAAAACAAAGATCATGGCATCCGGCCCTCTCAATTCATGGCAAATAGATGGGGAAGAAATGGAGATAGTGACAGATTTTATTTTCCTGGGCTCCAAGATCACTGCAGATGGGGACTGCAGCAAAGAGATTAAAAGACGCTTGCTCCTGGGGAGGAAAGCTATGGCAAATCTAGACAGCATCCTAAAAAGCAGAGACATCACCCTGCCAACAAAAGTGCGTTTAGTCAAGGCTATGGTATTCCCAGTTGCAATGTATGGCTGCGAAAGTTGGACCATAAGGAAGGCCGAGCGTCAAAGAATTGAGGCTTTTGAACTCTGGTGCTGGAGAAGACTCTTGCGAGTCCCTTGGACTGCAAGGCGAACAAACCGGTCAGTCCTAGAGGAGATCAACCCTGACTGCTCTTTAGAAGGCCAGATCCTGAAGATGAAACTCAAATACTTTGGCCACCTCATGAGAAGGAAGGACGCCCTGGAGAAGAGCCTAATGCTGGGAGCGATCGAGGGCAAAAGAAGAAGGGGACGACAGAGAATGAGGTGGCTGGATGGAGTCACTGAAGCAGTAGGTGCAAACTTAAATGGACTCCGGGGAATGGTAGAGGACAGGAAGGCCTGGAGGATCATTGTCCATGGGGTCGCGATGGGTCGGACACGACTTCGCACATAACAACAATAACAAGTCTGTTTCCTAGCTATGTCCACTGGTGCTGTGGGCTGCTTTACGTCTGGGCCAGGATTGACACAAGCTAATAGCAAATACGGTATTCAAAGTTTGATTGCAAATTCCCCACTGTCATTTAGTAACCAAAATAATCCTTCTTCATCCTCAGTACAACTTCAGCAAAATAATTTGTTGCAGGGGGTCGAATTTCTTCTTCCACACGGGCCATGTATTCAGATGTTGCTTACATTTCTCCATACAGCGAGTCTCTCGTCAAGGATTAGTACTTTCCAATTTTCCTTTTAGCTCTGGAAACCACAGTCCCTCTCAGCCTTGGGGATGGTGTGGGTGTGGGTGGGTGTTAAGTATTGTCAGGTCACTTCCAACTTGTTTCGACCCTATGAATTAACATTCTCCAAAACGTCCTATCGTTAGCAGCCTTCTCGGATCTTGCCAACTGAGGGCCATAGCTTCCTTGGTTGAATCAGTCCATTTCATGTTGGGTTGTCTCCTTCTCCTACTGCCTTCAGCTTTCCATAGTGTTATTGTCTTTACCAGTAACTTCTTTGTCTTTTCACAATGAAACCAAAGTACAATACCCTCAGATTAGTCATTTTAGCTTCTAAGGCAGTGGTTCTCAACCTGGGCATCGGGACCCCTTGGGGAGTTGAATGACCCTTTCACAGGGGTCGTGGCAGGGCAAGCAGCTTGGCCGGGGGGGGGGGCATTCACACAACAGCCTTGCAGGGTAGATTGAGATAGAGCGTTATTCTGTCTGGAGCAGCGGAAAAGATAGAGATTGGCATGGTGGGACAAAAGACAGAACTAAACTGAGAAATCCCAGGAAAAAAAACAATTTATATACAATCATGAACAATGGATCTTCACGCCATTGGTCAGTTTTGGTTTAATTTCTGTGAAAGAACATTTGCATAATTTTATGGTTGGGGGTCACCACAGCATGAATCATAGAATCATAGAGTTGGAAGGGGCCATACAGGCCATCTAGTCCAACCCCCTGCTCTACGCAAGATCAGCCCTAAGCATCCTAAAGCATCCAAGAAAACTGTGTATCCAACCTTTGCTTGAAGACTGCCAGTGAGAGTGAGGGGGAGCTCACCACCTCCTTAGGCAGCCTATTCCACTGTTGAACTACTCTGACTGTGAAAAAATTTTTCCTGATATCAAGCCTATATCGTTGTACTTGTAGTTTAAACCCATTACTGCGTGTCCTCTCCTCTGCAGCCAACGGAAACAGCATCCTCCAAATGACAACCTTTCAAATACTTAAAGAGGGCTATCATGTCCCCTCTCAACCTCCTTTTCTCCAGGCTGAACATTCCTAAGTCCCTCAACCTACCTTCATAGGGCTTGGTCCCTTGGCCCCAGATCATCTTCGTCGCTCTCCTCTGTACCCTTTCAATTTTATCTACGTCCTTCTTGAAGTGAGGCCTCCAGAACTGCACACAATACTCCAGGTGTGGTCTGACCAGTGCCGTATACAATGGGACTATGACATCTTGTGATTTTGATGTGATTCCCCTGTTGATACAGCCCAAAATGGCATTCGCCTTTTTTACTGCTGCATCACACTGCCTGCTCATGTTTAGTTCACAATTCACAAGTACCCCAAGGTCTCGTTCACACACAGTGTTACCTAGAAGCGTATCCCCCATCCAGTAGGCATGCTTTTCATTTTTCTGACCCAGATGCAGAACTTTACACTTATCTTTATTAAATTGCATCTTGTTCTCATTTGCCCATTTGCCCATTGTCTTCAGATCTCGTTGTACTCTGTCACTATCTTCCAAAGTATTTGCCAGTCCTCCCAATTTGGTGTCATCTGCAAACTTGATGAGTAGTCCCTCCACCCCCTCATCTAGATCATTAATATGTTAAAAAGTACCGGGCCGAGCACCGAGCCCTGAGGTACCCCGCTACTCACCTCCCTCCAGTCTGATGAAACACCATTGACAACAACTCTTTGAGTGCGGTTCTCTAACCAATTCCCTATCCACCTAACTATCTGAAAATCCAGATTGCAGTCCTTCAGTTTATCCATCAGAACATCATGGGGAACCTTATCAAAAGCTTTACTAAAATCCAAGTAAACGACATTTAATAATTCTTCATTTAATACAATGAAGAATTGTATTAAAGGGTCACAGCATTAGGAAGGTTGAAGACCACTGTTCTAAGGGGAGTTCAGGCTTGATTTGTACTAGAACCTACTTATTTGTCTTTTTAGTGGTCCACGGTATCTACACAACTTTCTTCAGTATCACATTTCAAATAAGACAACTATTTTTCTGTCAGTTTTCTTCATTGTTCTACTTTCACATCCCTATATAGTAATGGGGATTACTGTAGTATGAATTATCTTGAGCTTGGTCTCCAGTGGCACACACTTACACTTAAGAATCTCTTCCACCTCCTTCATGCCCTTCCCACTCCCAATCTCCTTCTGATTTCTTAGCTGCAGTCTCTCTTTTGGTTGATAATGGGCCAAGGAATCGAAAACCTTGGGCCATTTCAATATCTTCAATAACCTTAAATGTGTGTGATTCCTCAGTGATCATTGCTTTTGTCTTTTTAAGGTTCCTCTGTTACCCTGCTTTGGCACTTTCCACTTAAACCTTCACCAGTAGTTTCTAGTCTTCACTATTTTCTGCCAATAATATGGTGTCATTTGCATATCAGATTGTTAACGGTCCTTTCAATTTTCACTCCACTTTCATATAACTAATCCAGATTTCCTGATACATTCTGTGTACAGACTGAAAGGGACTAAATAAATTCTTGTCTTTGTCAATTGGAAACCATACTGTTTCTCCAAATTCTGCCCTCACACAAGCCTCTCAGCCAAAGTATAGGTTGCACATCAAAACAATTAGATGTTTTTGCACACCACTTCCTTTACAAGTAATCATGATCCATACTGTCAAAAACATTGCTATATTCTATGGGACACAAGTTGTTTTTCTTCTGAAATTCTCCTATATATTCCAGTGTAAACTTGCAATATGATCTCTAGTGCCTCTTGTTTTTCTAAATCTAGCTTGAACATCTAGCATTTCCTGTTCCATATTTGGTGACAGTATTTGTTATAAGATTTTGAGCATGAGAAATTAATGCAAAGGTCTGACACCTGCTGCAGTCTTTGACATATCCCTTTTTCCAGAACTGGAATGTATTTATTTATTATATATCTTATATAAAATTTAGATTGAAGGGATGTCATGCTTTCATCTCTTCTGCACAGTTCTACAATATATTGTCCCCATCTTTCCATTCCATTAACAGTTCAGTTAATGTATTTCCACGTTGATATGTCAGTATGCCTAACTGTGCTTTAAATTTGGATCTTATGAAACAGATCTCTTGTTCCTTTTTTGTCATTCTCTTCTATTTCTTTTACTGTAGTTATAATTGTTCTTTTTGTATCAATGTGCCAGTTGCTGGAATGCTGCATTTAGATTTCTAGTTATATTTTGGTCACCTTATACAATTGCCCATAATCTATCTTAAGCAATTTTAAGCATTTTAACATTCATTCACTGAGGCTTTCCCCTCTTCTTTTGGCTACAGAAATAGTATTAGCACATTCTTCCTTGATAACATCTCTGGTTCCTGGTTCATGTTCACTTGAGCTTAATAATTTAAATCTATTCTTTACATGGTTTTTAAATTCTTTGGGAATAGTTAGATCGCTTCTTGGCCTTTCGGCTAGGATCAAGTGTGGGAAGATTATTTAGATTGCATTTTGGTACTATTAATATTTTGGTGTTTTGCTTCAGCTAATTCTAAAAGCAAGTGTAGTGGCTAAGAACAGTGGTTTCTAATCTGGCAAGCTGGTTTTGATTCCTCGCTCCTCCACCTGCAACCAGCTGGGTGACCTCATCACAGCCCTGTTAATGCTGTTCTGACCAAGCAGTCCTGCCAGAGCTCCCTTAGACTCACCTGCATCACAGGGTATTTGTTGTGGGGGAGAGGAAATGAAGGTGATTGTAAGCCACTGAGATTCTTTCGGGCAGTGAAAAGTAGAGTATAAAAAACAACTCTTCATCTTCTTTTATATTAATAATAATCAGCTCCTGGTCCTCTTTCTGCAAATGACAGAGCTTCTCCATCTTCGGCTTCCAGTTATGTAATCCATTTTATTTCTGTATTGGCCATTCAGTGATGTCCATATAGATTTCGTCTATTTCATTCCCAATGAATAAATTGGCGTTTTGACGGTATTCTATGAGCTGCTCTCCTATTTCACTTTGGGCTCATACCTCAAATCTCCCAACAATATTTGATTATACTTTTATTTCTTACTTTTGCATTCTACTCACCTATGAGTATTAGCACATCTTATTTAGATGCATCAATTTCTTCCAGAACACTTTCAGTTTCTTCCCATTTTGGATAGTGTTTTTGGTCTTGCATACTATAAGCACTAGGTGGCAGCAGAGCCTATGCAACGCAGCAAATTATACTATGGTTCCTACAATTGCACTAAACGATAGGGATACTAATTAAAAAGCAAGTTAAAAATGGATCATTCCTTTAAAAAAATTATTCCATTTAAGAACAGAATTTGCATAGAGAATGGTTTAAAATTGAAAGAAATCTAATAAGCACAGGACAAATATGAATTATTCCAATACATTTCATGGGATTATTTATTTATTTATTTATAATTGGATTTATATACCGCCGTTCGCCAAAAGGTCTCATAGCGGTTCACAATAAAATATAAAATCAAAGTAAAATCACATAAAATCCCATAAATACCCCATTATTGCAATAAAAGATGGCATTCTATTCTATAACTTTCCCTGCTTGTTCAGACGTTAATTCTGTAAGAGAGAGAGGAGAGAAAGCCTGGCTGATGGATTAGGGATCTTGGATGGAACCCGGGCTCTGCCCTAGCCTCAGCCATATGCCTGGCGGAAGAGCTCAACATTAGTTGTTGATTAGAGGAACACCAAAGACCTTTGTTAACTACTGAACTGCTCACTTTAATCAGATCCCAGGGGGAAATTTTTAAATAAAATTATGCCAGGCACATTATCTTCAGCTCATGACAAACTACTTATTTATTATACTTATATACTGCCCTCCCTTGTGGCTCAGCAAGGTTTACATTGGAACGAAATATCATACAATATCACATCTTTGCTTGAAATACATAACATTTTAAACAAGTAAACAGTAAGAACTTGCACAACTTTCATAGTACCGTAATAAGAACACTTTGTTTTTGTCACTTCAGTTTAATGCTTCAATTGCACTGCGGCTTCAGATTTTTCTGTGAGTGCAGGTCGTAGTGGGAGGGGCCTCTGGGCTCTGGTTCTGGACCGAAAGCCTGGTGGAAGAGCTCAATTGCAGGCCCTGCGGAATGGGTTTAGGTCTGGCAGGGCTCTGATGTCATCTGATTTCTGATACAGATCCTTATGCGTCATGAAGGATTGCTGCCTTTGCATTGGCTGCAAGAAAGATCCGTGCTGGCCATTTGGCAAATTCAGCTGATGTGCAAAGTATATGAAAGTTTTATTTTGTTTTAGATCATTGTAATATCTTAAGCTTTGTGATTGCCGTGAATCCATTTATTGTACTGTGTATTTGAACTTGCAATGGCCTACGGCCTTGTGCAATAAAATTTTACCTTACTTTGTTAACTAAGCACAGAGAGTAGCTATCTCCTGCAACACCAAGAATTCCAGCAAAGTCTACATTATAGGCTACTAAAAGAGGGTAAGAGGAAAATAATTCACAAGTGAAAATTATTATTTTTGAGCATGCATAAACATCTCCACATCACCTATTTGTGCATAATAGAAACTGGAATAACAAATGACCCAGAGGACTTCATCTTGTTCACCAACGCCTCCACTTCCTCAGTCAGAGAATAATTCATGAACAAGCAGGAAACCTGCAAGGATTTGTAGGGGCTACTATATGTCCTCTTGTGTCCCTTCCACACAATATTTACTCTTTCTCTCCTTCTGGCAGCCCCCATATCCTCCCCCTTTGCCTTGTTTCTTTTCTTTCCCATTCCCCTACCAGCCTTTTATCTGCTCTCCCCCAGTCCCAAGATGTTCTGTTTACTTCACTTGTACCTCACTTTTCTCATCACTGTGAATCAGATCTGCTAACACCATTCTCTTCTCCCTTTTATTTTCAGAACAGCCCTTTAAGGTAGGTTACACTGAGGTCACCCAGCAAGCTATCACAGCAGAGTGAGGATCTGAACTCAGGCCTTCCAAGACCTAGTCTGATACTGTCTCTTCACTTTCCCCCCTTCAAAAAAGGGATACCTAAAGCTCTCCTTTTCTCCATTAAAGGTACTGATGCTGTTTAGTTACCCCCTCAACTATTAGAAACAGCTTCAGTACCTTTAATGGAGAAAAGGAGAGCTTTAGGTATCCCTTTTTTGAAGGGGGGGAAAGCAAAGTGACAGCATCAGACTAGGTCTTGGAAGGCCTGAGTTCAGATCCTCACTCTGCTGTGATATTTTTTTAGATTTCAGTTTTATCTACAAAATTAGGGCTTTCTCATATTTGAAGAAAGATGCTTGCCTGTTTGGAGCTCCAGTGCCTGGATGTGAGGCCACACTGAGAATAAAGATAGATTGATTCTGTCTCCTACATCTAATGGTCTTGGTGAACCTCTGAGCAGGTTGCACTCGCTTGCCTTTCAACGTATTTATCTACTTACGCAATTCATTGCTTTATATAAATTAAATAGAACCATAGAGTTGGAAGGTACAATACAGACTAATTCAACCTCCCACTCAATGCAGGATCAGCCTAAAGCATCCATGATATGAATCTGTCTGCTGCTTAAAGACCACCAGGGAGGGGGAGCTCAACACCTCGATGTCAAAACCATGTAGCCAGAAGCTTTTGCCATGTCCCATTATATCCTAGGTGCTGATTGTGTCTAACTTTCAGTTTGGGGGAGAGCTGTGAGAGAATGAACTGAAGGATGTGCACCTAAACCCGAGTTCAGGGGGAAAGGCTAGATAAGGGTGACTGACTGCAGGTGAGCCAGTCTTAGCAAGAATATTTAGATGCCTGCTTTGTTTTATTTCCAATACAGAGATTTTATTTCAATGAAGTCTGCTTATTGGGGAAAATAGTCTTACACTATTTAGGCAGCTTATTCCACTGCTGAACTACTCTGAAAAAAAAATCCTGATATCTAGCCAGTATCTACATGTAGCTGAAAGCCATTAGTGCAGGTCCTATCCTCTGCTGCTTACAGGAACCACTCCTTGCCATCCTGCATTACTTAAAGAGAGTAATCATGTTCCCCCTCAACCTCTTCTCCAGGCTGAACATTCCCAAGTCCCTCTGCCTTTCCTTGTAGAATTTGGTCCCCAAGCCCCAGATCATCCTTGTTGCTGTCCTCTGCACCCTATCAATTTTGCCCTCATCCTTTTTGAAGTAAGGTCTCCAGAACTGGACACAGTACTCCAGGTACAGCTTGACCAATGACATGTACGGTGGGGCATCTTGCAATTTTGATGTGATGCCTCTGTTGATACAGTCCAAGGCCGCAATTGCCTTCTTTACCACCATTTCCAGTTACACTGTCTCCACTGAAACAAAATCTTTACCAAACTTCAAAGCTAACCCAGCATTTAAACAATTTAAGTCAAAAAACACATGAACAAAAGAGGTTATGCAGAATCAATTCTTCATGCTCCATGCCTCTTTGGATCTTAACCAGGCAACCTACTTTGTATCATCCAACAAGGTAACATGGAAGCATGCAACATATTAATCAAATAATCATGAATTGCTTTCAATTCTTAAAGGCAAGCACCATAACATTTGCTAGACTGCCATATCTAGTTCATATCTAAGGGTATATTCTCAAGGAAGTCATAGAAAGGATATAAAGTCCAATAATGAAATTTCAAAATTTCTAGAAATTTATTTTGCACATGGAACTTTATCTCATGGCAAAATAGTACTCATCACAAATTATGCTGCCTTCTTGGAACACAACTGCCACTAGTCAGCAAAGACCAGTTTATCAAGGCCGTTGCCAAAAAGTATGCTGAGGTTGTGGCCTTCATAATATTGAATAGTAATTGTGCAGGACCAACATATTCCTGAATGCCCAAGCCAGCCACATAGGTTTGCAACTCCCTATGGTGCTTGCTCCACTTTCATTCCACTATCATCACCTTACCTGATCCTTGCAGCCTAATAAGGTTGCCAGTAGACAAAGTGATAGCTATGAGAATGAGTAGCTTTAAAAGCACAGTTCTGTGAAGAATAGAGGTCCATCAACAGCTTCAGGCTAGAATGAGTAAAAGAAACACCCTTATCCAATAGCAGTAAACCTCTGAAACCCAGTCCTCAGAGGCATCTTCAGAAGGTAGCCTTGGTTTCTATGCTGTTGGTCCTTGAGGACAGCTGGTTGGCCAATGTGTGGTCTGATCCAGCAGAGTTCTTCCTTAGGCTCTGGTTGGTACCCACGATCAGATAATAGGTCAGACTCAAAGTATGATCGACCCATACCTACCATTACCTACAGTTCCCACCTCAAGTAGCCATTTATGGATAATACTTCCTTCTCACAGGCCTTTAGTAAGTACGGCTCTATTCTCAACCCAACCTAAAAGGGTAGACAGTTGACTGTGCAAACAAATAAATAGGCTCAAACATGGAATATTTCAGTCTTCCAGAACAGTAATTCTAGAGGGGCTGCTGCAAAAACAAATAGGAGTCTTGTGGCACCTCAAAAGTAAATAAGATTATATTCCAGCATAAACTTCATTGAACTAGTTCCCAAACCTTGAGGAGCCACAAGATTCCTTTTTATTCAGTCTTCTAGGATATTCTGCCACCACTGAGCTGAATCAGCAGCTGCAGCAGCAAGAAACTCACAGACAACTGCCACCATGTAGGTCATGTTTATGCACCTAACAAGATACAATGATACCTTTGAGGTGTTAATCTTCTATTGTTTTTGCTTCTGTCAAAGTTCAATTGAAAACCTTTTTAATGCTATTAGATCTCCATGAGAAGATCAGTATTTTTTCAGCCTTTTATACCTTACCACACACATTCCTATTTTCCTGACATGCGATAAAAGCAGGCATGCTCCAGTAGAGGTCTCTGCAATACCACATGAACAAACTGAAAGTTATTTCCCTTCCAGCAAACTCACTTGTTAGTGAAATTTGAGAACTCCATTAGAGAGTTCCAATGGGTAAAATCAGTTTGCCAGGATGCTGTATTTCTTAACTACTGTAAAGTTATATCTTAAGCACTTCTGTACTTTCTGCCAGCCTTGCCTTTGGCTGAATTTAAAGGATTCTGCTAGGACGGATCTAGACGACACAACAAGCCAGATAAAGCCTTCCTAGTTATTGTGTCACTAACACCTAACCAGCCAGCAGAGATGCATGGGCTGAGTGTTTTCTTCCTTCCTTCAGATAATGGTAGCAACACTGGCAAAGAGAACTTCAGGTATCCAAATTTTGAATGCCTTCAGTAGTCTTTCACATCCACAGAAGCATACCGTAATTGCCGGCGTATAAGACGACTGGCCGTATAAGACGACCCCCCAACATTTCCACTCAAAATATAGAGTTTGTTACATTACATTACAGTACCTGTCATTGTTACCATTGTACGGCCGCAGCGCCTCTGGCCCGCCCCTGCATCTCCCTGTGACCGGTACTAGTGCGCAAGTGCGCATGTGTGAGCTCTGCGTAGACAAGGGGCGGGCCGGAGCGCCACTGCTTCCCGCTGAGCAGAAGAGACCGGTCACGCCAAAAACCCCTATCCTGCTGCTGATGCTCGCCATAGCCACGCTGATGACCCGCCGTGGCTGCGCTGGATACCCCGCGATACTGGATGGTATGTAGAATAAGGTGGGTGGGCATCAGGAGGCCACTATGGGCAGCTATGTCTATCCCAACTGAAGTGCACCTGGCGTATAGGACGACCCCCCACTTGGAGGCATGCTTTTCAGGGGGGAAAAGTAGTCTTATACACCAGCAAATACTGTAGTTAAAATAATGACTGGGCTCTACCATCCACTCATGTCAGTTTTACTCCCATGACAACAGGGGTTTCTAAGAAAGCATTCACACACAAAAACATTGTACACAATTTGTTACACATTAACCAAGCATTACCTGACATGCATTACACCCTTTTTTACAGATGTATGTTTGCTGTCTACTAGAATACTGAGTGGAATGGGCCAGAGGGACGATATCACTCCAGTCTTGATCCACCTATACTGGCTCACAACAGACCACAATTCAAGGTGCTGGTGTTAAGCTCTAAAGGCCTACATTGACTTGGAACCAGGATCCTTGAAGGGCTGCTTAATCTCTTAATTTACCTGATCATCTTCTGAGGCCACCACCTTAGATTAGGTGGATAGCAGTCCAGCAGACGGTCTTCACAGTCATGTCATCAAAACCTTGGAACTCTCCCTACAGGGCAACAGAATGATCTGTCTTCCTCTGTTGCCATCTGACCTTGCCTCAGAAATCCCTCTTTCTTGCCTATGTTGTAATTGTTTTTATGTTTTTGGTTTTAAAGGTTTGGTTGTTTGGTTTTAAGGGGTGTGTGCTTGTAGGCTTTCAATCCATTAGCACCTTGGTGGCCCTGGTGAAAGCAGAAATACAGGGTGTGATTTTTTAAAGGTAAATATCTGTAACCGCAGTATACAGGTTTGGATGGGAGGAGACAAAGGCTTGACAAGCTACCCAAACTAGCCAGTGGTTTGTACTTGACTTGGGGAGGGAATCCCAAGTTTTCCTGTTTTATTTTCTGTCTGATGAATACTTTCCAGAAATAATTCCCAGATCATTTATGTTCCTATCTAGCCAGAATTTCTTACTGCACACCTGTGCAAGAAGCTTTCACCAGTCTTTCAGCACAAATTGCCATTGTGTCAAGTAATAGTGCAGGTTTACAATCATGAGAGGGCTCGAATAAAAGGAGAGAAGCACATTTTCCTCCCTGTGCATAAAAGTTAAACAACTGCAAAATGAAGACAGATGCTGCCAGATTTCTTAGCTAGCGTGTGCCAAATACGTTTAAAAGAATATATTTTAAAAGGCAGCCTGTTAAACAGAGCTTTTGCCTGAAATGCTGAATACCTACTATCATTCCCTGACATTCAGTGCTTGGCTCCCCCTTCTGTGCCATCCCTCATGTGATTAGGCCCACTGCCTTGTGTCAGAATTTCAGAGATCCTTGCAAGCTGAGACAAATCAGGCAACACAAAATTAGACAGAAACTAGTCATTACCGGGAAATAAAAAGGTGAGCAAAAGAACCAGTGCCTGAGAAACTGGTGCAGATTTAGCAGAAGTACAATTTAATTGTGAAGTAGTGGATTTCTGCACAGAAGGATGTCAGCCATAGACCATTTTAAAACCAGTCCTTTCCATCAATTAGGGCACTCATTAATAGTAATTCAGCCTACAAGAGTTCGACAACTTCACATCATTGTATATCTACTCAGCACCCTATGCCAATTTATGGTCTAAGGCCCCAGACTTTAATGCCATTATATCCTTGCTAGACAAAATAGAAATGACTGAATATCACACTATTAAAGCAAATTGGTAGAGGAAACAGAAGACCATGAAAGACCTTGGGTTACAAGGTTATGGAACATAAATGTTAAATGATGTCAATACTATGAGACAGAAAAAACCTCTGGTCTTAATATACTGAAACAGACACTTCCCTGGGACAGTTGCATCAGTGGTTTAAATCTTATATTCATTCCTTGAAACCTCTGCTCGTTTACCTCATTGTCCACGATTGCTGTGTTAAAAGGGATAAAATCTACTACATTCCATTTCATTACCTCAAGGCTTTGACTCACACTGTTTCTGCACTAACGATATCATTCATATTTGCATTTTTAAAGGGTCAACTTTTTTGTCTGTTCCTGCACTAAAAAATTTTTTTCAGGTGCAGACCTGAATTGCCCCCCCCCACACACACACACACGCCCCGCAGCAAAGGAATCCCCAGAAAACCAGTTTTCATCTTTTCAAGCAGGGTCTAGCAGGGTCTAATTCGGGGCTGCCCAACACAGAAATGCATGCAATCAGGTTTTCCCCCATGCCCGCCATTATAAGTCATTTGAGAACGCCCCTACCCTTGTCACTGTCCTCCTTTCCCCCTCTTCCTCTCCCTCCCTCCCAAAAGATCTGCCTTTTTTCTTTTTTAAAAAAAGGGAGGGTGTGATTATGTTACAATGAGGTTTCAACTGTTTTTTTTTAAAGCAGTCTTGCAGTCTTAAACAGAAGCTGTTATGTCATAACATAATGTTATAACTCCATTTCCCCCCCAAAAAATACATTCAGGACACTTTGGAGGGAAAGGGGAGGTGATCTAGGTGCAGAATGGTAGGATTAAGGAGTGCAGTGAAAACAAAGGTGCAAGTAGGCAACACTTTGCAAAAAGAAAAAAAAACATTTTTTGAAAAGGGGAAAGGAGCAATGCATGATAGGAAGCCTCCATCAGACAGAGTGCGGAAAGTATTTTGAGAATTTCAGCCTGGGATATAAGGGCAGGAGAGCCCAAACATGGAAACACTAGAGTAAACTTGTAGCATCCAAAGGGAATCCAAAGCAAAGTATGTCTACTAACGTGTAAACAATCTCAGACGTTAGCCAAGGAAATTTATGAAAGAGATCTTTCCCATCTTTTCCCATCCTCAAACAGCCAGCTGTTTGCTCTGAAAGTTCTTGGAAGGTCAGGAGAACTTCACAAAGAGACTGTATTACAGTATACAATCCTGTACCAAAAAATGAGAATCAGATAACATTGCTTAATTCTTCTCCTCCTGCCAGAAGCTTACGTCAATAGGGAAAGAAGGAGGCGGCAATTATTTGATCACCTCATACATTTTTCTTTGCAAGGTTCTTGTTTCCAAGAGGATTTTCAGAGCAAACAGAAGGCCACTTTGGCAAGGAGAAGAAATATCCCCTTTCAAATCCCCTCGGTTACTTTTTGCATCAGCTTTAACACCAGGTGTACTATATATTGCTACTTAGAATACCTTGGAATCCTCCAGACTGCAGCCACCTTCCAGGGTTGTAGCAGCTCTAACCATTATAGAATCATAGAGTTGGAAGGGGCCATACAGGCCCCAGTGTGATCATTCCAACAACCTTATTTTGTTCAGAACTTCTTCATTCTCCGAGTTTTGGTTCGCACAAACGATGGGCATGCAAAGGTGTCTCTTTGGAGGCCAAGTTACTCCCAAAGGCATCTGTGCTTGAACAGTGGTTTTCCCTAGAGGAGGTCAACAAGCATAGTCACTGTTGGATAATTCCATGCAGCACAGGCTGGGCGTAGTGACTGATTTTGCTTGCATGGTCTGATGATCAGCGGCTACAAAACTGACATCTTACGACTGATGGCTTACTGAAGCCAGTTTGGTGTCGTGGTTAGGAGTGCGGACTTCTAATCTGGCATGCCAGGTTCGATTCTGCCCTCCCCCACATGCAGCCAGCTGGGTGACCTTGGGCTCGCCACGGCACTGATAAAACTGTTCTGACCGAGCAGTGATATCAGGGCACTCTCAGCCTCACAGGGTGTCTGTTGCGGGGAGAGGAAAGGGAAGGCGACTGTAAGCCGCTTTGAGCCTCCTTCGGGTAGAGAAAAGCGGCATATAAGAACCAACTCTTCTGAAGAAGAAGAAGATTGTGGCTGTTGTCTCCATACCTCAAGCACAACACTACCCAACTTAGGAAACCCATCCCAGTGGACAAGTGGGTGGCAATGGCAATTTGGTGTCTTACTGTCAAGTGTGAGAATAGTTTAGAGTTGGATCGTTCACTGTGGGAAAAACTGTCTCGGAAATATGCTTCGCATTTGAGACAGTGCTCCAAAAGTGCCTGGGACATGGTGTCGGAATGCTGAGTTTGCACATAGTTCCCTCTCCCCTAACTACTTTTTTTCTTTGGTTCTATTAATCGGCCGAATGGTGCAATGAGCACATTGGCCATAATGGCCATCACACACTGGGGTTTTCTGTGGCCGCAGCTCCAGCTGCTGGTGGGGATAGCTGGGACCTGTGATGTGAAACACCCACACTGGGAAACCTATCACTGTGTTGCCACTCACGGTTTTCCTTCTCATATTTATTTCTAGAGATCATGGACTGTGGTGCAAAATTGGTTTTTCTACACTGCATTGGTGCAATACACTGGACGCACATCCAGGTCGGAGCACATGCTGGCAGAGGAACACAACACCCCTATTGTAAATACTACTGTTCCATGCTGCTTCAGGAAACTGTGGATCATACTGGCAGATTTACAGATGCAGAGGTTGGACAGAGCAGGCACATCCATTTGTCTTCCAGTACTTGGGACTGGGCAAGGTGATGGAGGCCAGCATTTTTGTTCCGGGCAGCCAACTGTTATCTTGGGTGGTGTGCAAGTTCCAGTGCTAATCATGGCTGGGGGATCCAGGATTCCAGACTTGGACAATCCAACAGCTGTTGGAACTATCTTGCCTCAGGGCAACAAAGGCAAGCCACCTCTCTCACTGTTTCTGTTATTTAGTTATTAAAGGATCTTCAAGTTGCTGGGGTGGGCAGGTTCTCCTTAAATACAGATCATTCTTCACTAAAGAAAATGAGAACATCTCAGCGGCCTCCATTTCCACATGACAAATGAGACGTGCTTACCATGATGGTGAAACCTCTGCAGTCACATCGCCAAAGTTTCTAGCGGTACAGCTAAAGACAAAAAATAGTGGAATAAGAAGATTGCTGGGTTCCTACCTGTTGTGATTTCGAGTTCACACAGTGGGGCTTAATCTTACTGTAACTCTTCGCCAACACGCACACAATGACCCCAGAACCCAGAATGCAGACATGGAAACAATTCTGTAAACTATTTAATGTTATAGCAAGATCAACACAAACCATTTCATGCAATCAATTCCCTCATTGAGAGGAACAAATGATTTACAGATTTGACAGACAATGCTCTCTTTGGAAAACAAATTCTCCCTCAGGTACCACACCCAGTTTCTTTTTAATAGTGCCAAATGTAAGATTCAAAGACGTGAAAAGAAACTGTGACTACAAGCAATAAGATTTTTCCTCTCACAGCTTGAATGCCAGCTGTATAAATGACACTAAGAAGGTACTGCTTCTTTGAGGAACAGAAAGCACATCTGGCCTCAACTGACCTTAGCAGGGCAAAGGCCTCTTTGACATCTCACTGTTGATGTACAGTTCTGCCACTGCTAGCTGGTACCAGAAACTCACTTGACCAACAGAAAAGAGGAGGCTGAGATCTTGTGTGTAGCATCTCTACTCATTCTACACTCATACTTTTTTAGCTTCATTGTTTAGATTTTTGCGTGAATGTATGTACAACTGTCACAGATTTATACAAACATCCCCCTACTCTGTACCTGACCCCAGCATTTGGATGTATCCATTTGCACAGAGTCCCAGTTAAGAATCAGATATAGGATGAAACACAATAATGCTTTTCCCTCATCTGCCATCAATATATCCGCTTTTCAACATGGCCCCATCTGTGGATATTTGAAAGGAGAATGGAACCATGGACAGACAAAACAGATATTTTAACAAACCTGACAAAAACCCCAGGTTTGTTTTTAAAAACCCTGAAATCTTTTTAAAAGAGGGGGATCAAAACAACCCAAAATATCAGTAACAGTACTTGTAGCTTTAAGAAATGAACGTCCTCCTCTGGGACACCCCAATGCCCTCTCTGCTCCACAACAGAGGGCACTGGGGTGTCCCAGAGGAGGACATTCATTTCTTCTCAGAAAGTTAGGGAAGGGATAAACACCTTGCAAGGTTGTTTTGGCCCGGGAAGGAGGATTCACAGAGCCAGGGCCAGTAGTAAACACTGTACAGCTTGCTGCCATCTCGCGGGATTAATCAAGGCCCAGCTGCGTGCTACTCTTTAACTGATGCCATTTTTCCAGACCCTCTTGTTACTGGCCTTCACCAGCCAGGGTGTGGTGGGTCAAGCAGCTGTCCACACTGGGTAGGGAGAGTTGCCTGAAGCAGTCCAAAATTGGTCCTTGAGATGGCCAAGAGGCCTCTAATTCTCTTCTATTTCGGTGGGAATGTCCTTGCACAGCAACAAGATTTTCTCCACAAAGAAGATCACATATGCCTCAGATCTGATAGCCAATTTAGAATTTTCATGTCGACTTACAAGGGACATCAGTTACCAAATTGTTTGAAAGAATTATGCCAGGTGAGAGCTAGCGGAGGCAATGGTGACAGTGAAGTATACATTCTTTATAGTCTTCACTCCCATCTCATAAGCTTTCATAAGCATCCTAAGATGTTCTTGTAGCTTTGTCACAAGTTTTCTGCCAAACTTGCTCTAGCCATCTCAATTCCCTTTTCTGTTCATATGGCTCTTGGGTACACCAGGGAGGCAGTTTGGGTCAGGAGCAGAAAGGGCATTGGGGTGCAACTTCGTCACTGGCTGTAGAGAGCCAGGTGTGCCAATCCTCTATCAGCTCATTGACTGAGTCACCAAGGAGCATTGGATCCCACAGAGCATTCTGGAATCCTATTGGATCCATGAGTCTCCTTTAGTGAGCATAAATTTGCTCTCCATTTATACAGGGTAGAGAACAAGGTACTGATCTGAGCCTTCAGGGCCAAGTGATCTGACCATGGCACATGTGTCCCCTGTACCGGATCCATTTTATTCCCATCCCGAAGATTAATTCAAGGGTGTGGCCTGTTTGGTGGTTGGGATTGGTTACGAATGGAGAGAGCCCCAGCATCTCCATGGCTGACACAGGCCCAAGCCCTGTGAGGTGCTTCTTAGGTTCTTATGAAGAAGAAATACTTGAGTGCATCTGTTGTGTGGGAAGATCTCTTGCACCTAAGACAAGATTCAAATGATTAAGCAGCCCAAGTGTGACTGGGAATCCTTCACAGCATAACAGGGTGGATGGCCTAGTTTTTTTTATTGCAAAAATTATGTTCAGGAACCTTTCTACCCTCACCCCCAAACAGGCCAAGGCTGCAGTCTGGTCACTTACTAGCTTTCTCTTCCCAAATCACCAAGATATACCTTTTAAACAGTCAAACAACAGTTGATCAGCCTGCTTGCCTGACAAGCCCATTACAAAGAAAGAAGTCTTGATTTATAGCTTGTCCGACAAATTTATCCAGTGTTATCATACAGAGAAACGTAACCAACTATTTTATTATGGGGATATTAGAACACACACTACTCTGTTTTGTTAAGATTGCTACTCTGCAGCACAAAGTCTGTATTTGTTTCCCTGCAGGGGTGAAAAGAAAAGGGTTTTTGTTGTTCCCCCCCCTCCTTCCCACCCCCATCTCCGTCCTCTCTTTTGCAGGTCTGAACGAGTTTATTTGACACTCCAGTGAGCTTTGTAAGCAAAGTGCCTGAGGATAAATGCTACCCTAAGAGTTACTTGGCATTAGACAGAGGGACCCTCTTCAGAAGAGAATGGGGGGCTTGTTGAGATGAGGTAGGAAGGGAGGGGTTATCCAGCACAGAGATCATGAGCAGCCCCCCTCACAGAACGGTCTCTGTCCAAGACTTACAATAGAGCAAGGCCTTAAGACACTAAGAACTGCAAGAGGGGAAAGGACATTTCCCTTGTTTTAGAAGCATTTTCTTCTATTTGAGAGAGACAACTGACTACATAATAGAAGAGGGTGTTCCTCCCGTATATTTGTAGAAAGCATTGTAGGAGGGGGGAAAGGAGTTTCATTTCACAATTATTTGTATTCAGTTATGTATTCAGAAGAAAACAATGTATACATTCAGAAGAAATCACCCTGTTTAAAGACAAACCATATTTGAAATACACAGTGTGAAATGAGAGGCACTGAGAGAGAAAAATCTGACTTCCAGCTGTGAACAAATCAAATATTGTCCCCCATTTCAAAACAGGCAGATAGAACCTTCAGCTAGAGAAGGTGTTTAGTTTCTCATTATCATAAAAAATAGACTCAATAAGAGAGACTCTCAAGCTCTGGCCCAACCTTACCAGTTCATGTAGAATGGAAAATGGAAGCTTAAAAGGCCACCTTGAGGCAAAGATTGTCAGATACGTGATTTGGGCCAGTGCATAACCTAAGATGACGTCTCTATCAAAACATGCCATATCCTCATGTATCCATTTTCACTGAGAAAAAACGTTATAGGACCATGGCATATTCACAATACAGCCACAATAAAATCAGAGTCCAGTAGCACCTTTAAGACCAACAAAGATTTATTCAAGGCGTGAGCCACTTCCTCAGAAAGCACTCGAAAGCTCACCCCTTGAATAAATCTTTGTTGGTCTTAAAGGGGCTACTGAACTCTGATTTTATTGTGCTACTTCAGACCAACATGGCTAGCCATTTGAAAGTAAAGCCACAGTTGCCCAGCAGCTAATCCATGATGGGGGGAGGGGGGCATGAAAACATACCTCCAAGAATATGATATGATGGCAGATACACGGGCTGTTATACTACACACGAATCTTTGAGGATTAGTTACTAGGGGTTCATTTGGAACTTTTGGTTCCAAATCTATCGGTCAGCCCTGAGATAGCAAGTGGTTTATAGAAAGGTGAGCAAAAAAATTTAAGATCAAATGAGCTAAACTTGCCCAGGATACCTGGCCACAAGGGAATTAAATAGGCCTTAACCAGGGCCAGGACTTTTTCAGCTCTGACCCCTGCCTTGTAGAACACTCTGCCTAGTGGGATCAGGGCCCTTATGGAACCTGTAAACCGCTTCTGTGGAGCAGTAAAAATAAAACAGTAAGGGCATTGTGGGAGGGGAAAGGGGCGGGGCGAGGCGGGGAGAGTCTGTGATAAAAACTCAGAGGGGCCAATCGGGAGCCGCAAAGCGATTGGCCCATCCGTATGTCAATCCGGGCTCCCGATTGTCCTATCCTGGACTCAGAGGTGAGGGGGCCTGGGAAAGAGGCTTCGCTGCCAGAGGCCCTGCTACTATCCCGCCGTCGAAGCCGGGACCTTGGGCGGGGAGGGGGGTGAGGGAAAGGCTTCGCCATGCCGAGAAAAGCAGGCCCACCTCATCAGAGACGCGTCAGGCCTGCTCCTGTTGCCGCGCCGGAGCCGGGACCTCGGGGGAGTGGGGTGGGGGAAAGGGGGAGCAGGGACGGCGCGGCGGAGGGGCCCACCAGCGCCCACTGTATTCCTAAATACAATGGGCTTTACATCTAGTCTTAAATAATTCTGCTGGCAGGGCATGCAAAACAGAGTAGTTCTGCCAGGTCTATGATTGAGGACTCTGAATAACATCTATAAAATTTTACTGGCCCCCCTATCAATCCCTATTTAACTTTATTTAACTCAAATTACAAGTAGTAGATGTCTTTCAGCAACAAAAATAAATACAGTCCTGTGACATCTTAAAAGACTAACTATCTTGGTGCCAGAATGAATCTTATTACATCAGAACTCAATATATATATATATAAATATGATAAATGAGCTCTGACTCATAAAAGTTCATGCTGGAACTAATTTTGTTCATCTTCAAGGAACCACTGGATTCTTTCTTTAGGAATACTTGCTCAGCTTGGCTACGGTCACATTAAATGACAAAAGTTAAACAGAACCCCTTTTTGTAGCACTTCAAATAAAGATGGAGTCCCTGTTTCAAGTTTCCACATAAGGGCAGGGGGTTGATGCTCAAGGAATGCAGGCGCACCCGGGATTAATACCTGGCATATCCAGATAAAGACAGCAGATATGAAGAAACAGGGTTCCCTGAGATTCTGGACAGCTGCTTCTAATCAGAACAGCTCACCCTGAGCTAGATGAACCACCCACCTGGCTTGGCACAAAACAACTAAGGCAGTGGTAGTCAACCTGTGGTCCTCCAGATGTTCATGGACTGCAATTCCCATGAGCCCCTGCCAGGAGAATCTCAATAACTGCATTTAGTATCAAGTGGTCGAAGCTTAGGAAGTGTCAAACAGACATCACAGATGACCATCAGATTTGACAATGCATCAAAGCAAGCATGTTTGCTTCAAAAGCAAAGAAACTTGGGACGTAAAAACCTGCAATTGAATATATTATCTCCCAGGACTGCCACTGGAGCCATCAACACCATCTGAAGTGGACTAAACTGGAGGCTTTGTAACCACATGCCTCACAAAATACCTAATATTGCTGGGACTATCAATATAGACACAGGGACTTCGGAGAAGCAAGCCAAAGTTTCTTCATACAGCTGTTTTATTGACATTAACTAATACCTGGGAAAAACACAAACCAAATACTATAATAAGGTCAGACAACACTGACAGGCAGCAAACACAAAGGGGAAATAAAATGTCTAACCCTACATCATTATTTGAACATGTGATTAAGGTACAATCACATCTCCCCCCCCCCCCAAAAAAATGGCATCAATGAAACCTCATTTCTCCACGATGATTTTCCTAGCTTATTTTACCTCCTAGAATCATAGTTGGAAGGGGGCATATACAGGCCTGATTTCTCCTAGAGATTACATATTTTCCTAGCTTATTTTACTTCACAGAATCATAGAGTTGGAAGGCACCATACAGGCATCTAGTCCAACCCCCTGCTCAAAGCAGGATCAGCTTAAAGTGTCCAGGATAAGTATCTGTCCAGCCACAGCTTAAAGACCGCCAGCAGCTCCCTCCAAGCATCAAGCCAGTACAGTTTTAAATGTAGTTTAAACACATTATTGTGGGCCCTATCCTCTGCTGCCAACAGGAACTGCTTCCTTAATCACTTCCATAATCAACTATCTGAAGAGGAAGATTGACTAGAAAGTACTATTATGTCAATAAAAGGACACAGATGACTCAAGGCTGCTATCACACCTGATAGAAAAGCTGGCTGTCTCTGCTTTGTCAAAGTAGAGGAACTTCTCACAATCCTGAGGGCTTTGTGCTAACAAATATGCATAGCATATGCTTCTAACAAGATGTTTTTAAAATAAGAAGAAGAGTTGGTTCTTATATGCCGCTTTTCCCTACCCGAAGGAGGCTCAAAGCGGCTTACAGTCGCCTTCCCATTCCTCTCCCCACAACAGACATCCAGTGGGGTAGGTGAGGCTGAGAGAGCCCTGATATCACTGCCCTGTCAGAACAGTTTTCTCAGTGCTGTGGCGAGCCCAAGGTCACCCAGCTGGTTGCATGTGGACGAGCGCAGAATCGAACCTGGCTCGCCAGATTAGAAGTCCGCACTCCTAACCACTACACCAAACTGGCTCTCTCCAAAAAAAACCATGTACACAGTAGATCAATATTTGGATAAAAGAATTCTAAACAAAAGGTCAAAAGAACTGTCAGGAGATAAAGTCTCAGAATGAACAGTCTATTTTCAAACAAATGCATATCACTTGCTGACCTTCCTCTCCCAGTGCAATCTGCCATGCTCCCTTAACTCCTACCTCTTTGGATCAACAGACACCCCACATCCCTCACTGAACAGCATAGGGAGCAAAGTGGTGGTCTGCAATGGCAAAGAGGAAACTGGCAAAAACCATCATCCCCCTCATTTTCCACAGGTGGCTATGATCTAAGTCATTGCTTGAAACACATTTTAAAGTGGCTCCTGAAGGTACTGTGGATCCATCTGGTCCTGCTGACACAGGAGCCAGAATGGCTAGCAAACAACACAGTGCAGACCCCAGATGATGCATTGACAACGTAGGACTTCCAGACAACAAAAGCAACACTTCTATAAAATGTGTTTATAGGTAGGTGTGTGCAGCCCAAAATAATCATGACAGAGAAGTAATAAAAAGGTGGACATACTGTACTGGGGAATGGTTATAGAACAGATGTAGAAATTTAAACAATTTCCATCTTTCGAGAGGAACTCCTCCAACTTGAAGCTACAAAATCCAACCCAGACTGCATTCTAGGAGTTGGGGGGGGGGGTATCAAAACTAAAGGGCCTCAAACAGGCACCCTCAGGATTGTATTTATTCACTGAGACACATAACAGCAGGTTTCTCCTGGAACTACAGAACTCGTTCAAAGCCAAAGGTTTGCAAAAAAAAATGCTAATGAATGCTTGATAATAATTTAAGCTATGTTTTCAGAGAAAAAGTTATCTCGATAAATTATCATAACCAACTAAGAGCCAGTGTCCTGCAGTAGACAATGGCACACTTATTAGCATGGAGCTAAACACTAATTTTCCCATCTCATATTGTAGACATGATCATGGACTGGTCAGTCTTTCTCAGTCTATTCTACCTCTTGGGCAGTTGCAAAGATAAAAGGGTATAAATCCCATAAAGTAGCAATCCCCAACCTGTGGGCCGCGGACCACATGTGGTCCTTCGACTAATTGGAGGTGGGCCCCGAAGGATGCCTTCCCCCCCCCGGCCCTTTACTCCATCCCCCCCCCCAGCCCTTTACAACACACTTCATTGTTGTGGCCTGTATCTTATTTTGAAGGGATGTTTAAACATTACCATAGCGATCAGAGAGCGCTAGGGCAGTGGTTGAGAGTAGAGAAGTAAACTACCCCCCCCCCACCGGGCCTCAGTAAAAGGCGTTGAGTGGTCCCCAGGGATAAAAAGGTTGGCATAAAGGAACCAGGTCAGCTTATATGCAAATGGAATGTGTAAATATAAAGTGAGCAATTACTCTTGAGCCAGAATCCTTGAATAAGGATTAACATGTTGTCTTGTAGACTGTTCATCATACTACAGTTGACACTACTGTCTAGGAAGCCAAAGAAACTCTAAGCAGTGAAACTAACATTAAACATCAAGAAACTCACAATTAGGAATTCACTTTGTTCCTTTTTTCAGTTTGGAATTACTAATAAAGCACAAGGAGACCATAATCCACACCAAGCACCTTGACCCAAGGTACTGCTCAACCAGTGACTTTGCCTCCCAGATACATAATCCTGAAATGAAGTTGATTTTGGACAATCTACAGCTACTCTTTTTGACCTAGTGTCCATCTCTGCTCACAAACCTCCCTTGTATATCAGTTGCTCAAGCATCTTGCTGAATAAATTCATCTGATGGGAAGAGACAAATGAGGAGATCCACATCACTTAATAAGAGTTTATACCATGTACAATGTATTATGAACCAATTGGTGCTCCGCCCCGCCAAAGGCTGGGAATTCAAACTTTGGTGAATAGCCAAGGATGTCAAGCAGTTCTTCATGAACAACTGCTTACATGCTAAGGAGCAATGCTTCGCAGCAATATAAATCTCCATTCCCTTATGCAATCTTTAGAAGGTATATGAATTGAGGCTTTGCCAATGTAGAAACATGTTTTTTTCTCTCACCTATCCAAAACAAGTTTGCAAAGCCTGCCAAATATTGACTTTGGACAAGGTCACCCCATCATGCAGGCTGCCACAGCATACTTGCGATGACTCTGGTGTGAAACTCCTGAGAATTGGCTTGCCTAACCCCCAATACTAAACCCCAATTACCTTTAGTTTCCTTAAATCTTGAAATGCTGACTGTACAACTTCCAGATTTCACTTACTGAGCACTCATTCCTGAACATGACATTTACCCTGTTTTCACTACTGTGTCATGCTGTAATTGCAGGTGGTGATTCCACAAAAGGAAGGTATGTCAAAGTGTAACTTGTTGCCAGCATTGTGCAGTAGGCAGGGTCAACAGCATGTTGGTACAACACCTCCAGCTGTCTCAGGGAAAGGTATCAATGCACATGTGAGTGTTTCACAGGTGCGTGAACTGCAATGCTTGGATGAATTACACAGATGCAGGTTATCCATCAAGGAAAGGCGCTTGCAGGTGATCCCAGAATGGCTCAGATCTTCTTCCTTCTATCTAACCTAACTGGCCTTCACACATAATGAGAATCATTGTCGCTTCATGGAGGCAGCAATGCAAATACTACACTTCTAGCCTGACAGACTCAATGAAAGTGCAGGCATCTATAAGTGATTATCAAGAACTCCAGGCAGCAAGTGAGTCTTCAAAAACTATCATGCGATGTGAATCCTTCCCCAGTCACAGGTCACACTGTGCCGTTCTCATGGGATGCTGCGGAACCCAACCCCAAATTATTCCCAATTGTAAAAAAAAAGAACAATTATTCCTGTAAATGTGACAAGCTTCCACTGGTTGCTATAGGTGCTGTGGGAATCCTTATGAGTAAATACAACCACCTTCACGTAAAGATGTTTCTTTAAGGAAGCATATAATGGAGCTGGTACTGTCCCGTAATTTAAGATCAATCACCTCTGCCTCCTGGGCAGATGAGTCAGTAAAGTGTGGTGCTCGCTGGAGCAGGGAATTCTAGCCTCACACACACCTTCGCTAGAGGGTACATGAAAACATATACTAGTGGGAAGAAATTGCTGACTTGAGAGAGACACCTGAAAGAGGATGTGCTGGCTGCATGGAGGAAAACAAAGGCCAATTATGCAGAGAGGAGAGAGGGCTAGAGTAACCACCAGAGCCCATTTACTCAAAGGAAGGGACTCAGTATTAAGTTACAGGCCAGGGGTAACAGCACCTGTACCCTCAAGGAAAACCAGAAGGCACTGAAAAGACCATTAAGGCTTACCTTGCAAAGGGAGATATAAAATATATATTGGGGCAGGAGACAGAAGAGAACCACTGCATTAGCAAAAGACAGGATCCCTGAATCATTATGGCTTAACAGAACTGACCAATGGCTCCTGTGCTCTGCTTAATTAGAATTTGACATAATTGCACTTTACACTTGACTTCCTGCCTTTCATAAGATAGCACTATTCTCTTCTAGACATTCTATATAAAAGACCTGGCTAATGAAGTGCATTGCATTTGGAGAATCAGCTCTCGTGCATGCATGCTTCTACTGGAACAAGCCCACTGAATTAAGTTAAAATGCCACCAGGTTCCCGTGGATTTCAATATTCTCTAGCTAGGGTGCAGGCATTTCTACCAGAACACTTGCCCACCTCACTTTAATCCCTAGAGATTCAAGATCTAAGCAGGTGTGCTGCTAATATTCATAACAAGAAGAACACAGCCATGGTTGTTCCCCATACGGTTGTTAAATAAAGGCTTTGTCCCTATTATATAGGGCTGGCAATTCCAACTTTTTAAGGCTACTCGGGAACAAAAAAAACTTTTAAGTAGTCAATAGCCTATAACCTACGCTGTCCCAAGATCGCTTCTTCCCTGCAATTGACCCTAAAAACATTTCAAGTCCCAAATGTAGAAACCCTTTGCCTAAAGGGATACCAGAACCTCCAGGAAGCAGGATTTGGTTTCCCTGAAAGCCAACCGATGACCCCCAACCTCCAAGCAGGGGCTTCCCCAGAGATCGCTTCTCATGCCTCTCTTCCTCCGCCCTCTCCCGGAGCGACATCGCTGTGGGCACCAGGGCGGAGAGCGTCAGGTTCGCCCGCTTCACCTAACGGTTCCCTCCAGGTGGAAACTTCCCTGCAGTTGGTAGGCGCTGTTTCCTCGCTAATACGAGCGCCGAAGTAACGGATCCCAGGCGCAAAGCCCGGAGTGAAACTTACTGGAGACTTAGGGGGAAAGAGGGAAGGGAGAGACTCTCGCCTTGCCGCCACCTCACCGGCGCCGGTGCCTTTCGCACGATCCGTCCAGCAAGTCCTAGGAGCTGCGTTCTCATGGGGGGAAAGGCGTGTACTTATGCGTGTGCGTGCATAACCTTTCATAGGATGACGAACGTCTCGCGAAAAACCTCCTCCCGTTCCAATTTCTGAGCGGATCCAGGCCAATTTTAATCCAGATTACTTACCTTCAGAGGATCCGCCGTGGAGAGAAACGCAGCAGAGGTAGCAATAAATATACTCCATATATAAAAATTGGGGTTTTTCAAGGGGGGAGGTAGGCGTCCACGAGGCCCATGGAGAAGATGGGGGAGAGGTCATTGAGCAGCACCGATAAAGTAATCCGAGGGAGGCCGCACGTGTTCCGCGGGTTCCAACCTGTACCTCTCGTCGTGGCGCAGATCTGCTTCTCCAGAAAATGCACCACCCGGATATCCAAGAGGGGTAGATCCAACACGAGTCCTTGGAAAACGGAAAGGGGTGCCGGGAAGCACGAGGGGACCGATACTGAGAAACGCCGGCCTCCGCTCCGACTCCCCGCACACGGTCACACTCCGGCGACATAGGGCGGCAGGCGTACATTTACAGGAACTGCGGTCAGTCCAGCCTCTGTCTAGTCCTAAACGGTGTTAGCCAGCAAAAAGCGAAGGAAATTCCCACCAAGCCATCCAAAGGAAGAGGCTGGCGAGAGCAGCCAGCTCGCCAGAGAGATCCCAGCATAGCTCCGCTCGTCTTTTGCCAAACCTGCCGAAACTCAACCCGACCCCTCCAAAACAAGCCTGCGCGGCGGACTCCATAAAATCCAAGCAGCCCTCTCGGCCGACCCGCTAACTCGCCGGTTCACCAACCGCCCGCCCCGTCCACCGACCTCCGATTAGCCTGTCTCTAGCCATTCCTGCCTTTATATAGCTCGTAGCTGCAGGCTGGCTTGACTGCGGCTACAGAGCATCACGGGAGTCGTAGTTTCCTTTTCTCCCGAAATCATCGCGGAGCTGGCCACGCCCGTATCTTTCTACAAAAGCCAGGGCGGGATAAAGGGCTTTGTCCAGGAATGGTATTGACCTGCGTCCGTCTCCAGGACAGCAACACCCCCTCTCCCTACCCAGGACTCAGGCTTCTCCAGGAAAATGTGTGCGGTTCTGAACTGTGCTGCTATCACTGCAACCTTGTACACTCACTGACTGAGAAAGTACAGAGGGTTATCAAAGTCCCAGAATAATTTTTCTGTCTGTAAACTGTGTGTGTGTGTGTGCGTGTGTGTAGTGTGTGTGGTTTTGGGTGGGTGGGTGAATGGGTGGGGTTTACAATAAAAGCCTACCTGTTCCTCTCTACATGCTGTAAACAGCCAGTGTGACAGTTTGGGTGTCTGAGTAGCATCTGGGAGATCCAGATTTAAAGGCCCAATATAACACAAAGGCTAACTTGATGACCATGTCACATACACTCAGCTGAATCTACCTTGCAAGGTTGTTGTAAAGATCACATGGTGGGGAACAAAGTATGCCACATTGGGAACCCACTAAGAGAAAAGACAGTATAAAATGCAGACTGTAACTATGTACTATATGTAATACTAATAGATTGCAAAAGTTACATATTTGATTATCATCTTCAAGTTCCGTCATCATTAAAACAATGAGCAAAACACTAGCTATATTATCCCCTTGGGATTTTGCATGCTACAGAATTCATACAAAGGAGACTGTTCGGGACCCTGTCCGTCCAGGTCCACTGGCCCTGGCCGGATCAGAAGGCGCACAGCTCAGCTGGCCTGGCCCCAAAAGGGCCCGCCTCCGGACAGCGTGCAGATGCCGCTCACCGAGCCTCACTGTCAGACCACCCCTGGACAGCGAGCACTGCAGGCTTGCACCCAGCCGGCAGTGTTCAAGCCGCTGGGGGGGGGGAGGAGGGAACCGACCACTTCCCTGTGGCCCAGCAAGCACACCCAGCACCTCACCGGCGCCTCACAAAGGGGCCGCAGGGAAGTGTTCGAGCCGCTGGGGGGGGGGGGAGAGGGAACAGACTGCTTCCCTGCGGCCCGGCAAGCACACCTGGTGCCTCGCGGAGGTGCCGGTTGTGCTTGCTGGGCTGCGGGGAAGTGTTTGAGCCACCGAGGGGGAAGAGACCGCTTCCCCGTGGCCCCACAAGCACACCCGGCGCTTGGCAGAGCCGCCAGGTATGCTTGCCGGGCTGTGGGGAAGCGACCGCAGTGGGGAGGGGCCTTTAAAAGCCTGTTCTTATGAATGGCCTTTGCAGCTAGTAAATATAATAAAATAATAAATAAATAATTGCTGGACAGAATTGAGACCATAAGGACAGAAGCTGCCTGTTGGGCCGGACTAGGGCTAGTCCAGCATACCGTTTCATACAATGGCCTGGAAGGCCAAACAAATGGGGGCATAGGGGCCTTCTCTGCTGCCGCCTCCCAGAACTGATATTCAGAGATTTTCTGCCTCTTTATGTAAGCTGTCTTAAGTCACCATCCCTACTAATCCTTGATGGACCTTTCCTCCATGAATCCCTCCAACCTTTTTATGGCTAAATTTGTATGTCCAGCCTTTCCTCCTAGGAAAGATGTGCCAGCCTCTTAATTATCATGGTTACCCTCTTCTGTTGCTTTTCCAGCTTCCCAATATTCTCTTCAAGACATTGTAATCGGAACTGCACACAGTTGTGCTGATGGTCCATAGAGAAAAAAAATAAACGGTGGCCCCTTAAAGTCTAACATTTTTTAATTCTAGCATGAGCTTTTGGGATTAGAGCCTCCCTAGCCAGGTACGTGTAGGCTTTGGTTCCCAAAAGTTCAAACTTAAATAAAAACTGCCAGTCCTTAGGAGGCCAGAAGCCTTTTTTTTGGGGGGGGGGGATATCAACGGAATGCTGTTATACCTCTGGAACTATTATTAAAGGATAAGACATCTGTTTTGGTGTCTAGTTCAAACATTCTGGGCCACAGTCCATATTCTGGACTGTATTCAGTAGGAAGGGACAAAATATATTATCAAATGCTTTTTCTGCACTAAAAAACAGGAACACTGCTTTCCTTTTTTTCTTGTTCACAAATTCAGTTACATCTATTATCAATCATATATATTCTCTTTTATGTACTGCTTTGGTACAAATCCTTTTTGATCATTAGGTATAAAATTTGGTAAGTACTTTCTTAGTCTTTCTGCCATTAATTATTCTGGCAAAAATTTTGTAAACTGTGTTCACTAATTATACTGGTTGATATGATTGTGGTAATGTTGCTTTCGTGCCTTCTTTATGGATTAGCATTATAAATGCCTCTTGCCATGTTGGTATTGTCTTTCCTTCTTTTATCTCATTCATTACTTTTTGTAGTGGTATCATTAATATGCCTGCAGACTGTTCAGAATACTTCACTGTTCATCTGTCCAGATCTGGTACTTTGTCTTTTTCATTTTTTAAAATTGCCTGAGAAATTTCCTGAACTGTTATTGTTTGGTTTAAAATTCTTCTGATGTGAATTTCATAAATGTGTTGTCTTTTAAATATTCTCTTATTTCATTTTCTGAGACTCAATATTTTTTGTAAATTCCTTTAGAAGCATTAATAGATTGTTCCTGTATCTCTTTTTCTATGTAAGTAACTTGGTCTGCTTTCTTTATGTATTTTATTGCCCATTTTTCTCCTTCTTGATGTCGTCAGCTATTCAGTCATGTCTGACTCTTGGCGATCCCATGGCACAGGGTTGCCATGATTCCCTATCCCAGACCATCTCCCTCAGCCATGCAATGTTCTGGCCAGTGTCTATTCTAATTGCGTCCAACCACTGTGTTCTTTGTTGGCCTGGTTTCCTTTTCCCACTGACCAATCCTAGCATAATTGCTTTATCCATTGAGTTGCATCACATGATATGGCCAAAGTGAGCCAAAGTTTCATAATTTTGCCTATCAGTGATATATTAGGCTTTATGTGCTATGGTATTTCCTTGTTTGTGACTTTTGTAATGCATGGAATCTGCAGAAGCTTTCTCCAACGCCAGAGTACAAATGGATCAAGTCTTCTCTTGTCTGATTTTTTTCATTGTCCAGCTTTCACAGCCATACGTGGCTTTTGGAAATATGATAGATCTAACTAATCTACATTTGGTAATCAGGCTTATGTCCTTGCTTTTCCATGTTCGGTTCAAGTTCATCATTTATGAGTGACCCACGGCAATTTGATGTTTTATTTCCTTACTGCAGTCACCATTCCCATCAATTTGTGAACCAAGAAAAATGAATTCTTGAATGCATTTGATCTTTTCACTATCAACTGTTATTGTGACATGCTTGTTTCTTGCAGTGGTCATTATTTTTGTCTTTTTTGCATTTAAGTAAAGGCCACGTTTCTTACTTATGGACCTTTGTAATCAGCTGTTCTAGACCTCCCTTAGTTTCTGACAGGAGGGTAGTGCCATCAGCTTACCAAAGATGATTTATATTCCTTCTTCCAATCTTAATTCCAGTGTTTGATTCTTTGAGCTCAAGCTCTCTCATAATGATCTGAGCATACAAGTTAAACAAGAAAGGGGAAATAATACAACCTTAGCACACTCCTATTTTGAACTAGTCATTATCACCAAATGGTGTACATACAATGGCTTCTTGGTTTGCATAGAGAGACTGCATCAGTTCAATCAAATGCACTGACATCACCAAATTTTGCAGGGCTCCCCACAATTTGTTATGATCCACACACAATCAAAAGCTTTCTTGTGGTCAATAAAGCAGATGTAGACATCCTTTTGATATTCCTGTGACTTTTCCAAAATCCAAAGCAGGTTTGGTATGTGATATAGGACACCAGATACCTTCCAGGTTTGTTTGCATGTTCAAAATGTTTCTGTCTACATTTTTTTCTGGATATCTTCATAATATCTAATTGATTTTTAAATTAGTTTAAATTTAGTTCTGCTCATTTATCTTTATTAAGCTTTTTTTATGCTCTTGCTCTAGTTTCTGGATTTCACCCACTAAATCTGATTCACTTTTGCTTTGGGCTTGTTAAAATCTTTAGCCCCTACTTACAGTTTTTTGATAACTGGAACCTCCTGACCTCTCCTGCTGCCATTGAATCCCCTGTTGTCTGAGCAGGGGATGGGGAGAAGACACCAATAGGGCACTCTGCAGTGCTGCCAATTACTCGCCACTCCCACCCCACTCACCAGGCCCCCCCACCCACTCCAACAGTGGCAATGGCAGCGCCCAGCTGCTGGGGGGGCGGGTCACTTCCTTCCCTTTCTTCTGGAGTTTCCTCATGGTGGGCTCTGCTAAAGCAGGAGAAAACCATCATCAGTCTGCCTCGTCAGCTCATCCTCTCCTACTGGCTGGCTCTGCCCCTCCTTTGTATGGCTGTAACACCTTTCCTGTTTGAGTCTCCCAACTCCTCAGGTTCACTGGGGGGAGAGAAAGAAAGAAAGAAAGAAAGAAAGAAAGAAAGAAAGAAAGAAAGAAAGAAAGAAAGAAAGAAAGAAAGAAAGAAAGAAAGAAAGAAAGAAAGAAAGAAAGAAAGAAAGAAAGAAAGAAAGAAAGAAAGAAAGAAAGAAAGAAAGAAAGAAAGAAAGAAAGAAAGACTGGTGGAGGGTGAGAGTCCTGGTCAGAGCACAACTTTCTAGTCAAGGATGGTAGAGTAGCAGGCGGGGAGGATGTTGGAGGAGACAGGTGTCTCGGCATGTGATGGCTGCCTCTTCCACCCCAGGTGGCCATGGCTAGGGTGGCTGTTGTGCCTGGATGGTGCCAGCCAACTTTCACCACTCACGCCACTTTTGGCCCTTTGCAAGTGGTGGCAGGGGTGGAGAGAGGGCTGGACCACCTGATTGGCCTCAGCAGCCTTGCAGAAGTGGGACAACAACTATATGGGGCAGGTGGGAGGTACTGCTGGCTCCTCTGAGTCCCCAAGCTAAGGGCACTTCTGCACTCCAGTTCACCAAGTTATAATAGCGTGATAGACAGCAGCCTCTGCTGAGGCAGGAGGAAACCACCATCAGTCTCTCTGGGCTCAGTTCAAGTGACAGGAGAAAGACTGCATATGACCCGAATTCTTGCACATTTTATTTTTGCAGCTCTCATTTCTATGATTCCTGTAGTTTTCATCTTTTCATTATCCTAACTCTCTTTATGCATAATGCCTGCATGAAAAGACCCAGGATTACCTCTGGCTTACATACAACAGACATGAGCACTGAAGTGCTATACTCTTATTTTTCAAGGAGACCTCCAAGTTAAAAACAATAAAGGATGGTTTTGAATTGCTCACCCGGGCCTTTGGGAAAACCAGCACTAATCCTCTGTTTCTCAGAAACATCTGGTTGACATATTGTAGAGACCAGAGGCACATTTTTGTGACTATCCTTAATTTACCTATTTGATATACACTTTCTCTTGCACTAGCAGCAGTTCTGTCCTGCCAGCCCCAACCTGTAAACACTTGGGCCCAATATAATAATTAAAATGTTTGCTTTCTCCAGCCCTCTCTTTCACTCTCCCCAGATCTCCCCATCCCATCTAAGCAGTGGTTAAGGAATGCAAAAGAGGAATGCTGTCCTTTCAGAAGGATGTTGGAGAAGGGGAGACTACCCCTTAAAAACAATGACTATGTATCCAGCCAAAGCTTTAGTCATGCAGGACTGTGTATGTGAGTGATTATATTGAGACAGATATAGAGATACACATGCTCCTGAAAACTTTCCAACTCTATGTATACAATGAAGGCTTCCAGTTCCCTGAAACTGACAAAAGACATGCTATTTTGTGCAATTTGAGTCCATTTTCGTACAAGTTTCTCCTAATACCATACTGCAGAAATTCAACTTTCCTTCTCTGTTCATGTGGCTAAAACTTTGGGTCATACTAGGGTTATTACTAGGCATGTGCATTTGGTTTGCCCAAATGAAAAAATACCAAATAAAATCCCTTGCTGGGTTTTTTTCCTAAATCTGATTACAGATTCTCCAGTCAGTTTAAGATACTATTACATTTGACCTGAATAAAAGCAGATTTTTTTATTTGGGCATATTCATCAGCTATACTGGTAAAATGACTGTGAGCCATTTAAATTTAATGACCAGTCCACCAATCAGCTTTTAAGTTTAAATACCCAATGCTTTAAAAGCACAAAAACTGTAATACTCCAGAAACGTATAACTGTAGGAATGCTATTGGAAGTTCCAAATTCAAATAGGGAACCAGTGAAGCCTGCATTTCATTTGTGACTGCTTCCTCAGTGCACCCTAACAATTATAACATAGATGCAAAAATACAGAGTAACATCACCACTTTTATGTAGGTATTCAGTATTAATAGGAAACATATACAAATGAAGCTTACCAAAACAAACACTTTACTGCACAAGTGCCAAGAGTATATAACATTCATGCCCTAATGAATATCTTCATGATTCTACAAAAATACAAGGGATGATGTTTTCTATACAGACTGTTTGAAATACACAATATAAGAAAATAGAAAACAAAACTGTACACAATATACCTCCAATAAGAAAATATACTTACTTATCACAGAGTAACAACTTCTAAAACATGTGAAGGACTGTGAGGTAGGTATAGTTTGGGGTTGGTACTCCCCTTAAAATATAATTTGTGCAAAGTTGTAGACATGTTGACCCACAGAAATTAAAGGTATACTGCTATTTTAAAGAAACAGTCTAATAGATACAATAATGTGTCAAAGATGGAATAAAAGATAAACAGGGAGAACTAATTTCGAATCATATGAAAGGACACAAATCAAAACCTTAGTTTAGACCACAAGGCAATTAGGATTGTAATTTGAATATGTAAAAGGCCTCCTATTGGAGTAAAATCCTAGACATATTGTTATTATCATATTTATGAGTTACAGGGGTGTTAATACTCAGGAGAATGATCACCCATAGGTGCATCTAATATTTTGTTTGTGATGAGATCTTTGCTCCAGAATTCTAGTCTTAATAGGTCTTGTTCTTGTTCCTACATCTATCTTTTCATAGACTGCATGTATTCTTAGTGTTGCATTTAGTAAACTTTGTGAGGTGTACTGTCCAGTTAATACCTTTACATAGGAAAGCATCTGTCTCTATGACATAAACACACACCATATAAAAGTGGCTAAGTATAACATTAAGCCTTTCAAGAAAAGCAGTCTTCTTATATCCCCCAAAAAGGGTCATCTATGTAATATTTAGCATCACTATATGATTACAAATGAGCCTCTTGTGGCCCAGAGTGGTAAGGCAGCAGAAATGTTGTCTGAAAGCTCTGCCCATGAGGTTGGGAGTTCAATCCCAGCAGCCGGCTTAAGGTCGACTCAGCCTTCCATCCTTCTGAGGTTGGTAAAATGAGTACCCAGCTTGCTGGGGGGTAAATGGTAATGACTGGGGAAGGCACTGGCAAACCACCCCATATTGAGACTGCCATGAAAACGCTGCAGGGCATCACCCCAAGGGTCAGACATGACGCAGTGCTTGCACAGGGGATACCTTTACCTTTATATGATTACAAAAAAGGGTTGAAAGACTTATTGAGAATGTTTCTCTTCTCCAAATCTTCCACAAACAAGTCTGCAACCATGGAAGTCATGGAAATGCCCATTGCAATGTGTTTGATCTGCAAATAAAAATCACTATCAAAACAAAAATAATTGTGCTCTGTGGTGATGTCAAATAAATCTAATATAAAGTGTGTGAGAGGATCCTGACTGGAACATCCCAAAAGGGCATCCTTCACAACTCTCCTGGCCTGAAAGTGTGGAATATTTGTGTAAAGTGCCATCACATCTGCTGTCAACAGTATTACATTGGAAAGGATGGACACCTTTTCAATAGTCTGAATAAAATCCCTAGAATCTTTGGTGTAAGTTGGAATATGTGTGACAAAAGTTGTATTAAAAAGTCAAGGCAGTTCAGGTACTGATTCATTAGGAGATACTATAGGTCTCCCTAAAGGAGAGAAGCCAGGCTTATGAATGTTGGCCAGTGTATAGAAGATAGGTATCCTAGGATATTGAACTATCAGAAATTTAGAGGTTGCCTCATCAATATCTAAAGCCACAGCCTCCTGGACTGATATACAAATGGTATGCTGTACATGAGGTGTACTATGACCTTTCGGGGGGCATAAGTTGGTCTGTCAGTCAGTTGCCATCTAACCTCCTTAACATAATCATTGCTGTTCACTACTACAATGGAAACTCCTTTGTCTGCATGTTTTATTATTATGTTCTTGTGACGAAGTTGTGACTGCAATTTTAAAGCATTGGATAAATGCTTTTCATACTTCTTTTGTACCACTGCAATAGTGTACCCCATTTTGTATTTCTGGAAGTTTAAATATCCGGCAACCGTTTAAAACCTCTCTTTTACTCCTCCCCCCCCCCATCTACAAAGGGAGGTAAGTGAAAGGGACCGCTGAAATGGCTTGCAGAGAATACAGGTGGAGTATGATCAGGCCAGGGTCAGTGCCCATATTTTCGACCACTTTGCCATGACTGTCCTTCCTGCCAGGATTGATGTTGCATTCCACCATCTTTGACTTTTATGGTGGGATGTTCTAAAGGCCTCAGAAAAGGATGGGGTGGAGGTGTGAATTGCCCAATGACTCCCAGCCCCAGAGACTGTTAACAACTCATGAGTCTCTAGGGCACATTCCTCCTTGGCCTAGGCACAGAGCCTCTTTATAACAGCTCTTTACAACTGTATAAAGCTCTCTGAAGTCCCTCCTCCCACTTCCAGATACTGTCTATTAACCTGCCCCCATGGCTAGGCTTGCCCAAGCCACTGTCTTGCAAGCTAGTGAGTCTCTTTCTCATCTCCAGGCTCCACTGCTGCGGATGCTATGCCCATTCCCACCACTTCCAGGTTGTTGGGGAGGCCTAATGCTGCCACTGGTAGCAAACCCTTTGTTGGAAGTTCAGTCCTTGCTGGCAACTCAGCTGGATGCGTGGGGCCCTCAGGTTTCTTCACAGACTGGATTGACATTGTCTCCTCCACTGAATGCCCAGGATCTTCCCAGACATCAGGAAGTGGTGTTGAGCTGAAGTACTGGCTCTTGCTGCACTCACCCCCCTACCTTGCTGGGCTGTCTTTGATGTAGGAGGCTGACTTTCTTTTCTTCTAAGGCTGCAACGAGTCAGCTGATGCTTCTCTCCTCTTCCTCTGAGATTTCCCTGAACAGGGGTGTGGCAGCGAGGTCTTTTTGAGATTTGGAGATGCAGGGAACCAGACAGTGCCATCTTCTTCTAAAGATCTATTCTTTTTAACTGCCCCAATGTCTTCCCTTGCTGATTCATATACCTGGAACTCACTTCCAGAATTCATATGTAGTATTCCCTCCATTCTCTCTTCAGTCTCGTATCTTCAGGGAACCCCTTGGCCTATCAGAATGAACATCACACTATAAGTGGAATGGAGAGAACACATCAGTCAATGAAGAAAATCCTTAAGACAGTATAGAAAAATGATTATTGGGAAAGAACTGAACTCACACGTAATAAATACGTATTCTAAAAGAGTCTCTCAAGAAACACACAGAAAAAATAGTTAACATGTGCTAACATACTAAATGAATCTGCAGAGAAAATCCATAATGTCCATTAAAAGGACAGGCAATACAGGCATTTGGTAATACCAAACCAGTATATTCTCTTGTTTCAAAAAGTATCTTCATCAGAGGAACACAGAATGAATTGTCAAATGGCAAATTTCTATTCCCAAACACACTGGGAAACCTGATGCAGAATACCATGTAATTAGTTGGGGACCTGAGTCCAGGCACCAGATGCCCTGCCTGCCCTGCTAGAGGCGGTGGCGGCCTGGACGCTACAGTTTCCTAGTCTATTAGTCCTGGGGGACTTTAACGTCCATGCTGAGCTGCCGTCCTCTAGAACTGGGCAGGATCTAGTGTCAACCATGGCGACACTAGGGCTCTCGCAGTTTGTTGTTGGCCCCACCCACCAAGCAGGTCACACCCTGGAGCTTATTTTCGGCGTAGGTCTGAATGTGGATCTGGTCACGGCAACTGCTGTGCCATGGTCAGACGACTATGCCCTGAAGGCTCAGCTATGGCTACCACTCCCACCTCAGTTGGGCGCCGAGCAAATTTTAGCTCGCCCGGGAGACTTATGGATCCGATTGGATTCCTGAACGCTCTGCGGGAGCCAATGCCTCCTGGCACTTCTCTCAATGGCCTGGTCAGCGACTGGCATGACAGACTGCTGGCTGCCATTGATGAGATAGCCCCCCGACGCCCTCTCTGGCCCCGTCTCAAGCGGGCCCCCTGGTACACCGAGGAGCTTCGCAACAAGAAACGGGAACTGAGACGGCTAGAGCGAGTTTGGAGGAAGACTCGTGACGAAGCCTCGAGAACATCTTATAGAATGCAGATGAAGGCCTATGAGATGGCGGTGAAGTCAGTGAAACGCAATTTTTACTCGGCTACCATCGCATCCGCAGACTCACGCCCGGCTCAATTGTTTAAGGTAGTTCGGTCTCTTACTGCCCTGGCTGAAGGGCAACAAAACAGTAGCAAATTGCATATCAGCTGTGAGGCATTTGCGAGTCATTTTGCGGATAAAATCTCGACACTCCGCCATGACCTCCCTCCAACCTTAGATACAGAAAGTGAACTAGAGGCCCCTTGGCCGTCTTTGGAGAATACCTTGAGTAACTTCAGACGACTCACGCTGACCGAAGTGGACAGGATACTAGCAACAGCGAGGCCAACCACATGCCCACTAGACCCTTGCCCATCCTGGCTCCTAAGAACAGCGGACATAAGGATAAAGGGCCCCCTCCAGGAGATAATCAATCTATCTCTCACAACGGGAGAATTCCCGGAGGGACTGAAAGAGGCTGTGGTACGCCCACTGCTGAAAAAAACATCCTTAGACCCGCGAGAGCCCAACAACTATCGACCCGTCTCGCATTTAGCGTTTCTGGGGAAGATGATTGAAAGGGCTGTCGCAAACCAACTAACAGAGTACCTGGAAGAAGCTTCGGTCCTAGACCCATCCCAGTCAGGCTTCCGGCCTGGCCATGGGGTAGAGACAGCGCTAGTCGCCCTGACGGATGACCTCCGTCGCCAGTTGGACCGAGGCGGGTCGGCATTGCTGATATTACTAGACCTCTCAGCAGCGTTCGACACAGTCGATCATGAGCTTCTAGCTCGCCACCTCACCGATGCCGGAATACGAGAGACAGCCCTCCAATGGCTGATCTCCTTCCTCCGGGATCGTGGACAGAGGGTTGCAATTGGAGACAAAACATCAGACCGTCGTCAACTTACTTGTGGAGTCCCACAAGGAGCGGTCCTCTCTCCTATCCTATTCAATATCTTTATGCGCCCTCTCGCACAACTGGTACGGAGGTTTGGGCTGGGTTGTCATCAATATGCTGATGACACCCAGCTCTTCCTCCTGATGGATGGCCGCCCTGACTCCCCCCCAGAAGCATTAGCCAGCTGCCTGGAAGCAGTGACGAGATGGCTGAAGCAGAGTCATCTGAAGCTCAATCCTTCAAAGACGGAGGTCCTGTGGCTGGGTAAGAAGGGCCCTTGTGAGGAAGCGTGCCTGCCTGCTCTGGATGGAGTACAGCTCTCTACGGCTCACTCCACCAGGAACCTAGGCGTGATTCTGGATATTTCCCTTACAATGGAAGCCCAGATCACAAAGGTAGCACGGCTGGCATTTTACCATCTCCGCCAAGCCAAACTACTAGCGCCCTACCTGGCCCCGGAACACCTAGCCACAGTGATCCATGCGACGGTCACCTCTAGACTGGACTTCTGTAACTCGCTCTACGCAGGCCTGCCCTTAGCCTTGACCCGGAAACTACAGCTGGTCCAAAACGCAGCAGCCAGGATCCTCACAGCAACACCGTGGAGGTCCCACATCCGGCCCATTCTCCACCAACTGCAGTGGTTGCCAGTTGAATTCCGGATCAGACTAAAGGTTCTGGTAATTACCTTCAAGGCCATTCGCGGTCAGGGCCCAGTGTACCTGAGGGACCGCCTCCCTGCCTATGCCCCTAAAAGAGCTCTGCGCTCCACCGCCACCAACCGGCTAATGGTCCCTGGCCCTAAAGAAGTCCGCCTGGTCTCGACCAGGGCCAGAGCATTCTCTGCCCTGGCCCCCACCTGGTGGAACGAGCTCCTGGAGGAGATCAGGGCCCTGACGGAGCTTAAACAGTTCTGCAGGGCCTGCAAAAAGGAGCTCCTCCGCCAGGCATTTGGTTGAGACCAGACATAATCAACAGCGAATGAAGGGCCCCCGCTCCCCCCCCGCTCCTCCCCCTTCCTCCCAGAACTCCACCAGAGCACTCTGGACCTGTTGTGGTATTGTACCGTTCCATCGTTATATTATTTTATTATAATGTTATACTGTTACATTCTGTTATATGGTTACAACCACTGTTATTAATTACTGTATGTTTAACGAAGACTGTTTCATGTATCGTTGACTAGTTTTAATGTAAACTGCCCTGAGCCTTCGGGGAGGTATATAAATCTAAATAAATAAAATAAATAAATAAATCTCCAAGCCTGTGATAAAATGGAAAGGATACTCATGTATGCTGTCCTTGAAAGAAGGCTGGAATAAAAATTAGATATAACCCATGCTTATCCCGTAGCTTCTCCATGCAACTGTTGGCACAAAATAGTGCTTTCATTGTTGATCTTAGGGCTCATGACATCAACTTTGTTCATTACCTGTTTCTTCCCTGTTCATTTACTGTTTCTGTACACTGGAACTGTTTCTGTACACTAGCACGAGTGATACTATTGGTAAACAGATACCATATGATTACAAGTAAAGGAAAATCCTACATACATGCAAAAGATTGTAGTTGGTCTCTAGCTGGCTTCTTTTGCTCAATCTCATCCAGTCTTCATCCTTACTATAGCCCCCGTCCCACATGGCTTTTTATCCATAAAGATCTCAAGATCCCCAAGCATAGCTTTTTTTTTTTGTAGTCCCCTTCCCACCAACAAAACAGCTGATTGGATCTCACCTAATTCTTAGTTCAGACTACATAGACCATTTAGCTCAAATGCCAGGCTGGTAGGCAAAGCTGGGTGGTGTCAATACCAGATGCAGAAGACGCTGTTGGCAATAAACCAATGGAGAACCATAATTCTTCATGATGAGATTTCGGCTGACCTGACTTTAGAAACCCTCTGAATGTGAAGCACAGGATATGATCTAATTATCATAATTATTCTTCATGGTTTTACTCTTGCAAAAGTCAAACGTGGTTGAACAAGTAACTAAAACAGATTCTCACATGACTTTGACAAGTAACCATGCAATGTATGCAGTCTTAACCAATTAATTTCAATTGACTTTGATTGTAGAAACTCTGCATAGGACTGCAGTCTGTTTCCTGTTTTCAATCCTAGAGTTGTGAATGGGGCACAACAGCTATGTGGCATATGAATATAAGATACAGTTAATCTATTTTATTCTCCAGATGAGTGACTTGATTTGGTTTTAACAAGGAGTCTGGTAAACTGACTTCTTCAGTCAGGATTAAGCCAAGTGTGCACCATGGGCTAATGTGTATGTCCCCAGTGAAATAATTATGATAACTATGAATTAATAAGCTAGTATTTCTTGGAGTTTTTTTTCTTTGCACAAGGACTGTTTTCACAAAAGACCAGTTCTCAACACATCCCACTCAGGATCCTTGGAGTTTCCTGGAGGTCAGTTCCCTCTGCTGTATTATCAATGGAACCTAATGGCACATTTTTAATGCTTTACTTTAAGGAGCATACATGGCTAAGGTATATATTTCATCACTTCACTAAAGCAAGAATTTTAGCTGATAACTCACTTGGCTAAATGCCCATGGAGGGAATGAATGTTAGTCCCTTCCAATAGCATAACCTACTGAGTAGTGTTCCCCCCATGCCCTCCACTTGCTGAGGCTATTCATGGAGAAAGTCTTATCAATGTCTATTATTCAAGATATCTAAATGGACTTTCCATGCTCAGAAGCAGTAAAACCAGATGTTAATACTAGGGCCCCCACAACCTGCATATGGGCCTTTCCAGGGGCATCTCACTGAATGCTAGAGTAAGGAGGGCATTGTTCCGATCCAGTGGGGCTTTTCCTATGACGTTACAAACAACCTGTTTCTGTTTCTGGCTTGCTTTGGAAATTCTGTGAGGAAAGAAATACGTTAGGAAACATGACTGCCTAAATTAGAAAGTGACTAAGGAAGCTAAACAAATTTATTTCCTATTACCAGTCCCCTTATATCCTGATCAAGTCACCTTTATAAGATTTCATGTGTTTGTGTTTCAACAGTTTTTGGGTCTAAAAAAAAAATCCCATGAGTATTAGGTTATGGAGGGGTGCTACTGAATTTAACTTACAAATAGTGATAGGCCGTTGAAAGGCACCAACTGGAACCCAAACCCAGTATCATACAAAAGCAGTAATTCACATGATGCATACATCTCAGGTTTTCCTTCTTTTCTGAAATATGTAAATAAAAATGCTTTGAAATATTTTGGAAAGGAGAATCTTCTTTATATACTGCCTCCATCCCACAGTTACACATGGATCATTTCAATTGTACAGCACTCTGCATTGTATGTGACTTAAAGAGATTTTAAACATTGAGAATGTTTTCTTCTAGGAAGTACTCTTCAAGTTAAATTAGGAGCTTAGACTTGAAAGGTTAGGGCCATTATGAACGGGGAATTTGAGGGGGGGAAATAAAGGGGGTGATTTTCAAGGAGTTCAGTGATTTAGTGTCTCTTTCTTTGCCTCTCTCCTCTCTTTTGCCTCTGCACAAGGATCTATTGAGAAGCCACAGAACAAACGCTCCCTTATGCAGCTCCTAAAAGTCTTCTCTTTGGTCTGTCTGAAACAGCTGCCTCCAAGCACGCTATAGTTACTGATTAACCAGGGTGGGGTGGGGAGGGGGAGAGGCAGAGCGGGAAGCAGCCAAAAAAATGTAATAGACCCTAAATAAGCCCTCGCCCCCAAATACATCAGGTGTCCTGGGAAATCAAAGCAAAAAAAGCAGGTGGCCTGTTAGCTACCTTGTGCAATTGAAGAATGTGTAGGAAAGGGTGTCTGATCGTTCTTTTTTGCCTGGCAGCTATAGAAACAGAAGGGAAGGATAACATAGAGAGGAAGTGTAGGGAGACACACACAAAGGAATCTGATTATTAAAGGGAAAGGGAGGCAAGGCTGGACAGAGGGGCACTTTGTGCTCTGTCCTGCTTTATGAGCTCGGGATGGGATGGCTCTCATCTTGCAAAGCTGCCTGTGCTCTGCCTTGGCTGGGATTTGGCTTGGGCGCCCCCTCCCCCTCCCCCTCCCGCCTTCTAGTACAGAAAATCTCAAACATAAGAAATGACTGAAGAAGAAAACCTCTCTGGGTTTAAATGAGCAATGCAGAGTTGTAGAAAACTGGTGGGTTTTTTTTTTATTAGTTGGCATCAAAGGGTTATAATTGGTTTTCTCCTTTTAAGATGGAAAAGGGCTCCAAGTGACTACCATCCTCAGGCATATTCTAAACCCTTCCCCGAAGCACACTTTTTATTTTCAAGTCTCCAGCTTTTTATTTATGGAGAGAGAAAGATCCAGCGGCTAATCTCCATGGGTTTGTTCTGTCCCAAGCATTCCCTGTAACCTCCAACCTCCCTTACCTCTGGTTGTTAACCTGACGTGCACTTCTGAACTGGATTGAATATACAGAGTAGTTGAGCAATATCTGTGAAGTCATGCCTACACTGCTTTTTCTGACTCACATCCATGACAAACAGAAAAGCACTTATCAAGCATGAGCATCTGAGATATATATTTCTGTGAAAATACTGAGGGAAGAGACTTGAAGGAAATTCCCTTCCCTGAGAATGACACAGGACATTTGACTGGAGAGCAGTATGATGGGGATTCATAAGTAAATGTGCCACCTACTACCACAGTCCTCCGTAGAACCCTGTTGGCTCATTCACTGCATTCAGTCCTTCAAAGTAACAAGCACTGATGCATGCGAGAGAACACATCTGGGGTTCAATTATTAATGGCCCCCTATTCTTCTAGAGACAGTTGTTGTTGTTAAGTGCGAAGTCATGTCCGACCCATCGCAACCCCATGGACAATGATCCTCCAGGCCTTCCTGTCCTCTACCATTCCCCAGAGTCCATTTAAGTTTGCACCTACTGCTTCAGTGACTCCATCCAGCCACCTCATTCTCTGTCGTCCCCTTCTTCTTTTGCCCTCGATCGCTCCCAGCATTAGGCTCTTCTCCAGGGAGTCCTTTCTTCTCATGAGGTGGCCAAAGTATTTGAATTTCATCTTCAGGATCTGGCCTTCTAAGGAGTAGTCAGGGCTGATCTCCTCTAGGACTGACCGGTTTGTTCGCCTTGCAGTCCAAGGGACTTGCAAGAATCTTCTCCAATACCAGAGTTCAAAAGAGACAGTAGGCACTGCCAAAAAGACAATCTTACAGGGAGGAAAGAGTTAATTCTCTAAGAAGGCTGCAAATGTTTTTGGATGGTATTAAGGCCTGATTTATTATCGCTATTATGAACTACATTCTGCACATTACTTTACTAAAAGTAATAATTATGGTTCGCGGACAGTATCGGCATAACATTACACACTAGACAATTCTTCTGGCAGATTATAGCCTCAAATACTCCCTTGCTGTCTTTGTCCATTATAAATAAACACACCTTGGGGTGTTTATACACACCTCTAAAAGTCACTGCTGACTCTTCTCCCACATTAATTTGAGCAATAGTTAATTCACTTCAGTTGGGGGCCGGGACTATGTACATTTCTAGTTCTATGCAAGCTTCTCCAGAGATGTGCCTGAGCCCGTTCACAAATAAAAATGCCAATATAAAATAATAAAAACAAAGTTTTTAAATATTAATAAGCCATCAATATTTTCCATGACTCATGGTAGCCCCTGGATTACAGGACAATAAGAAGCTAATGAAGACCCACTGAGATTGCTCACCTTATTGTAATTGTTGTTATTATGGTTTGGGAATGTATGTGTGCGAGAGAGACAGTGTCTTCTGAGCCTGACACCCTCAACTGAGTCCAGATAAAATTATCAATTTCCTGGAAAAATTAGACTGTAACTCGTTTTTTGCTTAAGCCTGTCAGCATATTTGACCCTGCCTCCAACATGGAAACTGTCTTAAGCAGAAAATGAGTATTGTATCTGGATTTAAAGGATGGTGCTTGCTTTTCCTGAACTTGTTCTGAACTCCACAAACGCCCTCCTTCTCTAGCAGTTTCACACTGAATCATCATGCTGCAAGTGGTACCCAATGAAGTTGAGTGGGAGCATGCCATGTTCGGAAATGCTAAAATGTTACTGTGACTATAAACACGGCTGCTATTTCCAGTGACAGCCACATGGTCTATTTCCAGACTTGCCATGGATGATATTATAATACTGATCTATTAGCTCTTGTATGCATGTCATTGTCATGGGGTTGGAGTCTGTTTTCTAGAATTGTCCTGGCCGGAGACCTTGTTCTGGCCACCCCGTTTCTCACCACCACTCCATGAGCTGGCAGGTGAAAAATTAATTTTAAAATTGCTGTCAGAACAATGGTGTGATATTACTACCAAGGAAACCTGGAAGTGACAGACTACTCTAGGAATCACCAGAAACTTTTGGGTTCGACCACAGCATGTCCAGTGATTCTTAGAATGCTTTGCCATTACTTCTCTCCAGAATAGATGTCACATAGTCATACTGACAACACCCACCGTATCTTCTCCCACTGGGTACAAGCCATCAGCTGGCAACATTTTTTGTTACTGTGAACAGGTCTGTTCTATTGGATTGTCTTGATGGACACCTCTGTGAATGGTTCTGTCCAACTGGCTAAGATCTTGTGGGACAAAAAAATTAGCATAGATGCTTAACAATGATGGCTGTAGATCAGTGGTTCTCAGCCTTCCTAATGCCGTGGCCCTTTAATACAGTTCCTCATGTTGTGGTGACCCCCAACCATAAAATTATACAAGTGTTCTTTCACAGAAATTAAACTGAAACTGACCAATGGCATGAAGGTCCATTGTTCATGATTATATATAAACTGTTTTTCCCCCCAGGGTTTCTCAGTTCAGTTCTGCCCCACCCTGCCGATCTCGCTCTCTTCCTCTGCTCCAGACAGATGAACACTCTACCTTGATCTACGTCACAAGGCTGTTGTGTGGATGGTGTCCCCAGTGAAGCTGCTTGCCCTGCCGTGACCCTTGTGAAAGGGTCGTTCAACCCCGAAAGGGGTTCTGACCCCCAGGTTGCGAACCACTGCTGTAGATGATCCTCTGGTGATCTTGTTAAAGCAGACATCAGAGTTTGAAGGAGGAAAGCATCCTAGCTGATGTGAGGGGAAAAGACAACATTAGTGTGTGAAGAAACAGCAGAGAAAGAAGCAAATAGCTGAGACTTGCCTGAAGTCCCTTGGATCACTTTCTGTGGTGGAGTAGTGGATCTGTCGCTGTCCTGTTGAAGTGCCTTTTTGGCCACCATCTGTGCGGTACTTTGATGATGATGACGATGAAATCATTCAGTCAAATTCGACTCTTGGCGATCTTATGGCTCAACTGTTGCCACGATTTTTGATCTTGCATTGCTTCTTTTAGTTGTATATTGTTCTGGCTGGTGTTCATTTTGATCATAACTAACCGCCACATTCTCTGTCAGCCTGGTTTCTCTAAATAAAACAAATATTACAAAAAAACACCATACATCTCCTGTATTCACTTCCACAAAGGAACCAACCTGGACAATCACCATCCCTAGAATAGCCTGCTGCTCAGAGAAGTGGGGAGCATGAAATATCCTCTTTCAATGGAAAGCAAGAAGACAATTTAAGGCAATCAAGTACTTAGGGGGAACCAGCACTAAATGAATACATCCTATCTTCTGACATAATGATTCCTCTTAGCATACATGCAGAATTTGAAGTAAGTTGAAGTCTTCTTTTTGTAAGTTTCCCTGAAGCACAAAAGTGGTCTTTTCAATGGCAAACGGGAGGGGGGGAGATGCTGTTTTCCAAGGGAAGAGAGAGACATTGATGAGCAGAAGCTGGCCTTTGAAAGCAGCAGTCCTAACCTAAACTATTTAGTATAGGTGAGATGAAACAGCATGCAAAGTTCTAAACAAATGCTTTTGGTGTTAGGCTGTTGACACAATAACAGTGTGAGTTATTCATTGCTGTAGCTTTCATTGAACAGGCCAAGAGGGTGAACCGCAGCACACAAGGAGCCACACTGTAGCTTGCAAAACCCAGAACTTGCTGCATGAGCAATACTAAGCACAATACTGAATGTTAAAAACCCTATGATTTCCCTCCTGTCCAGCTGGCATTTTAGCGAGGCAGGTACTTTATGATTATTACATGTTCTTGAAAATGTTAAACATCTGGAGTCCAACATTACAAGGCAGCCTTTGTACCATGGGTAAGTTATCTGCCATAAACCAGCACTTGTTGCTGAGAGTTTGAAGTGGAAGTTTTTCAAAGAGAGAAGGAGCATGAGAAGGAAAGACATACCTTCAGCCTTAGCATATTTCAGCCCCCAGAGATGCTTCAAATATGTTCAGCTGATGACTTTCAGGAGCTACCTCCCCTCTTGCCCTTTCAAAATAGCAGAAAGCAAAAGTGAAAGAGTTGACCGAACAATTGGAGGAAAAAGAGGTTTGATATTTAGCAGCTGATGTGACTGTCTGGCACATACCCTTATCCCTATGTAGTTGATGGGGAGGGGGACAATCCTTGGCTGGGTGAGGATAGGCATGCGGTTGTTTCTGCCTCCCCTTCTCCTTTGAAAAACCAACTTGGGGGATCCCCTCCCTCATTCTCCCCCCCCCCCCATCATTTCATGAAATGTACCACAGTGGAGAAGTAGCTCCTTGTTTTCGTCTTAAAAACAAGATGCTTAACCATGATGGGTGATTTTTCATTGGCTGTAGATCAGTGGTTCTCAACCTTCCTAATGCCACAACCCTTTAATACAGTTCCGCATGTTGTGGTGACCCCCAACCATAAAATTATGCAAGTATTTGCTGCACGGGGGAGATCAATATTGGGACTAGTCAAGACTCTGGAGAACAGCCTGAAAGCACAGGTTTACTAGGACGAGAGACTACTGGAATACCAGCAAATTGCTTTGAGCCCCGTGGAAGGAGAACGGAGTCTACATATATAAGAGTCCCTCATGAATGGTCAATAGGGGTTTTTTTGGTGTAGGGGGAAAGCTCCTGTGCAATAGTGAAGAGTACTGTTAAGTACTGCAATGGAATGTTGTGTTGCTCATCAGTGCTGGGATCAGTGTTTAACAAGGTGTCTTATTGCATTGATCTCATCCAAAAATGCACATACCTGTCCAGAGAGATAGACAGATATGCAATCAGCACAGTGCACATTTCCCAGGAGTGACATATGGAAGTTCTACTGCACACCAAATTAAAACACTAAAAAATAAAAAAGTGAAAGAGTTATAAGTTTCTTCCAACAACTTTCCATCCAAGGCCAATCTCAGTCAATGCCTTTAGGCCATTCACATAGCCTCATTGCCTCATCCCATCTTCTCTACCCTCCTGTTCTGAAAACATCTACAAAGAGGCTGACAAAATGTGGAGCTTCTACAATGTAAAATATCTAGACCAGCTTTTTTCAACCTTTTGACTCTAGAAAAGCCCCTGGAATAATTTGTCAGGCTTTGAGGAGCCCTGGAAGTGATGTCAACTGGCCATGCCTCCCTGCCTCTCCCCCCCCCCCCCAGAAGTGACATGTCACCAGAAGTGACATCACCACTCACATTAACAGGCAGGCTTGAGGAGGGCTGAGTGGGGGAGAGACAGAAGGCAGTTTAAGGCTCTACCCCCTTCCAGGCATAAAAACCAAGAGAGAACTCACGCTTGGGAGGCAGAATCCATTAAGGCACAAGGGAAAAGCTGCAGATCCCTGGTTAGGAACCTCCACAGGATTACTATAAATCTGATGGGACGTGACAGGGAAAAGATGATGGTGATGGTGGTGGTGGTGGTGGGGGAAATAGTCTCACTCCAATAACGTGCCTTGCTTCTATAAGGCAACAACTGTAATAAGGCTTTACTTCCTCTTTGAAGTTACTTTCCTAGAAATGCTCCTGCTGCCCCATGACTCAGACTCGTTTTGTGACCATTTGCTCCTTTGTAAGGACTGGTATGTTTGCCTGCCTCACAGTATTTTCCTCCTTTTGTTTACGGAACACAACAAAGGCACCCTTCAGCTTTGTAGTGTGGCCTCCGGATGATCGACAGTCACATCATTTTTGCCATTCTCGGCAGGCACAACATCCTCTGAGTTCCTAGAGAGGCCCAACTTATGGCTCACGGTCTTTATCTGGCTTGGTGAATCTGGAGGAGGGAAAAGTCAACAATGGAAATGTACCTCCAGCTTCAAAACGAAAACAATAAAGACCTACTTTGCTGCATTTTTGTGACAAGTAAAGAAAAGTGTTGTCAGTCTCTGTGTGTTCAAAAGGAGATATTTTTGTAGGATTAGGAACTGAAATGTACACGTTTTCCAAAAACATAAGGACAATGGGTACATTGGCTCTGGCTGTTTTGCATCTTGCTGTTTTACATTTTGGTGCTAAACTCTGATCCATGGGAAGAGAAAGTCAGGAGAGTCCCGGTAATGACTGAGCACAGCAGGGTGTTAGCTGTAATTCAGTTTCAGATGAAGTTACAACTCAGAGGTAACTTAAAAGAAAAAGACCTCGTAAGCAAGGGAGGTGAAATCTTGGCTGCTGCTCTGCTTCATAGCGTGACCATAGTACGATACACCTGTCTCAGTCTTTTCGGTAACAGGCAGAGGCCTGCCCTGCTAAACAATGTCTCCCATTGTACTGCCTGCTTTCACAGTAGTTCCTATTGACTGGGAAGCCCATTCCATCAGCATTTGTCAGAGCGTATAATATACACAGACCTTGTTAATTCACATAGGCATAATATGAACCATGAGACTCCAGGGCCTTTCTGGTCGGCACTCCTCGATACACATAGTTGTCTATCAGAGCAACAAGAAATGTCAGGAGAGATTATTGGGTAAGCTTAACAACCAGTCAGAAGAAAAGGGATAATATTTACACAGGCATTTAGAAATGATGTTTAAAATACTACTTAACTTTGAACATACTTTCCGCCATGCAGCCTGGGGCTTTAGCAGTTTGGAAGAGGGACTGTCTTTTGGGGAGTTTGTGGTGGAGGAAGGCTCAACCCATCCTGCCCCAATCGCAATTCAAATCTCTTCCTTGCCACTGCTTATTTCCAAAACATTATCTAGTGGCATCCTTAAACTGCCTGTCTTTATTGTGTAAGGTACGCTAGGTATGATGTAATTTTAGGAGGGGGAAATTAGATTGGCATATTCTTGTAGTCCACATCCATAAATAAAATTTCTCTTATAGAAGAAGTTGTGTGGTTTTTTTTAAAAAAAGATTTATGTGGCTGACGCTCTAGTGGGATGCACCTACTGGTACTTTCTGGTGACAGTGGGATTTCTGTCCACACAATGAAACATCATAACTTCCTCTGCTGCCTGAAATGCTCCCCAGAATGCAGGGGATCCAAATGAACCATCAAACCCATATTATTTTTGCTTTTGCTATGTATTGCTTGACCTTGCCATGAACTGTTTGATGTCATAACTTTTACCATATTTTGGATCACTGGACCTGCCTTGCCATGGGTGGTTTCCTGTCCTATCTGCATAGCACAGTGGTCTTTGAGTCTGCAGGAGCATTTTGTCCATTACTGATTAGCATACTGTGAATGTAGCTAGACAGCCCTGGGGTTTTATGGGGAGGCTCCATGTTTGAAGCTGTGAGAACAGCTATCTTATCCACCATCCTTGGGACTTTGTAGAAACCTGTAGCTGTCCTGACCATTTGGTTACCAAGAGGTAGGATCTTTAGTCTTAGCAAGGACACTATGATGATCAGTTCACTATTCTTTCCATAAAGAGATTTCCTCCAATGAAGTTTGCTTATTGGGAATAATTGACAGAACCTCACATAAACAGCATGAGGGGCAATTTGGGGGAACTTCATACCTTAGTGATTTTCTAAATGTTGCTTAATGATGACAAAAATGATTTGAGAAAGGGTACATATGTATCAGTCATGGCCTTTGGTGGTGTGATCCTGGCTAGGGGTATGCAAAAAAACAAAATAAAATGGCATTTCATGAGTGAGGGTGTACAAGCTGAAAAATATTGGTATTTTCCAATATTTCTGAATCCCAATATCAGAATGATATTTAGATTTGGTAAATATTTGCGAATTCTGAATATTTTTTTATAATAATTGATCCAGGGGCATCTGGGATGTGTGTGTTGCATCTGATAATCCTGGTATTTGCTGGAACAGTCTTCAAAATACACGGAGGCAATGTTAATAAATCAGCTGTCATGTTCAGGCCAGTGCTGATGCTTTTACTCTGCCTTGGAGTTTCCAGGAAGCTCAGAGGAAATTATAAGATGTTAAAGTAACAAGCACAGCAGAATTAGCAAATCAGTTCACAACAGGTCTGGGAGCCATGCGTTCTGTTCAAGGAAGCAAGGAGGACTAGGGTTCAAGGTACACAGGCAAAATGAGGTATCAGGATACAAGATTCTTTCTCTGGAAGAGAAGGCACAGACTAAACTTTTATTTTTTTTAATTGCAGAACAGAACGGTGGTTGGGAGAGTTGTACCCACAGATTGACTCTGCCACTCATCCACTCATCTTCGCTTTTATCAGCTTAATTACTGAAATCCAGGTGTTCTTCATTCATTGAGTCCTTGATCCTGCATCAACTCTGTGTCAGGAGTCAAGTTTGAGTGGTGCTGTGCTAATGGCCTGGTGCTCTTCCACTTTGCCTAAACTGTAATAAATCTTACCTTTCATCTGTGATGCTCTGCTGCCTCAGGAGACCCTGGGAGTGAGAGACAAACTGATTTCTGTCCCTTTGTCCCCTGCCAGAAAGAATAACCCTCATCCTAAGGCTTCTGGAGAGCCAGCTCAGTTAAGTGGTTAAGAGCAGCTTCTAATCTGGAGAGTTGGATTTGATTTTCCACTCTTCCACATGCAGCCAGCTGGGTGACCTTGGACTAGTCACAATCCTGTTAGTTATTCTCACAGACCAGTTTCTCTTAGAGCTCTCTCAGCCCCACCTACCTGACAGGGTCTCTGGGAAGACAATTGTAAGCTACTTTGAGACTCCTTTGTGTAGAGAAAAGTGGGGTATAAAACAAACTCTTCTTATTTTGCTGGTTCTGCCTCTAAATCCAGCAGCTCAGACAGGAATTCCACTGGTGCAGTTCTTGATTACTCCAATTCCTTATCCTCAAAGAAGAAAAAGAGGTTTTTTTTGTTCCCTATGTTTTAACTACCCAAAGGAGTTTCAAAATGGCTTACAATGCCTACCCTTACTCTCTCCACAACAGATACTCTGTAAAGTATCTGTAAAGTAGGTGAGGCTGAGAGATCTCTGAGAAAACAGTGACTGGCCCAAGTTCATCCAGCTGGTTACATATAGAGGAGTAGGGAATCAAACTGGTTCTGCACATTAGAGGCCACCAATCCTAATAATTGTACCAAGCTGGCTCTAAAGAGGCAACTGGCTGGTACAGGCACCAAATTTGCAATATAGCTGCAAATACATTTAAATGCCATTTGCAAGCAGCAGTTCACCCAGAAAGCATTTAAAGAGCCTTCAGTCCTTGTGAATGACTTTAAATTTGTCTGACCTGAACAATTCTGAATATTTTTGGGATTTTTCTGTGGTGGTAATTTCAGATAGCCATAATCCAGCCCCAGTTCATATGCAGCTGAAAAAACAGTAAAAAAATAGTAATATCATATTTTCTGTCTATATTTCTGTGCTTGGATATATCAAAAGCACACTCCTGGCTCTTTCACAGAACACTGCCAATAATGTTAACATCTGGAGTGACAGAATAAGCCAGCTTTCATGAGAAGAAATAGGAAGCTAAGACTGATAATGGTGGGTGTATAGAGAAAACTCACTAGCAAAGAGCCAGTGTGAATGGTGCAAGTCTAGTCCACTTCTGAACTACAAAGAAATGATCAAAATCATGAACATGAAATTGATTACATATTGGTGAACCCTATCCAAGTCTATGATGATTCTGGACTTCTAAAGGGATTCCTCACTAATATTTGTTATCAGTCATATGGTTTGGTTTTAGTGCAGAAATTGCCTTGGCCAAGAATGAATGTAATGAGTGCTCTACACCAGTGGTCCCCAACCTTTTTCGGGCTGGGGATTGGGGGGAGGGGAGAGGGAGGCCCGAGGACTGGGGGGGAGAGGGAGGTGTGGGGCCCGCAAACCAGCAGGCATGCCTCCCTCCTCCCCCCCCCCCACAACGCAGCACTCGCTGTGCTGGGAACAATCGGCCGCCTCCAGGCGCAGCGAGCACCACACTGCAGGGGGGGGGAGAGGCGTGGGCACCACATGCCAGCGGGCGCAAACACGCAAGCACGGCAGGTCAACTGAGGCATCCCATCAAAATTACAAGATGTCATAGTTCTACTAGACACCACATTGGTCAGACCGTACCTTGGAGTACTGTGTGCAGTTCTGGAGGCCTCACTTCCAAAAGGATGTGGACCAAATTGAGAGGGTGCAAAGGAGAGTGATAAGGATGATCTGTGGTCTGGGGACCCATCCCTATGAGGAAAGGCTGAGAGGATTGGGAATGTTCAGCCTGGAGAAGAGGAAGTTAAGAGGGGACATGATTGTTCTCCTTAAATATTTGAAAGGTTGTCCCTGGGAGCTGTTTCTGTTGATAGCAGAGCAATAATGGGATTAAACTACATGTAGATATCAGATATTTTTTCATGGTCAGACTAGTTCAGCAGTGGTATAGGCTGCCTAAGGAAGTGGTGAGCTCCCTCTCACTGTCAGTTTTTAAGCAGCACCTGGACAGTTACTTATCTTGGATGATTTAGGCTGATCCTGCATTGAACACGGGGTTGGACTAGATGGCATATATGAACCCTTCCAACTCTATGATTCTTTGAGGAGGAGGACTATTGTGTGCCCAGAACGCCAACAGGGATGATCCTGTTTAATAGCAAGATGAACTATGTTGTCTGGTTAGACAGAATCCCTGTCAAGTTCACAATTTGAGGCATGTACTCTTGTTCACTAATAGATACTGTTTAGTTTGCAGTAATTCGTAAATTTTAGACTCCACACTCCTAGTAAATGTGTAATCAATAAGAATATATTGAAATTAAACCCAAGAATATATTGAAATTAAAAACAAGGTAGACATGATTAGTTCTTTCCTGAAAAAGCTTTCTCTATGTCAAAAGGATCCACTAGCTGAGATGTTGATTAGTAACATGGAATCTGAACACAAAATTGTGGATCTCCTCTGTAGGCTGAAAGTGGGCCTTTGGTTAAGTTACCCTTCCCCAAGAGGCATGGATTTGGCCACAGTTATGATCAAATGAGCTTCCTGCAAGGCTGCTTTGGAAGACTGTTCAGATACCACAAGGTGATGGTGAGATACCTTCCTGGTATGAGCCACATAGACCTACAAAAAATCTACACACACAAAAATTATTTGGTCATTTGCTTTTGGGTACTGAAGATGAAACTCAAATACTTTGGCCACCTCATGAGAAGGAAGGACTCCCTGGAGAAGACCCTAATTCTGGGAGAGATTGAGGGCAAAAGAAGTAGGGGAAGACAGAGAATGAGGTGGCTGGATGGAGTCACTGAAGCAGTTGGTGCAAGCTTAAATGGACTCCAGGGAATGGTAGCGGACAGGAAGGCCTAGAGGATCGTTGTCCATAGGGCTCTGATGGGTCGGACACGACTTCACACCTAACAACTACCAATTAAAGTTGGGTACCAATTCTTTACCTATGCAGCTCTAAATGGCCTAGGAGCAGAGTATTTGAAGGAATATCTACTTCCATATGAATCTGCTTGTTGCTTCAGAAGCTATTATCTTTGTACCTTCACTTTCAGAAGTAAGGTAAGTAAGAACCAGTGACAGGCTTTCTGTCTTGTGGTGCCTTGAATATGTAATTCTCTTCTCACAGGGATTTGTCCAGTGCCACATTTGTTGAACTTCAGATGCCAGGTGAAAACATGTCTGTGTCCCCAAGACATGTGGTTGCTTCAGCTTATGATGTGCTTTTGTTTTGCCTTTGTAACCTTGTACTAATCCTTCAAGGGCAGGATATATAAATGAAATGTAGTGTACAACAGGGAAAGTGGGAGAGGGTATTTTCACTCCAGATATTACAAACAAAAAAGGAAAATGAAGATGAAGAAGAACCCATGGCATTTCAGAGGCTGGGCATATAAAGTTGCTGTATCCTGCGTCAGACCACTGGACTATTAAGGTCAGTCTTCTCTATTCTGACTGGCTTTCCAGGGTTTCAGGAAGAGATCTTTCACTTCACCTTCTACCTGAAGACTGAACTTGGGACCTTCTGTATTCCAAGAAGCTGCTCTATCACTGAACGAGGGTATAAGCTGAAAAACAAAAGATTCCTACCCACTTTACAATATCAGTGGTGACTGAACTTAGATACTTTCAGCAGCCTGCAAGAGCAAGTGAAACAATAGCTAACCATTCCAGTTTTGTGGCCTGCTCAAGGATTTAGTTGCCCAGTTTTAAAATCGGAAACCTGCATTCACCATTTTCTTAGTATTAGCTGTGGATCTTAAATCAATCCAATTGGATCCTGTCTCAAATCTGCAAATGTTAATCCTGATTCTGGAGTGCAATTACTGTCTTCTGCACCAAAAACAGGCATTGCACTGAGGAGGGGGGGGGGAATAAAAGAAAAAATGCAGAAGATCATTAGATTCTTTGAAAAAAGAAAAGGAATCCAGTTGTACTTAACTGTTCCTTAATTTTTGAAAAAGGACTTGCCAAGATGGGATGGAAAGGGGGCGGGGAAAGGGCTGAGGGCAGCCCTGGAAGTGTTTTCACCCCCCCCCAAACAAAGCACATGGAAGAAGAATTGCAGGTGGAGAGGCTGTATGCCAGAAAGACTTGTGTTCAGTTAGAAATGCTAAAACTGAGCCCCGATTCTCACAAGACTTAAAGGCAGCTGATAAAGAAAAATTAATGCTTATTCTGTAATTCTTAGACCAAGATCAAGGCAGGAAAACATTCTACTAAAATGGAAGCCAGAAGGGAAAGCAGCTTTAAGAATCTCCTCTTACACTTTCAACAGGCCATGGCAGCCTGAAACTGACCATATTGCTGAGAATTTTGATGGTGGAGCCCTGGCGAAGGGGGGGGGGGATCCAATGGAAGAACTGCATCTGCTCACGGAAGACTGTGCAATGGGCATTGATTCCTCAGGGGAAAAAACAACAAAGATCCACTCCTGGATATATTTGGGGGGGGGGGAGAGTGGACTGACTCCATAGTGGGCCCATTATGTTTCTGTATATGCCAGCAGGTCAGAACCTACTCTGGAAAGATAAACATTTCTAGTTGTAGAAATGGATCTTTTACTTTAACATTTCAAAATGAAACATTCCCATCCCTCTCCTTTAGCTTGCCACAGACCTAGAGGTGCTCTCCAAATGGAAAGTGGCTTCATTATTTACAAACACCCAAAGGAGACGCTCTAGAGAACTCTGCCGTCATGCAGTGGAGGAGTGTACTTTTGCTCTTGAGTTAGGAGACAGAAGCTGCTGTGTGTTTCTCGGTTTTAATTGCTGTCTTATTGCCAAGTACAACAAAGATTATTTAAAAAAAAAGAATAGAAGGCATTTTGTTGTAAAGTTGTCTTCCCCCTCCTCTCCCCACCGATGGAGAGTGGGGTTAACAGGTGAAACCAGCATGCCTTTAAGAGCAGTGACTCAGGTGGTACAATCAAGTCTGGCTTCAGCATCAAGAGTCATTTTTTATGCTGCGCAGGGCTTTATGGTATCAGTTATAATAATAAGATCATTGTTTGGTTGCGTGCAAAGCTCTCAACTCAGGGATTCTTGTTGCTGCCTCCTCCCTAGAAACCACAACCGCGTTCAGCTGCACCTCCTCCACTTCCCTCCCTGGCAGGTAAACATTGGGTATGCATGTGAAATCCCTGCAGGAGAAAGCTCTGCCTGAGCCTTTGGTGAACCAGCCACACTGGCAAGGGAGAGATAGTGCTGGCTTCAGCATTCCTCATCTCTGACTCAGCAATAAGCAGAGCAAAAGGAGACGTGAGCTAAATCATGCTGCCTAGTAAGGGTGGTGATTCACCTGGTTGCTTGAAAGTGTCCCTCTCTTTTCCATGCTCACTTCCTTCTTTTTCTGGCATGCTCAGATGAAGAAAAAGTGCACCTAGGGAGGTGAAACTAGGGTCTCTTTCCAATGCTGTGGTTTCTTCTTGTTCTACTTCCAATTATACTCTCTTTTTTGGGAGGTCAATAAGGAAGATTCTGAAAGATGAGAATGAACGAAGCCCAAGGTACACTGCCTTCAATGACCACACCACAAGTTACAATGTAAATTACCCTGAGCCGCAGGGGAGGGTGGTATATGAATGTCATCAAATAAAATTAATAAATAATACGTGAAAATGTCTTGGTTTTGACCTACCTTAAGTTTATGATGTTGATGGCTTGGACCCGCTATGCTTTAGGCATTCTTAACTTCTGGTTAAGATTAGCAGGAACTTCCCCGCTGAAAGAACAAGGACATATTGGGCTATAAACTGATGCTACCAGTCAAATTACCAAACTGTTTAGAAGAAGAAGAAGAGTTGGTTTTTATATGCCGCTTTTCCCTACCCAAAGGAGGCTCAAAGCGGCTTACAGTCGCCTTCCCTTTCCTCTCCTCACAACAGACACCCTGTGGGGCGGGTGAGGCTGAGAGAGTCCTGATATCACTGCTCGGTCAGAACAGTTTTATCAGTGCTGTGGAGAGCCCAAGGTCACCCAGCTGGTTGCATGTGGGGGAGCGCAGAATCGAACCCAGCATGCCAGATTAAAAGTCCGCACTCCTAACCACTACACCAAACTGGCTCTCTTAGAGGTAAGGAAAAGGGCAGAAATCTGCATGACTCTGAACCACCTTAAGCAGTGTGGAATTTGGTCTTTAAGCACAAAACTGGTGCCAGTGTCACTGCCTTGGAATTCTCAGATTTCTTTACTAAAGAGCCTTATGTTTGTAACAAAATCTTTAGAAAAACCTGGCCAGTGATTGTAGCAGCTCAGAAACGAAGAGCTCTAGACTCAAAACTCAAGCTATATCTACTGAAGCCCAGCTCCTGCTTTTTCTATGAACTTTTTCATTCCTATACAAATGGTAACAAAGGGCAAAGCACTCCTGATTACTCTGAAGGGTTAACGTGGGCTCATTTAGCTTTCAGGTTGGGCCTCTCTGCCTAATTGGTCCTTATCATCTCCAAGGCCAGAGTTACAAATGTGCTAATTGGCTTTTCATGAGAACCTGCAGCCCATAGGATGGGGTGGGGATTAAGAGTGATGAGGTAATTTTATAGAATATTCCAATGAGAACACATCCTGATTGGATTATCATCACATGAGGCTGGTTGACCCCAAAAATATAATTGAGGAGGAAAGCTAGCTACTACTCTGAAATGGCAATGGACCACAATCCAGAGAATACTTGAAGATCTAAGAAAAATACTCTGCTTTTCAACACCTGAAGGAGTCTTAAAGGAGTCTTAAAAACACCTTTTCCTTCCTCTCCTCACAACAGTCATCCTGTGAGGTGGGTGGGGCTGACAGCTCTAATAGAACTGCTCTGTGAGAACAGCTCTGACTAGCCCAAAGTTCCCCAGCATGTGTGGAGTAGGGAATCACACCCAGTTCTCCAGATCAGAGGCTGCTGCTCTCCAAGCTGGCTCTCTATGCACCAAGCTATAAGCTTGTGCTATCTGATGTAGATTTTCAACTTTGTTAAAATAGTTAACCTAGATATTCTTGTTTTCCTTTCTATATGATCCTGCGTTGAGCAGGGGGTTGGATTAGGTGCCCTGTATGGCCCCTTCCAACTCTATGATTCTATGATTTTAGAGTTGTATGTTGGCTAAGGATCAAACTATTTCTGAAATATTGGTTAAATAAATTATATATTTATCAAGGATAGATTCCTTGTAGGCACCAGCAGTGAGAACCTATGGGGTTCAGACTTGGATTCCTTGACAGTATCATATATGAACTCCTACCCTTACTTGGCAAAATATGAAATACAAAACTGTTTACCACAATGTGATATATAGGCACACTCACACTTTACAATCTGAAGTTGTTTTGTTCTGGGATTTTTTTAGCATCTTCACAAAATTTCCCCGATTTTCTGCTTCCGTGGTTCCATAGGGTGGCTTCAGTGTCACCCAAACCTACATTGTTCTGATCATTGTGAAACAGTAAGAGTCAAGGAGGATTTGCCCACAGTGTAGACAGAAAGGTGCAAATTTCAGACCTGTTCTGCTTCCATTGGTGCAATTTCCATTCATTTTCCTTTACATCTGCTACCACTCTACCATCACTGCCAAAGGGCTTTTTGCCAGTTTTTAAAATGATGGTTGCCGTGTTGGTATAGCATCATAACTCGATAGAGAGACAGTTACCATTAATTAAAGATAGATTCAAGTGGGTAGCCATGTTGGTCTGAAGTAGCACAACAAAAATAGAATCCAATAGCTCCTTTAAGACCAACAAAGATTTATTCAAGGCATGAACTTCCAAGTGCATGCACTCTTCCTCAGAAGAAGAGTGCATTCACTCGAAAGCTCACGTCTTGAGTACATTTTTGTTGGTCTTAAAGGTGCTACTGGACTCTATTAATTAAAGAAACAGTTATATTCCTGCAAAGAAGCCCTCTGCTCTTGGGGAAGGCAAAACGGTAGACTCGAAACAATGCTTGCTTGTCTCTGTGTAGAAGCAGTCTAAAATTTCACGCACTAAAATGATGTGCCCAAATAAACTCACAATTTCCTGGTGGCTTAAAAGAACGCTAACTACCTAACAATTAATCTCTTCCCTAAAGTACTGCTGGTATATTTCTGTGTGCATCAACAAATTGCTAGGCCTTTAAAAGCACTAAGGTGAAATAACCCCCTCTCCAGTAACCTAATCTAGACAGTAAACATCTGTACAATATGATACATCTGAACAAGCCTAATTAATGAGACATTTAGCATAGCTATTGTCTTGGTAATTGGGCTAATGGGGTATTACTGAAATTATCTGATCTACTACATTCTTAATCACTAAATCTTATAGTATAATATTTCGATCAGGTTTTTGTAAGGGGAATATCTTCTATTTTGGCTTCCAAAAACAAATGATCAAATCTAAAACAATGGCACACCTTTAGTCAGGATGGAAGCCCTGCGGTTGCTTTGTAGCACTATTGTTAGTAAGGTATTAAAGAAGACATTTTGGTAACGTGCCAGATAGGTAGCTTTGGCTGACATCCAATTTAATGTGGGTATATGGGTAACCAGCTTAACATTGAGATTATATTGTTATAAAGTTATGATTATAATAAAAACAATTGTCAAGATCTCCCAGACTTGAATAGGGAACTTCAAAGCTCACGGATAAAATTTAGTCTTGGTGGCCTAGTGTGGACCAGATATGGCAGGCCGCAAAACTCCTTTCAGGGAAATAAATGGAGCGTACAACATCATCCTGTGCAATTACACTGTTGTTAAATGATCAGGCTTCCCTTTGTCAAGAACAGAGGCCATTATCCTACATTAGGACCCCTCCTCTACCTTGTGATTCTTTTGTCGGAGAAAGTCTCTTAAGGGGAAGGAAGCTCCAAAACTTGCTTAGTGACGTGGTAGAACACAGGCCACTGGGTTCAGCTACTTGTATCTTAGTTTCCAGCTATCCATATTTCTTTTCTCCTGTTCAGGCCAGGACCAAGTGAATGAAGAATCAGAATCAGGTGAAACCACCAAAGCCTTCATCTAAGCCCTGACAAAAACAAAACTAGATTTGGGTTTTTTATTCACATATGGTAGCAATATATTTGCAAGTTTGAATATTCTATTTTTAAACAAGTTTCACTCAGGCAGATGGTCCAGCAGAGGGTTGGCTTACTTGAACATGGGCAATGTCTTGCTCAGCCAGGTCAGATATAGCAGCTTCATAGGGATATCTTGGCTTCTTTAAGTGCAATGATAAGCAGGGCTACTCTGAATCCTAATAAGGGTCTATTCAGAGAGTCCTACTCCTAGGAAAAAGTAATAAGGTGTTTCCCTGCCCTTAAGTGATCAGGGGCCTAATGGTACAAGCTCAAGGGGGTTGCACTGTTAGTCAACTGATCCCTGCTGGCCTATAAAATGCATTATTACTGCATGGCAATTTATAGTGAGCACAATAGCACAAAAGAGATCAAGCTATCCACTTAGTTAGCTTGATTTCCAGCTACATATTGGAAAAATTAGGCCCTATCTAAATGAAACCGGTTGAAATCTCTTCTGTCCAATCGTGGCAGGCTACCACTCAAACTGCACCAATGAACTTGTGATATGGAGGGAGAAGCAGGGCAGTTTTGCATCTATGGTGTTTTGCACAAGATCACCTCCAGAGCATGGGCGGTATATTTTCTGATCATGGCAGTAAAGAAGCAGATGTCCACTGTCACCAGATGTAACACTATGACCGTTTATGCACTGGAGGTTTCATGCCAGGCTGCAGGCTGGAGTTTTAGCCGTAGCAGGTTGCCCCACTTCTTCCTTCACCCACATGGGGGAGCATTTGGCCTGGTGCACCTCATCCACCCCCAATTTCTGCTCTTGCACGGGAGCTGGGGCAGGGAAGTTCCCAGTGTGTAAACGGTCTAAATAAATCAAGAATTTGTTGAAGCATATCCAGCTTCAGTTGAATGTGAACTATGATGCTTGCTGAAAGGATACGTGAGACTTTGGCAGGATACTTTTGTAAAAAACCTAACAGGAAAAATGCAGGTTAAAGGAAAGAACTGACCATCTGGATCTCTTCTTTTATTCAATGTAATAATCACATTTAATAGGTCAGATCAGTTGCTAATCATTTGGCACAAGCTTGTTTACATACAAGCAGGTATAAACAAAATCCTTAATCTGTAGAAACAATTCCATGGTTTCCGGATGCTGGTAACTGTCTCCCTGGGCAGCCACTCTCCAACCTTCTCCCCCATATCCATCCTCCCTGAAGTCTAGAATATGGGCGTTTGTGAGAAAGCCAAGTAGATTCTGATTTGTGAGCTTGGGGGGAAGGGCACAGCTTTCTTGGACCAGAAGTTGCTTGCTCAGTGGATTAGGCACTAATTATCAACCAGCATCTCTTAAGGAACCTTACAACAACCTATGAGAAGATGGAATCCAGTGATATGGCTTCATCATTCTTTGGGTTTTATTGGCATAATAAATGCTAAAAAATTAAAATAAAACCAGAGATCTTAAGCTCCCAAAATTGTTAGCTGTTGATGCAAGCACTTTTAGCAGAATTGACAAGATGCCAATTTAATTCTTTTTTTTCCACCATGAAGCACAGTAGTTTTTCTTGTCATCTTCTGTTGATATGTCAGATTAATATGGAAGAATAGCAGAGTCAATTCTGCCAAGACAGTACATTAATATTTCACGGAAGCCCTTTTCTTTCCCCGAGAAGAACAAAACACTATAATCCTAAAAGATCAGTGTGGTATTTCTTTCCAGATTAGACATATAAAAAAAGGAATGGGACTACAGCAGGCAGCACACTTCAAACATTTGCCATAAACATTCTGAAATTTGAAAGAAAAAAAAAGATGCTCCTTTACACAGGAAAGATCATGCCTCCCATGAGCCTATTTATCCTCATGGTTAAAACTTATTTCCCATTCCAACAACTAGAAGAGCCCCAATATTTCCGAAGACCTGAAGAATGCATCTGGACACATTATTCTTGTGGGTGGGTACCAATAGCAGCACATAAGACATAGCTCTCTTCAGGACAGCACCTTTCAATCATAACACACGGCAAGCTTTGTTTACACACAGCAAAGACATTCGCAGATAAAACCTGACCTTTATGGATATGAAAACCTGCTTCAAAATTAGGAAGCACATACTATTCTTTGCAGATTTATTAACATTTTCGTACTGCCATCCTCAAAGAAGAAAGCAAATTGGGGGGGGGGGGTCTGTATTTCCTTATGCTATCGGCACAACATTATGACAAATAAAAAAGTCCATATAATTAAAGGCAAACAACATCAACCTAGATCAGTACGATTAGGTAATATACAAAGTTCCAGTTCCAATTTCTGATGTGCATTTTGGCTAGATTTATAGATTCTGAAAGACAAAAATGTAGGGAAAGAAAGCATCTGCTGTTATCCAAGTCCAACATCCAGGGACATCATGACCACAAATCCTAAGATGGAAGTCCAGGAAGCCAGCTTCCCATTGCCACTGTAAAGAAAAAATGAGAACTATTTCAAAAGAAATAATGATTTCTCATAGCCTGAGCAACCAGACATGCAAATTAATTAAGGGGGTTTTGTTTTCAGCAAGACTGCGAAATGGATTTTCCATTAAGAACAACAAAGATTTATTCAGGGCAGTAGACTGATGTAATAGAATTGATTTTTGCTATATATTCCCTGTCATGTAAGGCAGGGGTAGTCAACCTGTGGTCCTCCAGATGTCCATGAACTACAATTCCCATGAGCTCCTGCCAGTGTTTGATGGCAGGGCCTCATGGGAATTGCAGTCCATGGACATCTGGAGGACCACAGGTTGACTACCCCTGGTGTAAGGAGTTCATAGTCTGACGAAGAGTGCAAGCACTTGAAAGCTCACGCCCTGAATAAATCTTTCTTGGTCTTAAAGGTGCTACTGGACTCTGATTTTATTGTGCTGCTTCAGACCAACATGGCTACCCATTTGAATCTATTTTCCATTGTTTGCACAAATTACTTTATGAGTATCAAAATGGCAAAATTATAGCATTGCTGGGTAGCATTGCTATTGCCTCTGTTACTGCAAAAGTGAAATGTGGTTTCAAGCATGGAAACTCATGGCTTGTTCCAGAAATGGCAATCAGTGAGGGAAAGGTGTCTGGCTGAACATGGCTAGTTGCTATGAGCCACAATATTTTTCTACCTTAAAAAATATTGTAAGCAATGAGACAATTGTTATCTGTGCTCTTTACAGCCCTGAAACTGCTAGAAAGTGAGCTTGTATACTTTCTAATACTCGTGCTTACCCATCTTAAACACTTCAAGGCTTAAAAGGCAAACATGGCTTGATGGTGGCATAACCATGCCCCATTCACATATGGAGAAGGAACTGAGGCTCTGCTAAAATGTCCCTTTCTCTTGCCACCCATGAATATGTCCCTGCAATGTGTTCCTCAGGTGATTTTCTTTCTGCCAGTTTCTGAAATTAAAGTAAGAAAAGCTGCTGGATGTGAAGGAAGTCAAGTTGCATATAGAGGAGGATTAAGAACTACCAGCCATGGGCTTCATTCATTCATTCATTCATTCATTCATTCATTCATTCATTCATTCATTCATTCATTCATTCATTCATTCATTCATTCATTCATTCATTCATTCATTCATTCATTCATTCATTCATTCATTCATATATATATCACCCTCCCCTAAAGCTCTTGCCTTGAATAAGTTCTCCAAGCCTGCTTTTTATTTGCAACTGCGGCAAACTCATTTAAAGATCTATTTTCAGACCTTATTGACCCAATAAATCAAAGCTTCATCTTCAAAAGATGACTGATGGGGAAAAACGTGCCTTTTTGTTGAAGGAAATTTGATGGCATTTTCTCATCCCCCAGGAAAAAAATTAAACTGAAACGATGCAACTTTGACCTTAGAAAGAGGCTGGTTCACACACAAGCACACCCCTGATCAATCTGGAACAAGCTCCTCTCTTTATGTCATGAGGTTTGGATGAAGGAAACAGATTGGAAGCAGGCACATGATGATCCTCACCTGATCTGTGCTTCTGGGATGATGTCATCCACCACCACATAGACCATTGCACCAGCAGCAAAAGCAAGAGCGTATGGAAGGAGAGGCTCTGCTAGTACCATAGCCACAGCACCAAAAATGCCCGCCAATGGTTCCACCATGCCACTTAATTGGCCATACCTATGAAGCAATCAAAAGTCACTGGAGACGCTGTGAGCAGAAATAGGATGCCTTTGTTTTATGCATTGTGGCTTGTTTCTCCCTGTTTCCCCTCAGTCCACCACAGTCTGAAAGGTAAACTAGCTCTTCCCCTCTGGGGTCAGACCAACAGGGCTCAGCCTTGCAAAACAAACAGAAGCTTCTCTGAGCCTTTCATGAGCAAATACAGAAGAAGGCAATTCCTGTTTATTAATCTGAAAAATGACAAAAGTCTGCAGACAAAGATGAGAATAACTGGCTAGGCTACTGCAGGGAGGAAAACTGTTTTCCCTTTCTCTCTCTCATGGACTATTTACGCACTGGGAACTTCACTGCCCCAGCTCCCGTGCAGGAGCACAAATCGGGGGCAGATGAGGCACACCAGGCCAAATGCTCCCCTATGACTGTTTATGCACTGGGGACTTCACTGCCCCAGCTCCCGTGCAGGAGCACAACTCGGGGGTGGATGAGGTGCACCAGGCCAAATGTTCCCCTGTGTGGATTCTTGAAGAGGTGAGGCAATCTGTCACGACTAAATCTCCAGCCTGCAGCCTGGCATGAAACCACCAGTGCGTAAACTGTCATGATGTGATTTCTTTCAACCTCATCAGGACAGTTGCATTAAATCTTCTGGCTCCTGAGTTCATGGTCTAGGCTTTTAAACTTCCAGAGAAGAGGGGGAAATTGGCATCTTACAGATAACTGGTTCCTGGAATTTCTTATTAAGTGACTGATATAAAAAACTTTTTATGGGGGAAAGGTTTTCTACAAAAATTATACACTATGAAATAACAGATGTGTAAGTCTAAACGATGGTATAAAAGCTGTTAGCACAGCTACCAGATTCTGTCTTGAATCCAAATCATCCTACAGTCCTTGTCAACTAGGGCATCCTCATCTACCAATAGTATATACACTTTTAGATTGGATGTAGAAAGCATTGCTGATCATCCCTGGAATGAGGAAAGCATAGAATTTGCTATGATCCTGCAAAACTTCAGTTTCCCTGCAAACAGCCTTCCCTGATGGCTTCTCACTTTTATTAGCTGCCCCAGGTAAAGTCAGTTGGAAGAACACAAATTACTGGCAAGGTGATCCTTCATCACATGCCATACCACTGCACTTGCAACCCTACTTGCGGTAGGGACACAGAGTGGAGAAGAGAGACAGCAGTGAGTAAGGGAACTGGGCTGTTGCCTTGAAGGAGAAGCTGCACACCAGAGAGTCAATCCTACTACAGCCACAAATTCAGGGCAGCTTTACAGCAGAGGTTATTAGCTCCTCCAGTAATGTGCATTTAGCAGGCTTTTTCAACCAGGGTTTCTTGATGGCCCTAGAAGTGTTTCTCAAATGGGTGGGAGCTAATTAATTTTTAATGTATTTAAAATTTCTTACTAAACATTTATTGGTGATCTGACTAAATACAGTCATGTCAACCCATGTCCCCCTCCCAAAATGATCGATGGGCCTGGAGGGGGTGGAAAGGGTAGGGGCCCCAGTTGGGCATGTCCACAGCTATGCTTCTCAACCATATTCTGCACGGTTGTGTCATTTCTGGGGTTTCTCAAAGCCTGAAGAATGCTTCAGGGGTTTCTCACTTGATCTTAGCCAAAAGGCTGGGAAGCGATGTTTCAGCGGTTTCTCAATGGTAAAAAAGTTGAAAAAGGCTAGCACAGAGAGTTGGGTTAATTATTCTATTGAGAGTACGGTCAGTATAACTTTGTTCAGTTCTGTACTACAATAATCTTAGAGCTTCCTTGAGGAATTGGGTCTGGGTATCTACCACTGTTTGCATTGGATGAAAACAGCAGCTGTGTAGAAGGGGAAAATAATTATCCTTGACTCCTGATACTTTGACTAATTTTCTTTTAATGTGCATGCAAACCAATTACATCTTCCCTTATTATTCTCAGCAGACATGGTAAAAAAGCCTCTTCACATTTCTGAAGATAACTTGCTCACAATCATTTCAGAATAGGCATCAACAGGGATTCGTCTTCCTCATTTCCTCTCAGTTATTTCAGTCCCAAATTTAAGCTCTGAGTTGTTCTTCAGAGTTCATTTATTTCCTAGTTTTCCAGGGAGCTATCAGAACATTTGGCTGACTTAGGGAAAGCAGTATTCCGTCTCTGCTCCAGAAGAAAATGTTAAGGGCTCACGTCTCTTTTATCGCCTCATGTGCTTAATTCCACCCTCAAGGTCTCATCAACCATACAGAGGGGGATAAAAGTGGCTTTTAAAAATAACCCTGTTGGTCTCAACCCTGCCACAACTTTAGCCACTCTATGGCATTCTTTCCAAGGCAAGTTGGAGAAACACCCCCTCACTTTTCTAACTGGACGAGTTCTCTGTGTTAAGAAACGGGCTGCCTGCCACATCTCTGAGGAATTGACTTCGATATTCCTCCCCCTTTCAGACACTAGATATATTTAAGTGGATTTATTTGGTTTGAAAATAACACTTTTGAGGCAGATGTTCCCAACATCCTTTGTCTGACTTCTCTCATACATCATAACACTCTGTACACACGCACAGGCAATAATACAGCCTGACAGCTCCTGAGTTCATGACCTAGGCTTTTAAACCACCGAGGGTGGGGGTGGGGAAGTGGTTTTGAAATTCAGCCCAGAATGAAGGGAAAGGAAACCATTTCTTAACCCAAATTGCATGAACTATTCCATCAGCACATCAAAATGGAGCAAACAGAAACCGCCAGGATGACTGAATCAGTTTAGCATATTATTACTACATTGATTTCCAGGAAAAAGACACATGAGGGAGTGAAAGAGATCTATTATTGAGAGCCAGTTTTTAATAGTAAGTGTTTTTCATGCGTTCAGGATCCATAGAGGCTTACTTCACGCTGAATGAAAGTCATAAAAGAGAATAAGCTTGCACCTAACATATGCATGTAACTGGCCTCTCAAGTATAACGTCTGAAAGGCAATTCCAATGTAAGGGCTTTTTGAGGCCTAGTACAGTGTTCTTTCATAGGAGAGATTTGTATCTTAATTAGCTAGGATCAAATAGTGGTGTATACATATGTATTTTAAACTTGTACTTAACAATATCCTTATCCATTGTTGTTCCTCTATATATTTGTGAAACAGCCTAGAGGGTGGGACGTGTCTGGCTGTCCAAGTTAAAATAAGGCCAATCAGGGTTCAGCCAGCTTTGCCCTGATGGGCCCTGCCCCTGCAGTTCCCACCGTCCCTGGACTCTAGCCTCTTTGCTTTCAGACACCTCAGTGCCTGGAGCCAGCAGCAGGTAAGGGGAGAGGGCCCTGGGCTAAGGGTCATGGTGGAGGGCTTGCTAATGAGGGCCTCTTGGCCTGCTAGGCTGGGCCTGCTGATGAGGGCCTCCAGGCCTGCTGACTGCCTGCTAAGGAGCTTTGTCCTGGCCCTGCTAATGAGCTGCCCAGCCCCCGCCCGCCCCACTGGATCTGGCTGCGAGCTGCAGCCCAAAGCCACCTTAAGCTGCCTGGCAAGGAGCCAGGGGAGGGGACCCTTTCAAGGCCTGTTCTTAGGAACGGGCTTTGAAGCTAGTAAATATATAACTGACACACACAATTGTATTGGACAGACAGACAAATATATGCCACTGTACTTATAAAGCACCTGCTATAGCAGTAGGTGCAAACTTAAATGGACTCTGGGGAATGGTAGAGGACAGGAAGGCCTGGAGGATCATTGCCCATGGGGTTGCGATGGGTCGGACACGATTTCGCACCTAACAACAACAACAATAGTAGACAGGGACAACCTATTGAGAAGCAGCCTAGGGCTTGGGTCCTATAGTGGAATTCACTCATTTCTCCCTCCTCGAACAGCCCCATGGAGGGACAGGGGGCTTGTAGGATCCTTGAGGAACCTTCTGTTGTGGGGGAGTTGGATATCTGCAGAAGTGAGGAGCACCACCCATTTGCATAAATTGTTGGTGGAATCGAGTTCTAGGTCAATAGGCTGTTTTTTTTAGAGTTCTAAACAATTACAGCCTTTAGTTCTCTGGCCTATCCTTTAAGAAGTTGATTTGCCATTTTTCTTTGAGGATAGTCACAGTAAATACAAAAAGAAAGGTCTTGGGATCATGAGTATGCTATAGGGTTTCACTTGTGTGGTCCACAATAAGCCTCAGTAACATGTACAGAACAGCCCAGAAGCCATCAAAGATCACACACAGCTGGAGGCAAACTATTTTCTCTAAGAAGTGGAAGGCACATTTTGAAGCACAGACTGGTGCTTGTGGTGCAGTGCATATACCTGTTCCTATTCCCTCAGGTTTTTGCAGGCTTTATATTGTTTCGAATACCTGCCAAGTATGTCTGGGTGTGGGACATGTGAAATGGCCATTTCAAACCAGTTTCAACTTTCTTAAAAAGCTATGTCTGTCAATTTCCCTTGCAGAGAAAAAAAATATGTTCAACTGGAGTGCTGAATTTGTATGCCTGGTACCAGCAGTCCATGTGGGAATCCTATCAGGGTTACTGCCAGTTCAAGTAGATCAACAGGAGCAACAACAGTGTTATAACCAATTATAATGTTATAACCAATTATAATGATCAGTATCTCATAGCATCAAGAGGCTCTTGTGGCGCAGAGTGGTAAGGCAGCCGTCTGAAAGCTTTGCCCATGAGGCTGGGAGTTCGATCCCAGCAGCCGGCTCAAGGTTGACTCAGCCTTACATCCTTCCGAGGTCGGTAAAATGAGTACCCAGCTTGCTGGGGGGTAAACGGTCATGACTGGGGAAGGCACTGGCAAACCACCCCGTATTGAGTCTGCCAAGAAAACGCTGGAGGGCGTCACCCCAAGGGTCAGACATGACTCGGTGCTTGCACAGGGGATACCTTTACCTTTACCTTTATCTATAGCATCAACCCCCCATTCTTGTTATTATTGTGTTTTTAACTGGGTATTAATGGGGCTTTTATCGTGGGGGGGTGTGTATTGGAATTTGTTTTTGTAACGAGCCAGTTTTGGCACGAGCCAGTTCGCCAGGAGCAGCGGGCAATAAGTCAAATAAACAAACAAACAAACAAATTAGTTGCTACTTCTACCATGAGTTATCCCAACATCCACGTGACCATGCACATTTCTTATTTATTCTGTCTACTGCATTATAATCTTGACCTTCCTCCAAGAAATATATTGCTCGTTCTCTCTTATTTTGCTTTAACAGGTGCCTTATAAGGTCAGGTTGAAAGAGTACCACAGAAGGGATAAAAACTTCAAAGGGCTAAAAACAAAAACCTAGCTGAAAGGCAGTTAGGAACCAAAAGGTTGGATGTCTGCACAATGTAAATCGTAACATTATATAAACACTAGCAAGAAAGCAGGAGCAGGTAATCAGGGGTTGTTTGTAGTTTGGCAGGGCTCCCTGTGTCTCTGTATGTCTCTTTCATGCGCCTGAGAGCAAAGTGGCTAGCGTCTAGAGAAGGAAGGCAGGAGCTGGAGAGGGAGGGCCAATCAGGGCAGGAGCTGGAAAGGGATGGCCACACCCTGATTGGTCCTATTCCATCTTGGACAGCCAGGACACTCTCCACCCCCAGGGCTGTTTCACAAATATTAAGAGGAACAATTGATAAGGATTTATTGTGTGCAACTTACAAAATTAAGAATACACAAAGCCCATAGGCTAATCACAGGAAAATATAATATGCCTCATTCTTGAGGAACCACACAACACACCTCATAGAAACAATTCTTTCAGTTCTTACAGGTTGCCTGAGAAAGGAGGAAGGTGGGCTGCTTACATGAAGTGAAAAGTTCAGGACCAACTCCTTGGCATAAACATCTGATCTTACTAAGCCATCTCAGCTGAAATGTATGAGACAGGGAGCTAAGTGATTTCTAGTTCTGGCTGAGTGCTGGGACAGACCAAACAGGAGGCTTACAAGTAACCACAATGATGTTGAGTCCATAGATAGCGCCTTCTAGTATCAGTGAGAGCTATCCAAGGACAGTTCCAATTCTACCACAGCAAACAGGCAACTCAAGGACCACTTTGAGGTCTTCCTTACCAGAATGCTCTCCATGTTGAAAATCCAGCCCCACGTAAGGGAAGGCTGACAGCTAGCCCCTCTGGAAAGTTCTGAATTCCAATCCCAACTGCTAGATTCCTGTGAATAAAATGAAAAAGACTATAGATGATATACAATAGAAAATGATTTTGTATATTGGGGGTGGGGAGGAGGAATAAGAGACATAAGGTTATGATACTTGGAAGAAAAATTCTTGTTATTAAGCATCTCTTTTTAACATTAGCATTTTCAGTCCTCAGGCCCAACACAATGATTCTTATGTTATGGCATCCAACTCTTATTTGCATCTTCAAAGTGTTGTATATAATTTACTCAACCTTAACAATGCCCTAAGGAAGTAAGGCGATGCAGAGGTGGGCGAAGAAATTACTTGTCACAAAAAGGGAGATAGCAAGTTTAAAATAGCCTCCCGTGTCAAATTCCAAGGAGCTGAAACACACAGCAGAGGCAGCAACATTTTCTTTAAATGTGTTAATCTCAGCAGGTATAATGGCTTCTATAGACACATAACATAAGCTGCTGAATGCTGTATTTGGAACTAGGATTGCCAGCTCTGGGTTGGGAAATACCTAGAGACTTTGGTGGTAGAGCCGGAAGTGGGCGGGGTTTGGGGAGGGGAAGGACCTCACTGGAGTATAATGCTAAAGTCCACCCTCCAAAGCAGTCATTTTCTCCAGGGGAACTGATCTTTTTAGCATGGAGATTACCCGTAATTCTGGGGGATCCCCAAGTCCCACCTAGAGACTGGCATCCCTATTTGGACCAGGACCCAGCTAACAAGAAACTGAAGGAACGGCAGGAACAACATGAACAGACAAGAGAGTGGTCCCTCATGCTTGGCTGCTCAGACCAGGAAGTAGGCCTAATCTGAAAACTTTGACAGGGTGTAGGGACTGTCACATTACTAAAAAGGTAAAGGTATCCCCTGTGCAAGCACCGGGTCATGTCTGACCCTTGGGGTGACGCCCTCTAGCGTTTTCATGGCAGACTCAATATGGGGTGGTTTGCCAGTGCCTTCCCCAGTCATTACTGTTTACCCCCCAGCAAGCTGGGTACTCATTTTACTGACCTCAGAAGGATGGAAGGCTGAGTCAACCTTGAGCCAGCTGCTGGGATCGAACTCCCAGCCTCATGGGCAGAGCTTCAGATTGCATGTCTGCTGCCTTACCACTCTGCACCACAAGAGTCTCTATGTCACATTACTAGCTCTGATCTATTGCTGAAATGATACTTCTGATTGTAAATGCTTTCCCCCTTATTTAGCCCGAGTTCAAAGTGAACCCCTGTCTAACTCTACATGTGTCATTCAAAATATTCATGAGAGCTAGGGTCTGGAAGTAGAGCTCCAGTTTCTCGCTCGCCCACAAACATTTTGTGCTAATTATGAAAGCCTTCTGGATCCATAAATTGAAAACAATTCAGCCATTCGGATTGAAGATATAAACTGGCAAAGTGTACAATAGTGTATATGTTCTCACTTTATAAGTGGATTTTACTTGGATTTTAGTAAAGCTTTTGATAAGGTTCCCCATGATGTTCTGATGGATAAGTTGAAGGACTGCAATCTGGATTTTCAGATAGTTAGGTGGATAGGGAATTGGTTAGAGAAACGCACTCAAAGAGTTGTTGTCAATGGTGTTTCATCAGACTGGAGAGAGGTGAGTAGCAGGGTACCTCAGGGCTCGGTTTTGGGCCCAGTACTTTTTAACATATTTATTAATAATCTAGATGAGGGGGTGGAAGGACTATTATTATTTTATTATTATTATTATTATTAGATTTATTTCCCGCCTCTCCTGATAGGCTCGAGGCGGGTCACAACAACTAATCCCATTAAAATTCCCATTAAAACATCACTCTACTAACATGGCGGCTAAAAATCCCATCCCTCCCCCAATTATTAAGAGGTGAAGAGGAAAGGATAGGGGAGTAGCGTACACTCCAACTCCTAGGGGGGGAGCGATGTCCCTGATTTGCTGACCCCAGCCTCAACCATAGACCTGGTGGAAGAGCTCCGTTTTACAAGGCCTGCGGAAAGCTGACAAATCCCGCAGGGCCCGCAGATCACCCGGGAGCTCATTCCACCAGGTAGGGGCCAGGACTGAAAAAGCCCTGGCCCTAGTCGAGGCTAGGCGCGCTTCCTTCGGGCCGGGGACGACCAACAGGTTCTCACCCGCAGAGCGTAAGGCCCTGCGGGGGGCATAGAGCGGTAGGCGGTCCCTCAGGTATGTGGGTCCCAACCCGCGTATGGCCTTGAAGGTTAAAACCAAAACCTTGAACCGGATCCGGGCAGCAATTGGCAGCCAATGCAGCTGCCTCAGCACCGGCTGGATGTGGGCCCTCCAAGATGTTCCAGTGAGGACCCTGGCAGCTGCATTTTGTACCAGCTGTAGTTTCCGGATCAGGGACAAGGGTAGGCCTGCGTAGAGCGAGTTACAGAAATCTATTCTGGAGGTGACTGTCGCATGGATCACTGTGGCCAAGTGGTCAGGGGACAGGTAGGGCGCTAGTAGCCGGGCCTGGCGAAGGTAGAAAAATGCCTGGCCCGCTACTCTCTTGACCTGAGCCTCCATAGTCAGGGAGGCATCAATGGTCACACCCAAATTCCTAGCTTGGGGCACGATGGTAAGTTGTACCCCTGCTAGGGTGGGTAAACGCGCTATCTGTTCCCGCCCCCTTCCCCCCAGCCACAGGACCTCCGTCTTGGAGGGGTTGAGTTTCAGGCGACTCTGCTCGAACCATTCTGTCACTGCTTCCAAACATCTGGCAAATGGTTCCGGGGGGGAGTTCGGGTGACCGTCCATTAGGAGATAGAGCTGGGTGTCATCAGCGTACTGATGGCAACCCAGCCCAAAGCTCCGTACCAGCTGGGCCAGAGGACACATAAAGATGTTAAACAATGTGGGGGAGAGGACCGCACCCTGAGGGACCCCGCAAGGGAGTCTATAGGGCCGCGAGAGCTCTTCCCCCACAGCAACCCTCTGGGACCGGTTCTGGAGGAAGGAGCGTATCCAGCACAAGGCTGTGCCCCGTATCCCCGTACCGGCCAGGCGATGGACCAACAGTTCGTGGTCCACGATGTCAAAGGCCGCCGATAGGTCTAAAAGGACCAACACGGCTGACCCGCCTCTATCCAGCTGGCGACGGAGGTCATCCAGCAGAGCGACCAAAACCGTCTCCACCCCGTGGCCAGGGCGGAAGCCAGACTGAAATGGATCGAGTGCTGAAGTTTCCTCCAAGAAAGCCAGAAGCTGGTCCGCTGCCGCCCTCTCCACCACTTTGCCCAGGAACGCTAAATGCGACACTGGGCGGTAGTTAACAGGGTCCAGCGGGTCCAGCGATGGTTTCTTCAGGAGAGGGTGGACCACCGCCTCCTTGAGCCGCTCAGGAAACTCTCCCGTACTCAGGGAGGAGTTGATGATGTCTCTGAGCTGGCCTCCTATCTTCTGGCCACCTCCCTTGAGGAGCCAAGAAGGACAGGGGTCAAGGGGGCAGGTGGTCGCCCTGACTGAACCTAGCAACTTGTCCACTTCAGAAGAAGAGAGCCGCCTGAAGCCATCAAACCTCACTACCAATGGCGGCCAACAGGTCTCCAGTTCATTCACTGTATTAATTGTGGAGGGAAGGTCGCGGCGGAGTGACAAGACTTTATCCGCAAAATAGCTCGCAAATGCCTCGCAGCCGATTTCCAATTCTCTAGTGTTTTGGCGCCCCTCAAGGGCGGTAAGTGATCTAACTATCCTGAATAATTGGGCCGGGCGAGAGCTTGCGGACGCGATTTCCGTGGCAAAAAACTCACGTTTAGCCACTTTCACCGCCATCTCATACGCCCTCATAAGCGTGCGATAAGATGTTCTTGTAGCCTCGTCACGAGTCTTCCGCCACACTCGCTCCAGTCGTCTCACTTCCCTCTTCTTCTCCCGGAGCACCCCCGTGTACCAGGGGGCCCGTTTGAGTCAAGGGCAGAGAGGACGTTTAGGGGCGATGTCATCTATGGCGGCCGTCAGGCGGGACTGCCAGTCCCCCACCATGGCCGCAAGTGAGTCGCCAGGAGGCATCGGGTCCCGCAGAGCATTCTGGAAACCGAGCGGATCCATGAGTCTCCGCGGGCGGGCAAAAATACGCCCGCCGCCCAACTGGGGAGGGGGTGGCATCTCGAGCCGGGCCCGCAGGGCATAGTGGTCTGACCATGGCACAGCCAAAGCTGTATCCAGATCCACCTCTATCCCGGAGCCAAAAATCAAGTCAAGCGTGTGGCCGGCGTAATGGGTGGGCCCAGCAACAAATTGCGAGAGCCCTAGTGTCGCCATGGATGACACCAGGTCCCCGCCAAGTCCTGAAGAGGGCGCATCCGCGTGGACGTTGAAGTCACCCAGGATTAGAAGCCTGGGGAAAGGCAACGCCCAGGCGGCCGCCGCCTCCAGCAGGCACACTCCACCCCACCAATTTCCGGCCCCGGGAGAGCCCTGTAGGAGAGAGCCTCCCGGACCAAGATTGCCACCCCCCTCCTCTCTTGTGGGTCCGGGATTGGTGAAGAACGGAGTATCCTGCTGGGGCCAGTTCTCTCAAGGCCACCTCCTCTCCATCTCTCAGCCAGGTCTCCGTTATGCACACAAGGTCAGCCTTTGACTCCGCAAAGAAGTGTTGCAGAGTCGCAGCCTTGTTCTTGATCGACCTTGCATTGCACAAGACCAATGTCGGACCCACTTTCCCCTTAGCCTCCACCCTCACATCCCTGGGGATGGGACGGAGGTTAGAAGGGGATCGAGCACACCCAGAGCGCTGGTCGTGTTTCCACGGCCGGGCCCTATACGGGACACCAGTGCTCCCTACTCATCAAGTTTGCAGATGACACCAAATTGGGAGAACTGGCAAATACTCCGGAAGATAGAGACAGAGTTCAACAAGATCTGAACACAATGGAAAAATGGGCAAATGAGAACAAGATGCATTTTAATAAAGATAAGTGTAAAGTACTGCATCTGGGTCAGAAAAATGAAAAGCATGCCTACTGGATGGGGGATATGCTTCCAGGTAACATTGTGTGTGAACGAGCCCTTTGGGGTACTTGTGGATTGTAAACTAAACATGAGCAGGCATTGTGATGCAGCGGTAAAAAAGGCAAATGCCATTTTGGGCTGTATCAACAGCGGCATCACATCAAAATCACAAGATGTCATAGTCCCATTGTATACCGCACTGGTCAGACCACACCTGGAGTACTGTGTGCAGTTCTGGAGGACGTAGATAAAATTGAAAGGGTACAGAGGAGAGCGACAAAGATGATCTGGGGCCAAGGGACCAAGCCCTATGAAGGACTTGGGAATGTTCAGCCTGGAGAAAAGGAGGTTGAGAGGGGACATGATATTTGAAAGGTTGTCATTTGGAGGAGGGCAGGATGCTGTTCCCATTGGCTACAGAGGAAAGGACACACAGTAATGGGTTTAAACTACAAGTACAATGATATAGGCTAGATATCAGGAAAGAAATTTTCACAGTCAGAGTAGTTCAGCAGTGGAATAGGCTGCCTAAGGAGGTGGTGAGCTCCCCCTCACTGGCAGTCTTCAAGCAAAGGTTGGATACACACTTTTCTTGGATGCTTTAGGATGCTTAGGGCTGATCCTGCGTAGAGCAGGGGGTTGGACTAGATGGCCTGTATGGCCCCTTCCAACTCTATGATTCTATGATTCTATCACAGTTTCTGTGTTCTATTTATTTATTCTTTCTGGATATATCTTTCTCTCCCCCCACCTCTTCCTTGCACACTGACATTTTTCTCCTCCCTCAATTGGAAACAATGCCTGATTGCATCATTCTGTTATTTTAGACAGGCGTATTAAAAAGATTCAGAGTAACAGCATTCCACCTTAGGAGACTATGGAGAAAGGCTGGCTCATACAGGATACTCACTGGATAGTGGAAGCAAGATGTTATTCTTGGGCATTATATTGCTGTGTAACTTTATAAGTATCATAGGGGAATTTCTAATAATTACATGCTTATAAACTTTATAGGTGCTCATCTGGACCGGGGCCTGCTTTAGAAACATAATAAGCCTCACAGAATTTTATCTGGCCTTCTGGTCCATAGAATCAATTACTAAGTAAGCTTATAAGACTTTTGAAACAGTTTTCCCTAACTGATTTATATTATGCTATTATATCACATAATCGCTTGGAGCGATTATATCAATCACTAGGAGCGATTGAGGGCAAAAGAAGATGGGGATGACAGAGAATGAGGTGGCTGGATGGAGTCACTGAAGCAGTCGGTGCAAACTTAAATGGACTCCAGGGAATGGTAGAGGACAGGAAGGCCTGTAGGATCATTGTCCATGCAGTCGCGATGGGTCGGACACGACTTCGCACCTAACAACAACAAAATTATATCACAGCTTTTCTTCTTCTTTCCTTTCAGAGATCCTTAGTGTCCTAAATAGTTTACATTATATATTATTGTATGTAAAGGAGCCAATTGTATATCTATATTTCTGGCCCTGTATTTTGTGTATGCTGTTTGGTGTAGTGGTTACGAGTGCAGACTTCTAATCTGGCGTGCCAGGTGTGATTCTGTACTCCCCCACATGCAACCAGCTGGGTGACCTTGGGCTCGCCACAGCACTGATAAAACTGTTCTGACCAAGCAGGAATATCAGGGCTCTCTCAGCCTCACCCACCTCATAGGGTGTCTGTTGTGGGGAGAGGAAAGGGAAGGCGACTGTAAGCCGCTTTGAGCCTCCTTCAGGTAGAGAAAAGTAGCATATAAGAACCAACTCTTATTATTATTCATGCCTAACCATTCATAAAGGCAGCCATGCCAAAATATGCCTGGTCAGTGGAAGCATTAGTATGAATGTACACTTGGATTTTAATGAGGCTATATTTTAAGTCTTGGGTTTTTCATTTTAATAAACATGAATATTCAATTTTACAATATGTTCTAACCTACAGAGGCTTGAGCATATTTTCCTTAATCATTCTTCTCTACCAAGACTGAGTTGTCTCCTTGGACTGCTTAAAAAGGGTGCATTCAGTGATTCAGAAAGTGTCTCCTGCCATCCTTACAGGCCTTTAAGGCAGGCATAGCAAAAAGTGAAAGATGAAAACATGCCCAACTGCACTACAGGCATTTGTGGTTTCATAAAATAAGAGGGAAATGGAAGCTTGGACTGGAAGTTGTTTGAAATTGTAACCCATAAACCTTTCTTTGCAAATATAAGATACAAGCAGTCGCCATGTATCTCTCCACCATATTTTCCTTAAAGAAATAAAGACTCCTTATTCAGCTGATCAAAATCACTGCATCAAAGGAATTAAAGAGAGAGAGAGAGAGATGTGGACAAAACCGAGGAGGTGTAATGAGGATGATCCGGGGCCTGAGGATCAGGCTTTGTGAGGAAAGGCTAAGGGTCTTGGAAATATTCAGCCTAGAGAAGAAGAGGTTGAAAGGGGACAAGATTATTCTCTTTACGTATCTGCAAGGTTGTCACTTGAAGGAGAGCAGGGAGTGGTCCCTGTTGACAGCAGAAGATAGGATCCACAGTAATGGCTTTAAACTATGTATAGAATAGGACCAGCTAGATATCAGGAAACATTTTTTCACAGTTCAGCAGGGAATCAAATGCCTAAAAAGTTGGTGAGCTCTCCCTCACTGGTAGGTTTTTAGCACCATCTGGACAGATACTTATAATGGATGTTTTAGGCTGATCCTGCATTGAGCAGGGGGTTTGATCTATGATTCTATGGTTCTAAGAAAGGAAAAGAAAATGGAAAGGAAACTGCATTAAACTTATGACTGAAGAGACTTTGCTTAAAGAAGACAAGTACATGCTGGAAAAATAGGCAAATGAGAAAAAGATACAATTGGATAAGTGCATAGTCCTACAAGAATGAGCAGCACGCATATTGGATGGGAGATACATTTCTGGGTAGCAGTGTGTATGAAAACGAGATCTTGGGGTACTTGTGGACTGTAAACTAAATATAAGCAGACAGTATGATTTGGCAGTAAAGAAGGCAAATGCAGTATTGTGCTGTATCAACAGAGGTATCACATCAAAATCACAAGATTTCATTGTCCTAGTGTATACCACATTGGTTTGTATTCAGTTTCACTGGCATAGTAAGCTTAAAAGGACTATCTCAAAGCACAGGAGAATTTTTTGTTTGAGTGGAGAAAATCTCATTGGAAATGTATCCATTCAGTGTGATGCAGCAGTAAAGAAGGAAAATGCACTCTTGGTCTGTATCAACAGAGGCTTCACATCAAAATCACGAAATGACATAGTCCCCCTGTGTAGGCTGCATCTGGAGTAATGTGTAGAGTTCTGGGGGCCTCACTTCAAAAAGGAAGTAAACAAAATTGAGAGGGTGCAGAAGAGAGTGATCTGGGGCCTGGGGACCAAGCCCTATGAGGAAAGGTTGAGGGAGTTGGGAATGTTCAGCCTGGAGGTTGCCAGGGAACAGAATTGCTGTCTTTTACATATTTGGAAGGTTGTTGCTTGGAGGAGGGCAAGGAGCAGATCTTGTTAGCAGCAGAGGAATGGCCTTAAACTATGTGAAGAATTATATTGGCTAGATATCTGGGGGGGGGATCACAGTTCAGTAGTGGAATAGGTTAAGGAAGTGGTGAGTTCCCCCTCACTGATGGTCTTTAAGCCTCAGCTGCTTATCATGCATGCTTTAGGCTGATCCAGCATTGAGCAGGAGGCTGGACTAGATGTTTTGTATGGACCATTCCAACGCTATGATTCTACTGCTTGCACCTCCCTTTCTACACAAAGTTGTCTATGTGATTTAAGTGAGGATAAAACTGGTACACAAAGGAGCTCTGTGTACTCACAGATGTCAGCATAGCTCAGGCCTAAACAAAGAGATGGTGCCCTGTCTTGTGATCCCCACTTTTGTCTCGTTTTCTGATTCTGAGGTTAAGGAATCACTGATGAAGGACTGAGCTTGTAGCATCTTTTAAATGATCTTGAGAGAAGAAACGCAATGAAGTCAAAACGAGAAACAAATGGTGAGTTTTGGTACATCAAACCCTTGACGCTGGAATAAACACAATAACTGAAGGTTGGCAACTCTAACCATCACGAATAATATCTTGGCATATCTCTCTACCATTACTGCTATGGGAGGAACTATTCATTCTATTAATCAGGAACTGAATGCCATTTGCATATCCCGTTTTACACAAATAAATGGGCTTTTAGGACATTATTTTCTACAGAACTTAACTGAAAACACTCATACTTTGGAGTGTTAGGAAGTACAAGAACACTCACCAAACACACCAGGAGCAGCTATCTAAGCCACATTTTTTCCACCAGACAAAGCTGACCAGAAAGAGTCCACCAGTTTTGATGGCCCCTCCCCATATAGAACTGGAGAACAGGGCTTCCTTCTCTCTCTCTCAAAGTGGCCTCAAATCTCTTCACAAAGACTGCCTTCATTCTTTTACTCTGAGAAACCTCAGCAGCTGCAAGAAAGATCCTTTTCTGATACATTAAACACTTGTTTCCTCTTAGTAAAATCAGACTAGTGATGGGAGGGGGGATCCCTCTGAGTTGTTTAAACTTTTTCAGTGGCTGAGAAAGGAGGAGGCATGGCTGTGAATTTTCTTAACCAGGACAAGCAATTACAATAAAAGGAAGGAGAGAGACACAGGGAGAAAAAGTGTAGAGAAAACATCTCTCCTCGAAAACAGTAGGGCTGCTGTCTGCAAGCTTCCCTGCCCCCTACAACTGCCTCTCCTTAGCACAAAGCAGCTATTACTAGCCCTAACCACAACAAATTAATGGGTGGGAGAGGGAAGTGTGAATAGAAGGGTCTGTGAAAAAAGAAACCACGAAGTTGCCATCAAGACTTCCTCCAAAAGAAGGCAAAAGCTACACTGACCTTTCCCTACCAGCTTGTCTTAAAGCCTCTAGGGAGATCAGTTTCTGTTTGGGTGGCAGAACAACATCCAAGACTAGTGGCAACTTTAAGACGAACAAAGTTTTATCCTAGGCATTGTTTAGGTAGCAGCTTTCTCCCAGGATGGGTGGTCAGGTGTAAATTAAAACAAGAGGGAGATACAGATGAACTGGAAGAAACCCAGGAGACGTGTACATAGGCACTCACAGACTCCTAGTTGCTGTACTTTTAAGATTTTTTTTTAAATGTAAAGTTTATTCTTTTTTTTAACTATATCATAAACAACATTTAACATTAACCAACCCTTTCCTCCCATAAATCCACCATATTCTCTCACACTAAACAGATGGGGACAGGGTGAGAAGCTTTGGACCTGAAGCTACAAGTTATACAAACCAAAATCTTTTATCTTATTTTAGCATAATTTTCAGAATAGAGTCTGACCATTTTGTTTTGTTTTTGAAACTGGGGGTAGAAAATAGTACGCTAAGTGGCATTAACTTTGGAAGCCACTTGGGTACTTGCGCTACCAATATTAACAAAATCATTTGGGCAAAAAAAACAAAAAAACAAAGGTAGGCTATCCACGTCCAGGAATAAACTTCTGGAGACCATCCTACTGGAACAAATGACCTGCTGCCACTACAGACTTGTTGATGTGTTGACTGTAAGAGCTGGAGACTCCTTTCTCTCCAGGTGCTCCTGGAAGATGAGATGCCCCAAATGGAACACACCCAATTCCAGACAGATGGCATCCTGGATTGTCCCCTCTCTCAAATTTCTAGTATTACAACTCTCTAAGAGTGTCTCCTCAAATCCCAAAGCTTGGAACCAATGTGCTGGGCTTTTCTGCATGCCTAAGCAAAGACAAATTATTATTGTGGTGATTGTACAACTCTGCTCATGCAAAACTACACATTTCCTTTCATTGAGTCTTCTTCTACAGACTTATACCTAGAGGAGTAGAACCAAGAGCTTGGAGAAGGGGGGAAAAAAACAAAATGCCTTTTCCCTCAACCCTTGTACAGGCTCTACAAGACCATGTGGAGAGGCCAAGATAAAGGCTGCACTGTGCATGCCAGAAGCATGGGGATTGCCACCATCTTGGGGAATGCATGGGAGCGGTCACTAGCCAAGATACACAGGAACTGTGGCTACTACCAGAAAAGATTTGCACAACACTTGCAGGAGTCACTCCTGAACAAGACTTCTCAATGGAAGGGAAGGCAAGACAAGTGGGATGCTCCTGAGTACCCCCCTGAGGCCCTTATAAGAGTTTTGGCATGTAACCTCTCAGCCAAGATAGAAAGAGGAATTTAGTTTTGCAAGGCAATTGTCTGTGACCACAAGCTACCATGTCTGGCTGCCCATAGCTGCTAATCTGGGAGGCTTCTGCCTAATTTTTCCGCAGCTACCTGCTGCTGCTTCACTATGGTGCTTGCCTCCCACCTTCACTTTTATGGAACTAAGGTGTGATCTCTAGCTCGGACCTTTTGCTTACTTTTTTAAAGTACAGGCCTTCAGTATCTTGCTGGTGATGTTGTGAGGCTTAGGTGCTGGAATGCGCAGTCATGAAGCCTGGCACCTTTTTTGAGAACTGGGCTGTGATCCATTCTGCCATTTTCTGTAGCCCAGAGCCATTGTTTCTTCCACTCTTACATGTCTCTTGTCCCAAACAATAGGGCTTAGCTGAGTTTCATTCATGGCTCCACACCACTGGCCAAGGAGGACTGGGTGTGACTGCTGCTTGCCTCTCATCCCAGGCAGCAAGACCTTCAACTGTAAGCACTCCATTGATCACCACTTGCAGCTAAGGAAGAAAAACAGGGTTGCCACCTCCAGGTTGTGAATTACCTGGTGAGTTTGGACGTGGATCTTGAGGATGGTGAGGTCTGGGGAGGGGAGGGACCTCAGCCAGAGTCTACCTTCTAAAGCAACCATTTTCTCAGATGCCACCACTTGGAGGTTGGCAACCTTATAGAAAGAACAACTTGCCTCTGTCGGGTCTTAAGGGCCAGAGACCTACTATCTGCAGAAGGAAGAAGATGTGAAAGTATAATTAAATCTGTAATCTAGTAAGAGCAACATTATCCAGACAAGGCTAGACGGGTTGCCGAGGGAAACCCCTGGGCCTTGGGATGAATGGCCCAAAAGCAGTATGATCCTCCCTGTAACCAAAGAGGGCCCTTCTGCAGCAACTTAGAGTGACTGGATTACTGCTTTCCATGATCTTTTAAAAGTCAAGTAATTAAACTGTTATTATCAGCTTCAGTGAATTTTCTGAGGTAATATCTATTTTGATTTTTAAAGAAGCTAATGAGAAGTATGATGTACATTCATTAAAATCCTGATTACTAAGGACAAAGGGGAAAAAACTGCTCTGGAGAACTAAGGCTGCCAACCACCAGGGGAGGCCTAGAGCTGTCCCATAAGACTCCAGACTACAGAAATCAGCTCTCTGAAGTCTATGGCGGATTTAGAATGTGGACCCCACTGAAACCCCCACTGAAACCGCCTCCCCTTCCATCCCCCAAACCTTCCCCAGGACGTAGCCTCAAATCTCCAGAAAATTCCCGGCCTGGGATTGATAACCCTAGGAGAACAGGGAGTACTCTGTTCCTGTATCCCCTTTGCCATGTCATTGATGTTGATGATTGGTAAGATATAGGAAGAAAAAGTAAATAAAAAGGTATAGGAAGAAAAAATAAAGAAAAAGGTATAGGAAGAAAAAGTGAGCTTTGCTGTTCCTCTTAATTAAAGAAGCCTTCTATTATATTAATTGCCCTAATTGGAGACCTATCCACTGCATCCTTTAACCTTACACAATTTGTCTGCCAATTGGCATGGTGTCACCCTGGAAACCTCTAGTTTACTTTTAAATAAATGGCATCGCTGCTTATTTGGAAGATCAAGATACAGAAAGCCTTCTATAAGCCTTTTTTTTTTGAAGGGCCTATTCTTTTGAAGAGTGATTATGAAAGTAGGCTACATATTATTAACAAACCCCTTTTCACTACAGCTTTCAATTCCCTACAGTGTATAATGTGCATGTGTATTCTTGCATGGCAGGGCCCTTAACATACTGTTTTGATTGTTATCGCTTTGCCATGAAAGGACTGATTGTTTTGGGTTCCTATGATTACATCACGGCTTCCCATTCTGGTTGCCTGTCAAGGTGTTTGATTGGAGCTTGCAGGTGGGAAGGAGTCCTGTGGTAAGCCTTGAGCACTTCCCCATACCTGCCCTACCTGTTAAACGCAGCTGCCTTAGCACGCAAAACTTCTATTCCCCCACTCCTTTTATTGTGAACTTTCACGAAGGGCAGGCAAAGAAAAAGAAACAGGGAGAGGTGATAAGGAAACAGACAATTTATTTTAGGTTTTGAATCCAGAGAATCTTAAGGTATACATTTGGTTACCTACATGTGACATTTAAATATTATTGGATGATCTTCTCCAGAAGCAAGAGCACATTACTGCGGTTGTAGTCCCTGATCTCTCAAAATACGTCTGACATAATATTAAATGATTTTAGCATTCTATATCTTTACTCCAAAAAACCAATCTACTGAATTATGTTAAAATGTATTCTTTGGAGCTCAGCAGAAACTAAGGAAAGGGAGGAAGAGGGGTATGTTTTATGTAAAATTTACAGTGACAAAAATACACCCTTGGTCAGTTCTTGGGACGAAGCCAAAAGAAAGAGAAAGTATTTACAGTAAAGGTGGGCAATGAGGCCATGGCAGTCTTCAATGTAAAATGGCACCCATCATCACCCCCTCCAGCAGAGGAGGAAACCCAAGCTACTTGCCTTTTCTATTAATTTAACTGTACATTCAGAACTGCCTCCCCCATGATAAGTACTTCTAAAAGCTACAATAAGGGAAACACTCCTGGCATTTCCCTTAAGACTCTAGGAGGCAGTACATTTCTCTCTCTCTCTCTCTCTCTCTTTCTCTCTCTATGTGTGTATGAGTGTGTGTGTGTGTGTGATTGATTGATTTCAGAATCATAGAGTTGGAAGGGGCCATACAGGCCATCTAGTCCAACCCCCTGCTCAACGCAGGATTAGCCCTAAGCATCCTAAAGCATCCAAGAAAAGTGTGTATCCAACCTTTGCTTGAAGACTGCCAGTGAGGGGGAGTTCACCACCTCCTTAGGCAGCCTATTCCACTGCTGAACTACTCTGACTGTGAATTTTTTTCCTGAAATCTAGCCTATATGGTTGTACTTGTAGTTTAAACCCATTACTGCGCGTCCTTTCCTCTGCAGCCAATGGGAACAGCATCCTGCCCTCCTCCAAGTGACAACCTTTCAAATACTTAAAGAAGGCTATCATGTCCCCTCTCAACCTCCTTTTCTCCAGGCTGATCATTCCCAAGTCCCTCAACCTATCTTCATAGGGCTTGGTCCCTTGGCCCCAGATCATTCTCGTCGCTCTCCTCTGTACCTTTTCAATTTTATCTAAGTCCTTCTTGAAGTGAGGCCTCCAGAACGGCACACAGTACTCCAGGTGTGGTCTGACCGGTGCCCTATACAATGGGTCTATGACATCTTGTGATTTTGATGTGATACCCCTGTTGATACAGCCCAAAATGCCATTCGCCTTTTTTTACCGCTGCATCACAATGCCTGCTCATTGCTTTAGCTTTCAATCCACTAGTACCCCAAGGTCTCATTCACACCCAGTGTTACCTAGAAGCGTATCCCCCATCCAGTAGGCATGCTTTTCATTTTTATGACCCAGATGCAGAACTTTACACTTTGTTGTTGTTAGGTGCGAAGTCATGTCCAACCTATCGCGAGCCCATGGACAATGATCCTCCAGGCCTTCCTGTCCTTTACCATTCCCCAGAGTCCATTTAAGTTTGCACCTACTGCTTCAGTTACTTTATACTTATCTTTATTAAATTGCATCTTGCTCTCATTTCCCCATTTTTCGATTGTGTTCAGATCTCATTGAACTCTGTCTCTATTTCTATGCTTCCTAGAGTAGCCAGCCCATGGCAGCTCACAATAGCAAAATAATACAAAGTTTAAAAACATGACATAACCCCCCTCCCGCTCACCCCCCAAACACAAAACTGTTAGGTACTGCCATATGCTGTAGGGGCCCGATCTTCCATATCCTGGCCTCAACCAAATACCTGGTAGAAGAGCTCCATCTTGCAGGCCCTGCAGAACTGAAGAAGTTACATTAGGGCCTTCAGCCAGGAACTCATTGGCCCTGACCCTTAGGTCAGGTGAACCCATGCAGGCAAGGGATCTCCAGCTTGGTATTGCCTGCAGAGTACAAGGCCCTGAGAGGGGCATAAGGGATTAAATGTGCCCCGAAAACATTTGGCCTGGACTGCATAAGGCCTTGAAGGTTAATTTCAAAACCTAGATTCAGCATTCAATTAACCAATGCAGCTGCCTCAGCACAGGCTGTATATGGACCTTAGCAGCTGCAATCTGAATCATGTGAATCTTACACATCAAGGACAAGAGAAGGCCTGTGTGGAGCAAATTACAGAAATCTAGTCTGGAGGTGACCATTGCATGGATCACTGTGGCAAGGTGTTCCTGGGGCACATTGGGCACTGGTAGCCATGCTTGGCAAAGATGGAAGAATGCCAGCTGGGCTACCCTGGTGACTTGGGCCTCCACTGATAAAGAGGACTCCAGAATCACCCTCCACTCCCAAGTTCCTGGCACAGTGCGAGATGATTGGTTTCAGCATCCAGGGTGGGTAAATGTGTTTCCAAGTCTGCTCAAACCGCAGGACCTCTGTTTTGGAGGCATTGAGTTTCAGCCATCTTTTCTTGAGCCAAACCATCACTGCTTCCAATGAATAAGAATTTTCTTAGATTTCACACAAAAAAGATCATGTATTTGAGCTAGAGAACCCGGCATCTGAGAAGAAAGTCTCTTGAAAGAAAAATATCTGGAATGTGGTCAAGGTCAACATAGTACAATTATTCAGAGGAAAAAAGTGGTATTTGTGTCACAGGACTTTCCCCTACAAAGCACCTTGTTAGTTTACGGAACACTTTCCATCCCAGTCAAAGTGCAAAATTGTACTCCAGCTCTCTAGGCTTCTGTTTGATGAGCCTGCGTAGGCTTACTCTGTGTGTGTTCTGTTGGCTGTGTTTGCTCAGTCGTGTAGATATAGCCTCGTGAAATCTTTATGACCATACTCAGGGAGAGATACTTTTTTTTCCTTCTGAAGTTAAAGCAGTCTTTCTCAACTTTTTTACCACTGAGAAACCCCTGAAACAGTCTTCAGGCTTCAAGAAACCCCAGAAGTGACATGATTGTGCAAAATATGAAAGCCAGCATGGTGTAGTTGTTAAGAATGGTGGCTTCTAATCTGCTGAGCCAGGTTTGATTCCTTGCTCCTCCACATTCAGCAAGCTGGGTGACCTTGGACTCATCACATCCCTGATTGTGCTGTTCTGACCAAACAGTCCTGTCAGAGCTGCCTCAGCCTCACCTACCTCATAAGGTGTCTATTGTACAAAATTCACCATATGTGTAGAGTTGCCAGATCTTGATAAAGCTCTTGATTCTATGAAGGTTCAAGGGGGTGGCAGGTTACAGTGAATGATGAATAGGGTTGTTAGTGTCCTGCATTGTGTGTGTGTGTGGGTGTTGGACTAGATGACTTAGGAGGAACCTTCCAACTCTGTTATTCTATGATTCTATGAAATACCTGGAGATTTTTGATGTGCAGCCTTGTGAAGGCACAGTTTAGGGAGGGGAAGGACACCAGCAAGGTATAATGACATATAATATACTAAGATAGCCACTTTCTCCAGTAGAACTGATCTTGAGATAAGTTGTAACAGTGAAAGATTTCCAGGTGCCACGAGGAGTTTAGCAATCCTACCCATGTTTCTCCAGGATGATGGTTTTAGGGGACTTCAGTGTCCATGCTGAGAAGATAGGTATCATACAGAACTTGAATCTGGTGCCTGCCATAGCTACAATGGGACTTTCCCAGTTTGTTATTGATCCCACACATGAAGCAGGTCACACCCTGGATTTGATCTTTGGGGTGGGAATATGTATTGGTCCAGAACAGGCCATGAGAGTGCCATCGTCAGACCATTTTGCCCTGGCTTTCTCAACCAGGGTTTCATGAAACCATGGGGTCTTGATGGCCCTGGTAGTGTTTCCCAAATGGGTAGGAGTTAATTATTTTTTAATTTTTTAAAACTTTCTAAACATTTATCAGGTGATATACCATATTTGGTCATGTCAACCCACCCTCCCCTCCCAAAACGGCCAATGGAAAGGGGAGGGCCCTCAGGTGGGTGTGTACACAGCTATGTTTCCCAACCATATTCTACATGATTATGCTACCTCTGGCATTTCTTGAAGCCTGAATAATGTTTCAGGGGTTTCTTAATGGTAAGAAAATTGAGAAAGGCTGCCATAAATGATTGAATTAATAACTTGCTCCCTCCCTGTATAGGTGGAGAACAGATTCAAACAAACTTATTGGTTTCTGGAATGTTTTGCAGGATCATATACCCATCAGCAATTCAGTAGATATGTTGGTAGAGGACTGGCATAGCCATCTCTTCAAAGCATTAATGAGATTGCTCCCCGATGCCCTCTCCATTCCAATCTCAGGCCCATCTCCATGTATACATTGGAGCTGCATGAATGGAAACAGGAACTGAGACAGCTAGAGCAAGTTTGGTGGGAAACCCGTGACGAAGCTTCAAGAACGTTTTATAAGATGCTTATGAATGCTTATAAAATGGCACTAAAGGCTACAAAAAGGGATTATTTTGCAGCCTCTATTGCCTCCACTAGCTCGTGCCCAGTACAATGATGACATGGCTGGTGAAGAAACCAGTCCTGGGTCCATCCGACCCAGTGAACTATCACAGTGTTTTGCATTTTCCATTTCTGGGTAAAGCGGTTGAGCACGTGGTTGGAAAGAGATTCCTGGATGACACATTAGCTCTTGATCTATTCCTGTCCAGCTTCTGACCTGGCTATGGGGTAAAGACTGCTTTGCTTGCCTTCAAAGATGATCTCCACAGAAAGCTGGATCTAGGCAGGTCAGTGCTGCTGTTTTTTATTAGATTTAACAGGAGTGCTTGATGCTGTCAGTTATGGACTACCTAGCCAATGTGGGGATTCAAACGAACTTCCCAGCAGCATGCCCTGTTATGCAGGGTTCTACAGGGAGCCATTCTCTCTCCACTGTTGATCTATATGCAGCCCTTTGCCCAGCTGGCCTGGAGTTTCAGGCTGTGGTGTCTTCAATATGCAGATAACACTCAGCTATATCTGGTGATGGATTGGTTGCACTCCTATTTGCAAAAATCCTCTCTATATCCACACAAGATACCTTGTTGTAGTGTACCAAAATATCCACAGTGAGAGAGACAGTGGCAATGAATAGAGGCATTTGTTGAGACAAAGATAATGGGGGGGAAGGAACAGCACATGCCTCAAGCTAATCTCATTGTATGTCTTGCATTGGCATTAGAACAAGGGATTCCAAAAATAGAACACAAACACCTAAGCAATCACAGAAGTGCTAGAGAGGAATCAGAAGCATTGCCAAGACTTGAGAAATCCATCTGTCTTCCTCAAGGCCAACTTCAGGAGGTGGGAAATGAGTAAACCTTTTGGAAGCTTGGAACAATATTTCATATGATGAATAGCTGGTACAGAAATCAGTCCCAACATCAAGCAGCAAGTAATGTCACAAGGTATTACACTGAGTGCTTCTGAACTTATCAGATTTTGTTACCTAAAAAGAGGGTGCCATGAGAGAGAGAGAGAGAGAGAGAGAGAAGGAGGAGGAGGAAGTGGAAGAAGAAGAAGAAGAAGAAGAAGAAGAAGAAGAAGAAGAAGAAGAAGAAGAAGAAGAAGAAGAAGAAGAAGAAGAAGAAGAAGAAGAAGAAGAAGAAGAAGAAGAAGAAGAAGAAGAAGAAGAAGAAGAAGAAATTGCACTTTATGCAGTGGTTTACTTTCTCTCATCTTCCATCCAGTCTGTAATAAAGAGATAATAATACCATCCTACTTTATAAAGGGATTTGAATTTGAATGATTATCACAACTGTCTATGCTAGGGTGACCAGATTGTCCCACTTTTGGAGGGGCATCTGGGGGTACTTGGTAAATTGTACTTATGTTGAGGCCTACTACTTAACCCCTGCCCCTTGTGGTTCCTAAAAACTGGCATCAAAAAGGTAGGAGGATCATTCTCAGAAATAATAAATCTGTCTCTGTTCATAGGTACCTTTCCAGATGGACTGAAGGAAGAAGTGGTTTGTTCTGTACTGAAGAAACCATTGTTGGATCCGTCAGGCCCAACTGTCACACACGGAACTATTGCCACCATTCATTCATACCCAATGATATAAGTATGCAGATTGAGATATTAAATTGTGTGTGTGCTTTTTTCCCTTTAGACAACCCCCCCACACACACACACACATACGGGGCTAATCAAAACAATAAAAGTTTTCTTTATGAAAGGAACAAAACACTAAGAAAATTAAGGGATAATTAACAATGTTACACTTCCAGTGAACTGTTGAACTGAAATCCTATTCCTACAACTGCGATCCTTTCGTCATAAATATACCATGTTCAGCCAGTTCTAAGTGGTTTTTCTGCAGTTTCATTCTGTCAGAAATCGACCCCCCTTCAAATGCCAAGCTGCCAACTTCGCTGCTACTAAGGTCTAACTGTCATTTTCAACTAGTGTTTTTCAAGTCTCCCTTTCTCAACATTGCATCCGCTCTTGGAGGCAGAACCTAGCCACCCCATCACAACCACTTGACTACAAAATTTGAGTATGCTAACCTCATTCAACTCTTAGATCCACATTCTTTACAATCCCCTCTTCTTTTTATTTTATTTGCGACAATGAGACTGCTATGTGATGTAAGTACGCAATGCTATTTAGAATCTAACTCTCTGTTCTCAGGACAGGATAACATACTCAACCCAGCTTGTCACTTCTGGGGATTCCTCCATGCTTGGGTGAAGATGGATGAGGCGAACAACAAGTCAGTTTTAATTACTTCTTTTCACAACTGGGGAAGTGTCTGCCATTAATCACCAACTTTACATTTTTATTGCCCCAATGTTTTTGTAAATGACAACTGAACCCATAGACTCATTGGCTTTTCAAGCGAAGAATTATCATACTGTTATCATAAGTCATTTATCATAATTATCATAAGTCATTTGGACTTATGATGCTGTTTACTAATTTGCTGCTAATTAACTTTCTCCTTATATCTGTACTCTTATGATCCCTTTTCCATTTTCTGAGGAAGTGTGCATGCATGCGAAAGCTCACACATGGAATAAAACTTAAAGGTGCTATTGGACTCAAATTTTGTTGCACTATTTCAGACCAACACAGCTATCCACTTGAACCACTTTGCTAGATAAAGTTGCTAAGAAGTTGATAAAGAAGCAGTCATGAACAGTTGCCCATAATGACTAATAGTGAGACAACCAAACTCGTGACATAAAACAACCTTCACTGTACATCCTCCATAACAGCTTTCTCAAACAAAACAGTACGTAATTTCATATGCCAAGGTTTATTTTTTACACAGCTTTCCTGGAGACCTGCAGGGAAATGTCAATCCAAATTCACACAATTTTAGCTGCTTTCTCAGTATGCCTCAGGTATTATGTAGCTTTCCAATCCCCCTTTCTGTTGCTGTGCTTTCAACATGAATTATTCCAGCTGCAGACAGCCACTCAAAAGATTCTGCTGATTCATCAGAACTCAAGGCAAAATTCATGTAAACTGCAATCAGGAAAAGGATCAGGCCCCTGCTTCCATGTACTGTGCCAAGAAAAATGGAAAATCAAAAGCAGATGTGTTATTTCTCAACTGAAATGCAGAATGAGCTCTATGGGGTTCTCTATACCAGTGGTAGCCATGCTTTCTGAGAATTGGACACAATCACTTTTGTAACAGTGTCATTGTAGTGTGCCTGCACTCTACACTCCATGTGCATCCATGTGTACCAAGGTATAATTTGGCCTTTGCCCTACTAAATCAGGGAGAAAGGCAGGTTGGATGAAACAGGCAGGAACAAAGAATTTATTTTATGTCATGGACAACCCACCAGTTCCTATCCTTTCTTTCAAGCATTTTTTTACACTGCCTTTCCACCCATCTTAGGTCTCCAAGGCAGTGAACAGCCAGAAACACAAGAGAATCCCATGATTTTAGTACCATGAACAAGAAGGGTGGTTGCCGCACATCTAGCCACAGATGGCAGGGACACACAAAGCGGGGCTCTTAGTGATAGAATAATAAAATAGAGTTCCCTATATACTTGCGTATAAGTCTAGTTTTTCAGCACCCTTTTTCATATAGAAAAAGTCCTCCTCGGCTTATACACAAGTATATATGGTAACTGAAATAAAAGCCTGCTCCAGCCAGCCAATCGTTGCATTACCCTTTGCAAATATGTACTGCAAGCTGAGCATCAACGGTTTAACTGAGGGACTCTGATCTTTTTTTCCCTTTTGCCTTCACTACTTCCTCTTCTTAATCACTCCTTCCAAACTACTGTAAGCTGCTACTAAGTGCCCTATCTGTCTCTGGACCACCTGGCCACAGTGATCCATGCAATGGTCATTTCCAGGTTAGACTTCTGTAACTTGCTCTACATGTGCCTACCCTTGTCCTTGATCTGGAGATTACAGCTGGTACAGAATGCAGCTGCATGGGTTCTCACTAAGACCGTTTATGCACTGGAGGTTTCATGCTGGGTTGCAGGCTGGAGTTTTAGTCGTGGCAGGTGGCCCCACCTCTTCCTGCACCCACACAGGGGAGCATTTGGCCCAGTGCACCCCATCTGCCCTCTATTTGTGTTCCTGCACGAGAGCTGGGGCAGTAAAGTGCCCAGTGCATAAACGGTCTAATTCATCTTGGAGGACCCATGTTCAAGCCATTGCTAAGGCAATTGCATTGGATTTTAGTCTGTTACCGGATCAAGTTCAAGATTTTAGTTTTGACCTTTAAGGTTATACATGGCTTGGGTCCTACTCATTTACATGATTGTTTACCTCCTTAAGCCCCCTGCAGGGTGCTTCATTCTGTGGGTATGAATCTGCTGATGGTCCCAGGCCCCCGGGAAGCGTGCTTGGTCTCAACCAGGGCCAGGACCTGGACCCGACCTTTTGGAATGAGCTCCCAGAAGAGCTGTGGGCCCTGTCGGAGCTCTCTGTTTCATGGGACCTGCAAGACGGAGCACTTCCACCAGGCATTTGGTTGAGGCCGAGTGCGACAAGTACTGGGGAAATTAGACTCCCCCCCATTGCCATGCTCAGGTATTAGACTGGCAGGAACTACCCTGAAGCACGTCCATCCTCAACTGCTCCAACATCTAATTCCATAACATTAGAGGTTGGTTGTATTAATTATTACCACCAATTTGGGATCGTGTAATATTAAGATGTTTTATTTGGTTGCTGTTTTTATGAACTCTGATTTTATTGTTTTTTGTATATATTGTAAACCATGAGCCAGAATCTCTGGGAATGGTGGTATATAAATTAAATTATAAAAAACAAATCTTGCTCAACATCTTGAGGCTTATATTATAGCAGTAAGGGGAAGCTCCTTAGGGAAGTTAACCCCCCCCCCCATTCTCCTTTGGACTGATGCTTTCATTCCTTTGCAGGTTTGCACAACGCCTATCAATGAAATCCTCTCCTTCCTTGATTTCATGCAAGATTTTAATTATTTCCTCCAGGGCCCTGATCTTCTCCTCTAAAAGCCCTATGAATTATCACTTAAGTGTAGTACATCCTGCCTTCAGGGATGAAAACAAACATGGCACACTCCTTTCAGTAGTAGGTTCATATGGGATTGACTAGATTCATATGGGAGAAGGCAGTCCTTATGCAAGAGGGCCACAGTCCTCATTGCCACATGTTGGTCACCCATTTCCTAGAATCATGTGCAAAGGATGTTGCAAATAACAATCCTTAAAGTGTACCTCAGTTATTACATCAGATCATGTGTTATTTCTCCTCAGTGCTCCATAAAAGCTCCCAGTGCATCCTCCTCATGGTATACCTGATTTATTAGATTAGAAAACTGGAAAATATCGTTATTTCCCCTCACAGGCCACAACACAAATTATCTGGCTTTTGTTTGCAAGCCTTTCCACCTTCACACCACAGTTTTAAAAAAAGATATTTGATACAGCCAAGCCACACAGACAGAATGGGGTCAAATGAATAGCTTGTACTATTTTGGGAAATCTCTTAAATGCCTTAAAAAGAAACCATATTTGGAGGTCTTGCTAATACCATGTTAAAACAGCATAGCTTCTACAGAAATGGCCACCCAAAATCTATATTTTTAAATTAAAATGACACATAAGCATCAGCGAAGTAGCACACAAAGTATGCTTTAACAATGCCACAGTATTAATACCAAGCAGTTTCAGAATTAGAGAAAGTTTTAAAGTCTTTTAAATATTGTTAAAATATTTTATTCTCATAGGGGAAAAAACCACACCTATGAAAACTGGGTGGTCTGAAAGCAGGATTCAAGAAGGCCCATCAAGAAGGATTCTCTGAAATACTTGTATGGGGTTTTTTGCTTCTACTTTTGTTCCCTGTCATCTGCACCGCAATCGTTAATACAGTCCATATTAAGAAAATGGACTAACTGATATAAAAAACATTGTCCTACAACTTGAATTTTAGTATCTACATATGACCATACTTGAAAAGTAGTGACCTGGAGTTGAGTAGTATTTTTGGGGTGGAAATAAGCAAAACTTTTCATCATCTACTGGACAAATGATCTTTAGAAGAAGAATTGGTTCTTATATGCTGCTCTTCTCTACCAGGAGTGGCTTACAATCACCTTCTCTTTCCTCTCCCCACAGCAGGCACCTTGTGAGTCAGGTGAGGCTGAGAGAGCCCTGATATTACTACTCTATTTACAAATGGACATAAGTTGTGAGGCATTTGCAAGATTTTTTGCAGAGAAAATAGTGTTCTGCCATGAACTAACCACTGGTTTTCACGCAGGAATGGAACTGGAGGCCCCTTGGCTGTCTCAGAGGCCCATCATGGACCAGTTCAGCCCACTCTCCTTGGCACATATAGACAGGATTCTTGCAGCTATTTGACCTAACATGTGCCCCTTTGTCCCATGCCCCTCATGGCTAGTGAAGGCTAGCTGAGAGGAGATTCACGCCCATTTCTGGGTTAGGTAGTTATGTGTGCAGCTGCAGAACAACTAGAGAGTTTTAGGGAGAAAACAGATACTATTCTGACTTTATACTTATATTTTATTTTAAATTTTCAATTACTTGTCATTCTGAATTTATCTTCTGTTTTCATAATAGACTTTTAATTTCTCCTCAAACTTTGAAAGTGTTCTGCTTTTCAAATATTAATTTCAAAAGTTAATTTCACCATTACTGCATATTCAGTCATTATCCCATTTTTCTATACTTGGACAAAAATCAGACTTCCAGTTCACTGTGTAGATATCCAAGCCACTGTCACCATATATTCAAATAGTTCTTCTAAAACTTTTGGTAATATATTAGGCAATATTCCTAATAACGTTTTTAGCTTCCAAAGGAAATTTAACTTCTAATATGTTCTGCATTTTTCCATGACCAAGACCAAGACATTTATTTATGGCCATTTAAATCAATATAAAAATCAGTATCACAGTTCAAACTATAAAACAATTTGATCTAACCATGTAAAATATATAATATTGAGAGAGTTTGAAAACTATTTAAAACATTTTAAATAGTTAATAAAAAGAATTAAAATATCACTGGATTCAAAATACCACCAGAAAGTTGAAAATCTATATGAAATATAATTTTGCATGTATTTTCTTCTAGTATACATATTTTTCTTTTTGCAGGTCAACCACATATGATTAAAAGTTCCATCTATTTCTTGTCACTTCCAACATTTTCCTTTGTAATTTATATATATTTTCTTAATGTCCTTTGGAATAATGTAACATCTAAAAAAGCATTTTATACCAATTTTTTCTGAACATTTGGTTAGCTGTGAATTTGTTTCTTTCCATAATTGTTCCCAATAATTCAATGGTATTTGGTTCAGGGTTTGTTTGTCAGGCCTGTTGAATAATAACTATCTAGTAAAAACTGAATTTGGTTACCTTTAGGCTTTGGTGCTTGTTATGCCTTTGTACACTGAGTAAAACAGAATCTTGCTGTCTGGACTCCGTGTAGCTTGGTGATATACCTTCTACTATAGCTGTCAAGGCAAACTAATACTCACAAAACATTAATTCCTCTGGATGTTCCCACATCCCTGCAGCTTCAGAACCAAGAGAAGGAGGAACTTGATCTTTGTAAGAATGACCCTTTCTCAGAAAGCTACTCAGGTCAAGACTTTTGACCTAGGAGTAAGGCAAAATTGTAGGCGAGAAGCAACCCGAAACCAGCTGCCAGAAGTTAATTCAAGCAAGTGTGGAGAAAAGAGAGGATAAAGAAACTGGGGAAAGTCTGCCCAGTTAAGGAGCAAAGGTAAGGTTCAGAAGAGGAGCATTTGCTTTATGAGAAGGTCCTGTGTTCAATTCTTACGATGTCCTGTTTAAAGAGTCAAAGTGATATGAAAGACCTCTTCCTGAAGTCCTAGCCAGCCACTGACAGTAAGAGTAGAAACTAGAGGTCTATGTTCTGAATATAAAGCATCTTCATATATTCAAAGTACAAACAAGAAAGCACAGACCAGTGACAGAAGTCAGAGGACTATATGCAATTGGTACTTTGTGTCATGTCCCCATGACTAGCACTTCAAGATGGATGAGAAAAATAAACCAAGGAGATCAAGGGATCCAAATCTAAGCGATTATGACAAATCCAGGTTGGCACGAGGCAGGTTGAACACAAGGAGTTATGTCAAAAACAAAGAGCACGAGGCAGGAGGAACACAAGGAGTTACGTTGAAAACAAAGAGCAAAGCTGTTACACTATTTTTTATACCTTAGTAAGCCCCCCCCCCAGGAGCAGAATTTATTTCTAGATGGGAAAAGTCAAGGCCGATCATAGTGAGAAGAATTAGGGAAGAATCAGGCAAAGAATTAGGAAACCTCTCTACAGATACAACCCAAGTTTAAGGATAGTGCCATTGTTCAATTGTTTCATGGGTTCACAGAAGGACCTTTTAAGCACAGATACAGCTGCTTAGCAAATTTCAGACAATTTATTCTCGTTCTCTGAGGATACTGATGCCACCATGCTGAGGGTATGCAGGAGAAATGCACAGGTCATCATCTTTCTGTTTTTAAAACTTCTACCCTTGTGTATTGACACAACAAAACCTATGGCTGACCCACTAGGAAATAAGGAGCGGAGAGAAATGACCAGATGACAAATCTAACTGCTGCACAATTAACAAAGCCATTTTGCACGCAGGATTCTGTGTAAAGCAACCCAATCTTCCAGTGTGTGTGGTATGGCTATGCATTTTGAACAAGTTAGACAAAAACGAAGACTATCTTTCTGATTTGCGAAGGATCCTCCATTTAAATTATAGAACTGTTGACCAATATATATTTGAGGAGTCCAAGAGAATTCTGATTATGAGTGACATGGATTAATTTCCAGAAGCCACCAACCCATTAGCGTCATGGAGTGGAATATACTATGAAAAAGTCTTACAAAGCCACTGATGAAAAGCACATTCTTGAAAGCGGGTGATAAATCTGAACCCTGTTCTGGCTTGTGGTGAATTTGTGAAATAGGCAACAATTATTAAGACAAACATTCATTACTTTATTGACACACTGTTGGGTCGATCTTTTCATATTCCAAACAAGTTAGAAAGGCATCTTAACTTTGAATCAGCAACCTTATGGTTAGGTAGCAGCTCACACTGAAGGAATTTTGCAGGACGAGACCAGTTTGTTATGTTTTCCATACTAACACACCCAGGAAAGCAAAAAAAAAAAAAAAAAAAAAGTTTCCTTGAGCACTTACACTTCAGTGTTTGGCTCTTTTAAACTACCTGTGGATACTGAAGGAGGATGACGTCAGGTTTTATATGCTGCTTTTCTCTACCCAAAGGAGTATCAAAGCAGCTTATAATCGCCTCCCCTTTCCTCTCCCCACAACAAACACCCAGTGGGGTAGGTGAGGCTGAGAGAGCCCTGATATTACTGCTCGGTCACAACAGCTTTATCACAGTCATGACAAATCTAAGGGCACCCAGCTGGCTGCATGTGGAAGAGGAGGGAATCAAACCCAATTTGCCAGATTAGAAGCCACTGCTCTTAACAACAATCTGAAACAAAGCTGGGGAGGGGAATAGAACAAGTCTCAGTATTTCCCTCTCTTCAAATCTTCACAGTCATTTGCCAATAAGCAAATGAAACAAAAAATAGGGCAGCCAGAGTTATGCAACCTCTAAAGACCTGGACCTAGACAATTTACTAACAGATGTAGCTATAAAAGACTCTTTTATAGCATCTTGTATAGTAACAATGTGTTCATTCAATTTCCCTTTCCTCCTCTTAAGGTTTATTTTTAAAGCCTCATTGCTGGGGAGGGGAAGGGAGAGAGAACAGGCTTTGCTGGCTGCAAAAGACTAAGTCTCTTGTTCAAGGTGAAGTTTGTTTAGCATTATGCTGATAAGATAAATATGAATAACAGCCTTTCTCAGATTTAAGTTTGCTTAAAAACAACAACAACAAAACAAGAACCATAACAGAACAAAATCTGAAAACAGGTGAGAGGCACACATTCTCGGCTAAAACTGCTCTTAAATATGAGATTATGCAAACAATGACTGAAAGAAACCGCCCCCAAAGTGTAGGCAAACAAATATGGCACAAGACATAAGGCAGGATTTTTTTTTTCTTTCAAAGTCCCTGTGTCAGTAGTAAAGGGGTAGACATATTATAATGAGCATAACCACTCCCACCACATTGCATACTAATTAACCTATATACATAACCACGGCCCCTGCCATAACCGGAAGTGGCGTCATCATGCCCCAACTCCATTCCCCGGAAGCACCACCATGTCACCACGCCCCTTGACATCACCGGAAGTGCCATCCTCATGCCCGACCCCATGCGCCCCCTGACCCGGATGTGCCGCCATTATGCCACACACACCCCTGATGAGACCGGAAGTGGTGTCATCATGCCATCTGGCACCTGCCACGGAAGTGCTGTCATTATGCCACATACACCTCCCTCCCTGGAAGTGATGGTATCATGCCCTCACCTTGTGCCCCCTTTGCCCCGGGAAACAATTTCCACAGACCATGCTCCCATCAGACCATGCTCCCATGCAGCCATCTTTTTACACCCCTCGTGACAACGTTGGAAGTGACGTGCATAGACGTGCGGCTGTGCAATTTGCAAAGACCTGCTCGGTGGTGTAGACTTTGCTGATATGGTTTATTTTCTCTTATTTTGGATACTACTGGTGCCCCTTATAGGGCTGGATGGCACTCAAGGGCCTTGCCCTAACCCCTGCCACTGCACCTTGGAAATCCTCAACTGCAGCAGCAGCACTGACTCTCCTGGATTCTACCTAATTCCTCTTTCCAAGCCAGGAGTTCATCCTCATCCTTTCACATACTTGGACTTTACTGGGAATGCGATTTTGTCTATCGGAAAAGAAGTATGGGATTCTTATCCTTGGGCTGAATACTTGATCCTCATGGCCAACAGCCTGAGCAGAGTTTAGATTTCATCTCTGGAAGGCTTGCTTTCCCTTACCTACTTGGACTTATCACACAATAAAATCCATATCATCGAGAGGAATGCATTTGAGGCCATCCCGTTCCTGGAGATTATAAACCTCAGTGGTAATATAATCGACCAGATTGCGGAGGGAACTTTCGAAGCCTGGCATGGCATGCAGTTTTTGCTCACAGTGCATCTCAGCCACAATCCCCTGACAGTCATTCAGGATTCTAGTTTTTACAGTCTGCCATCGCTGAATTTCCTGGACCTTGGTGCCACCAAAGTGACACTGAAGACATGGGAGAACCTGCTGCAGACCCCGCTGCATTTGAAAATGCTTATATTGCCCCGAAAGATGTCCTGCTGCCTTTGCTCCGTTAAGAAGAACATTGAAGTTTCATTTGAGACTATCAAGTTGGATTTCTCAAAGTTATTTATTGGGGAGGCAGGGCAAGATGGCAAAGCTTTCAGACTGCCATAAAGCTTTCTCTGCCATAAGGTTTTCTCTTGGTGTGGGCCGATCATGTTCTGTGACTGGCAGGAAAGGGGGAATCACACTAGATCCCTCATACAACCTCTGACAGCCCTTTTGGGGGCACCAGAGGCCAAAATATGATCCACAAAGGCTCTATTAATCTTGAGATCATCCAAGATCCCCCATGTGTTCAGACCCAGGCGATGCCTTGTCGCAGGTTTTTTTTTTTTTTTTACATTTCTCTTTCTTGCATTGCTTGAGCAAAACTTGGTATCCAAAGGAATTTACAGATCTCTCCTTGCAAGGCAAGCTAAGTGAGTTGCCAGACATTTAAGACTATCCCCTCCACTGCAAGAAAGACTTCCAATTTACTTATCTTGTGAGTCTCAGCAGTTTGGACTCAGCGAAGCCAAGTGAGTAAATGGGGGTCTGTGCAATCTCATGCCCTGGAGTCAGAGTCTCAGTGGGAAAAGGAGAGCAACACTCCTCTGCCAACTACTGATTCCCTTCTTGCACACATATCCACATAATAGTGTTCAACAAAGATATCCAATGACAACCATGTTGCTGCACAGCAGATGTCTTCCAATGGGATAACTCTCTGGAATGCTGCACCCATGTAAAATGCATCCAAAATTCCCAGGGACACAGTAAATTAGTCTATCCCTACCTCGACTGAGTATCTTTAACCGCTCCTATTAAATAAAAGGGTAAGGCCACCTGGGGAGGAGTTAGGGCGGGCCCTGTCCAGGATAAAAACTCAGAGGGCCCAATCAGGAGTCGCGAAGGGCCAAGCAGCCAATGGGGAGGTGCGCAAAGTGCCTTCCTATTGGCCCCTCACCAGGACAGACCAAAATTCCATTCATCCAGCCCAGTCTGGCTGCCAATCTGATCCTGACCACCGCAGGGAGAGGAGGCCAGTAGGGCTGCCGAGGGGGATGAGAACAGAGGCTTGGACAGGCTGTGCCAGGCCTTTTCACCCCAAGGCTATCCTAATTGTCATGTCCAACTGTAAATTGCCTCAGAACCCTGACAGAGCTGGCAGGAGGCTGCAGAATGCTCCCCCTCCCCCTTCAGACCTGCTGCGAAGGAACCTCTAACAGCCCCTGACTGAGGGAAGGAGGCCTTTCCAATAGCAACGCAGGGGAGACTGAGGGCCTTCCTTTTGAGGGGGGGGACTTTCCCCTTCTGCCAAACAGTTGCCTGACAGGGAAGCCACAGAAAAGCCCCTTCTCACTTAAAATACTGCTCTGGCTGGGGGTTAGACACAGCCAAGCCATGTGTCTTTCTTCTTTGCAACTCTCTGCAGATTTGAGGCCACTGCACAGTGTAATTCTGCAGACGAAACTGGCTCTTTTGTCTCCTGTTTCATCTGCACAACAACCCTGTGCAGTAGGCCTCAAGTCTTTCAATTCAACAACAACCTGTGTGGGAAGCCTTAAATGTTTCTTCTCTACCACAACCCTGTCCAAAGTAACCCTTTCTGCCTGGGAAGCTGATCTTTATACTCTGCAGGTGAGCTGTAATTCCAGGAGCTCTCCAGGCCACACCTGTAGGTTGGCTACCCCTGAGTTGGAAATATTCCTGGAGGTTTGGAGGTGGGACTTCAAAATCATACAATGCCTCAGAGTCCAGCCTTCAAATGAGCCATTTTTGCCTGCAGTTGGTAGGGAGTGGTGCAGGAGTGTCCCTCCTGGCCTATGGGTTATGGCCAGCCCTTACCAGCAACTGTTTGTATTCTGGGGCCCAGACAGGCAGACAAGCATCAGTCCTATGAGTCTGGAAAGTGCAGGAAGATCTAAATAAATATTTACAGCCTGAAATTGTAAATAGAGAACAAGTAAATGTCTGGAGTACTTATAGTATATAGTAACTTAAATAGTAACTGGCAAATAACCTTGGCCTGGCAAATAAAAAAAACAGTATAAAAAACCTTACTAAGGTCAAGACTGCTGTGCACAGAGAGTCTTCTCTTAGACCGTTTATGCACTGGAGGTTTCATGCTGGGCTCCAGGCTAGAGTTTTAGTTGTGGCAGGTTGCTCCACCTCTTCCTGCACCCACATGAGGGAGCATTTGGCCTGGTGCACCTCATCCACTCCCTATCTGTGCTCCTGATAAGGGGGTGGGGCAGTGAAGTTCTCAGTGCATAAACGGTCTTAGGGTTGCCAGCTTCCCTGTGAGGCTCGCTACCCCACCTCCCTCATGTGGAGTCTGCTATGGGGAGAGAAAGGGAAGATGATTGGTAAATGCTTTGAGACACCTGAGGCCTGCTGGGTCACTGCGGCCCATTCCCAGTTCTCTCAGATCTCTCACAACCCCACATACCTCACAGGTTGACTATTGTGGAGAGACGAATGGAAAAGGTGTTTGTAAACCGCTTTGAGACTCCTTTGAGTAGTAAGCAACAGGGTACAAAAATCCGTTCTTCTAAGGAGCAACCATGAAAGAAGCATGTGGACACATAACATTTTACCAACAGTGAAAATATGGGAGACAGAAGGAACAGGGTGGACACCTGTGTACTGTGACTACCCTATGTGTATTAGGGCAGAGGGGTATTTCGGTGAATGTGGCCTAATTCACACAAGAAGGGAAATGAAGCAGAACTGGGGGGAATTGGTTGCCATGTAATCTTCCTAAGAAGATTCTCCAGTCTGATTTTCCCTTCACATATCTGAGGACATGGCTCTGAAAAGCTCATCTGTAACCACTATGCCAAAATTCCCAAAGATCAGTCCTCTCCCACACTCAACGAACAGTCCACACCACAGGTTCTTGACACCCATATCTCCACACCCATACCCTCATTTGCCACCATGCCACCACAACACACACATTCAACCCCATGCCCTTACAGATTGGACAACTCCTCCCCTTCCTCTTCCCACTGCCAAGCTCTAGCGCCCGTTGTGTCCTTGGAGACAACGGGCTTTGCCCCTAGTCCACCATAAGATGATTTGTGCCAAAGCTGCTTGGAACTCACTAAATGGATAATCAGCTCTCAAGCTGTCAACTCCCCCATGCTTCAGGCTAGCATGATAACCACCACCAAAAAAACCACGTTAAAGATAGAAGCTTAAAGCTACAGACAGCCAACTGTTGAAATGGGGCTAACATGAGTTATGATAAGTATTCCAAGTCATATATTTCTGGTTCAAAATAAGTTTCCTTCCCTCTAGTCTAACCTCGCTAATATTTTTAGATACCTACCAGATGGATGAGAAAGACCGAAGACAAACTCTATGACCTTGGGCTCTCTAACATTGCTTTGATATATTGAAGGCACTCACAAGCTAGGATAACTGTTAGACCCATTCCAATCTTATAGTAGGGAATAGTGATAAAAATTTCATTCCATCAAAGTAGTTATATACTTTAGAGTAGCCTAAACACCACAGAGCATTTATTTTGGCTTAGTTCAATGCCCTTCCACTTGTTCTATTAGATTAGAAGAAAGGCATGCATGTATTCCCAATGCATTACATTTATGTTCATGCCAGTTGGGAATGGGAGAATTCATTGAACATGTACTACTATATTGCCAATTTTATCAGGATATTTGCACTCAATATATTATGCCAACCATGTCTAAATCCCCACGCAGAACAAACTGCTTTTACACTTCTCCTTGCTGACAGCTCTACTGAAATTATTTTCAGTGTAGCCAAATACTGTACTGCAGCATGCTGAATAAGGTAGAAGAAACTGCCTGACTCCCAGTAATCTTTTATTGTTTTTATTTATAGATCTATATGATATTTATAACTTTTATTGAATGAGTGCTAGGGAATTCTGTTATAGCTGTCTCTGTATGTTAATCTTGGATTATAATAAACCACTGATTGATTGACAAATTGATAAAGCTACTGACAATGACCACTATGATGGAGTGATGATAAAGGAAATGATTATAACCTTCTAATTGATCATACAGTAATTGACAACTGGGTTTAGTAACATATTGGAGACCAAGATCTTATTTCTTTCTTCTCTGTATTAAGAAATGCAGCTAGCTATGTAACCTTTTACCTACAACAAAATATAAGTGGAATGGTTTATAGAGTGCCTTTTGGATAGGCTAAGAAATTATGTTTTGACTAAGATTAAGGCCATTGTATCTTAGCTTTCCAGAGAGAGCTGAGCATGATACAAGCTGATGCCAGAAGTAGAAGGTTGTTTAGAAATAGGCTCCATTTAGTATAAGTTTAAATGATGAGTCCTGGCCTGGTAACCCTGCCATATCAAAGGTATGACTGATCTGGAGACTTTGGGGAAAGACCATAGGGGTCCTGGAGATGACTCTGAAGCAGTGTTATTATTAC